>NC_081414.1:158736351-159336351 GCF_030272615.1 Cryptomeria japonica
GTGTACGTGGTTTAAAAACTAAAACCATGTATGCGGTTCTGTCTGTCAATAAAATGCAATTCACTTAGCATTCCATTAGGTTTTTCAGTAGGATATATACATAAAATATAACATTTAAGTATAAGTGACATTTCTCTTTGTCTTTTATATATTGTCAGGATGTTTGAGAGTGGTTCCAGATCTCTAAGAGTTATAATGCAGATTCTAGTTTTTTGACTATTCTTATAAAATTTAGACTTAGTCAAATTTTAGTAATCAGCATGCTCATATCATCCTTATGTCTCTCATCTCTTCCCTACATTCCCCCTCTCTCATGCTCATATCAGCCTAATGTCTCTCATCTCTTCCCTACATTCCCCCTCTCTCTTCCTTAACCCCTACCTTTTTGTCTCTTAGGCATCTCCCTCTCTACTTTCATCCCTCTCTCAGGTATCTCTCCATCTCTTTCTCATGTCCCTCACCCTCTTTCTCTCTTTCATATGTCCCTCTCTTTCTCTCCCTCTCTCAAATATCTCTATCTCTCACTCTCTCCCCCGCTCTTAAGTGTCTCTCTCTCTCTCATTCTCTCCCTCTCCCTCCCCCTCCCTTTCTCTTTCTTTGTCAAGTATTTCTTTCTCTTTAACTCTCTTTCTCTCTCCCCCTCTCGCTCCATTTCTCTTTCTCTCAAGTCTCTCTCCTTCTCTCTATCACATCTCTAGCTATCAACCTCTCTCTCTCTCTCTCCCATTCTCTCTCTTAAGTCTCTCTCCCTATCTACCTCTATCTCTCTATCTCACTCTCCTCCTTTGTCAAGTGTATCTCTTTCCCACTCTCTCCCTACCTCCCCACCCCCCTTTCTATTTTTCACTTAAGTCTCTCTCTCTCTCTCTCTCTCTCTCTCTCTCTCTCTCTCTCTCTCCCATTCTTTATCTCTGAAGTTTCCCCCTCTTATCCTCGTTCTCTCTATCTCACTCTCTCCTTCTCTCAGGTGTCTCTCTCTCATTCTCTCCCTCTCCCTTCTCCCTCCCTCTCTCCCTTTCTCATTACCTCTCTTTCTCACTTTCTCCCTCTCTCCCTCTCTTCGCACCTTTCACCCCTTCCTTCCTCTCACTCAGACTCTCTCTATCTCTCAACCTCTCTTTCTCTCTCTCACCTTTCCTCCCTTCACCTCTTAGGTCTCTCTTTCTCTCCCAATCCCTCTATCCACCTCTTAGATCTCTCTATACCTCCCCCCCCTCTCTCTCTCTTTAAGTCCCCTTCTCTGTGTCTCTCTCTATCTCTATCTCTCCCTCTATTTCTCTCTCTCTCTCTCATTTATCTCTTGTCTCTTAGGACACCATATGACCTCTTAGGAAACAATATGACCTCTAATGACACCTAAGGGATCATATGGTGTCCTAGGAGGTCATAGAATACCATATGACCCTTTAGGACACCATACGACCCATAATGACACAATATGGAGTCCTAAGGGATCATATGGTGTCCTAAGGGATCATAGAACACCATATGACCCATTAGAACACCATATGACCCATAACGACATGAAGAGGTCATATGGAGTCCTAAGGGGTTATAAGACACCATATGACCCCTTAGCACACCATACAACCCATAATGACACCAAATGGTGTCCTAAGAGGTCATAAAACACTATATGACCTCTTAGGACACCATACAACCCATAATGACACCATATGGAGTCCTAAGGGGTCAAATAGTGTCCTAAGGGGTCGTAGGAGACAATATGACCCCTTAGGATACCATATGACCCCTAATGACACCATATGGTGTCCTGAGTGGTCATAAGCTATCCTAGGGTTCATACGACAACATAAGACACATAACGATACCATATGGTGTCCTAATGGCTCATAGGACACCATATGACCCTTAGAACACAATACAACCCCTAACAACATCTAAGGGGTCATATGATATCCTAAGGGGTCATATGCCACTATATGATCCATTAGAACACCATAGGACCTATAATGATGCCAAATAGTATCCTAAGGGGTCATAGAACACCATATGACCCTTTAGGGCACCATATGGTGTTGTTATGGGTTGTATGGTATCTTGAACCATATTATGTCGCTATGGGTCATATGGTATCTTAAGGGGTTATATCATGTCCTAAGGGGTCATAGGATACCATATGATCTCTTAGGAAATAATATGACCTCTAATGACACCTAAGGGATCATTCATATGGTGTTGTTATGGGTCGTATGGTATCTTGGGGGGTCATATGGCATCCTATGACCCCTTAGGGCACCATATGATGTCGTTATGGGTTGTATGGTGTCTTAAGGGGTCATATGGTGTCCTAAGGGATCATAGGACACCATATGATCTCTTAGGAAACAATATGACCTCTAATGACACCTAAGGGATAATTTGGTGTCCTAAGAGGTCATAAAATACCATATGACCCCTTAGGACACCATACGACCCATAACGACACCATATGGAGTCCTCAAGGATCATATGGTATCCTAAGGGATCATAGAACACCATATGACCTATTAGGACACCATATGACCCATAACGACATGTAAGAGGTCATATGGAGTCCTAAGGGGTCATAAGACACCATATGGCCCCTTAGCACACCATACAACCCATAATGACACCAAATGGTGTCATAAGTGGTCATAAAACACTATATGACCTCTTAGGACACCATACGACCCATAATGACACCATATGGAGTCCTAAGGGGTCAAATAGTGTGCTTAGGGGTCGTAGGAGACCATATGACCCCTTAGGACACCATATGACCCCTAATGACACCATATGGTGTCCTAAGTGGTCATAAGGTGTCCTAGGGTTCATACAACAATATAAGACACATAACGATACCATATGGTGTCCTAACAGGTCATAGGACACCATATGACCCTTTGAACACAATATGATCCCTAACAACATATAAGGGGTCATATGGTATCCTAAGGGGTCATAGGACACTATATGATCCCTTAGCACACCATAGGACCTATAATGATGCCAAATAGTGTCCTAAGGGGTCATAAAACACCAAATTACCCTTTAGGACACCATATGGTGTTGTTATGGGTTGTATGGTGTCCTGAGGGGTCATATGGTATCCTATGACCCCTTAGGACACCATATGGTGTCATTATGGGTCGTATGGTGTGTTAAGGGGTCATATGGTGTCCTAAGGGGCCATAGGATACCATATGACCTCTTAGGAAACAATATGACCTCTAATGACATGTAAGAGATGATATGGTATCCTAAGGGGTCATAGAATACCATATGACCCTTTAGGACACCATATAACCCATAAAGACACCATATGGAATCCTAAGGGGTCATATGGTGTCCTAAGGGATCATAGAACACCATATGACCCATAACGACACCTAAGGGGTCATAATACACCACATTACCCCTTAGTACACCATACGACCCATAAATATTATCCAACCAATACATCCACACGATCCAAAGAAACCAATACGTTCATTTTCTTCAAACATTCTACTTTATATCCCATCTTCTTTAAAAAAAAAGAAAACTGACCACCTTGTCAATCTTCTTATCACTTTATATATATGCAAACAAAAAGATATATTAGAGGGAGAGGAAGAGAGAGGAGAGAGAGAGAGAAAGAGAGAGAGAGAGAGAGAGAGAGAGAGAGAGAGAGAGAGAGAGAGAGAGAGAATACACATACATACAGACATATGTGTTTATATATATTTAATATATTATATATTATTATATACACATATATAAATATAAATATTATATTTTTTTTATTTTTTATATTATATATAAATTATATATTATATGTATGTACACATTATATATATACACACTCCCCAAATTTAAACAAACTTAGCCCGTACGTGCTATTTATGGTAAAAAAAGAGCGTACATGCTTTTTATAGTACAACTAGTGCGTACACACTTTTTATAGTAAAAATAGCGCATACGCGCTTTTAATAGTTAAGATAGAACGGACACACTTCTTACACCATAAGTACCTCGTACGTGCTTTTTATACCATAGGTACCCCGTACGCGCTTTTGTCTGTTTAGGCTTGTAAATAGGCCTGGATGACAAAGCTACGGTTTGGAAGTTTGATTTCCCTCCATTTCCCTCATTTTTGGCATGTTTTATTTTATCAACTTGGTTTCTTGACTTTGTCATCATCAGGTTTACACATCCTCAAGTGGGTATTTCTAAAATTTCCACCATATTTTCACCCATCTTCTGAGCTTTCTAGCCATATAATTTTTTTAAAATTTGAACAACAATAACATATTATTGTTTATGGTGAAAATGGAAACAACAATATTGAAAGACTAAATGACTTCAACCACAAAACCCTAGCCTAACAACAACAAAGATCCACCATAACATATGAAGATTACCTAAGACAATGCAAATCAAATGAAATCACAAAGATTATACCATCACATGTCCAATAGGGTTTGGATCTCCATTCTTCCTATCTCCATTGATCTTGCTTGATATATTTGCTCTCAGATTTTTATATGTGCACAAGAGCTCAACAAAGAACGGAAATGTGGTTGCATGTAGGCTTGATCGCGTATGAAAGTTCGAATGCTAGAATGCTTGATCATCTGATTAGCTGATTGAATGATTAGGATTGAATTTCTTAGGGTTGATAATGAAGGAAGTATCTCCTTATATAGAAGACACTATAAGAAATGGAGGGATAAGATTGAGAGGTGTAAAAGATAAATGGTCGGCTATGATTAGAGGGTAGGTAGAGGAAATAAGAAAGTAATGAGAGGGTAGGTAGTGTAGGAATTAAGAGATGAATGACATTTGTCATAGGTAGAAAAGGCTAATGAATTAATTAAATAAATAAAGATTTATTTAATTAATAGAGGAAGTAGGATCAATTAAATAAATAAGTATTTATTTAATTTAGGAAAGGATAATTTAAATAAATAAAAATATTTATTTAAATGAGAAATAAAGCTAGAAGAGGATAGATGAATTAATTAAATAAATAAGATTCATTTAATTAATAGAAGAATTAGGCTTAAAATAATTAAATAAATAAAGATATTTATTTAATTAGACAGGACAATTTTAGGTGTCTACATTTTGCCCCTCTTTGAGACAATGCAGCTTGTCACGTTGTTTCAAAGAAGATAAGATGAACTGATACAAAGTTGCCCCAAGATGGGAATAACATGCCCCCTCGAGAGATTGGATGAAAATGTCTGAAAAGATCGCATACAATCTCTCGATAAGAAAGAAAGGCTAGAAAGGATTGACCAGATGGAGTGACAGAGTCACGGGATAAAGAAGACTGACACGGGAAACTAGGGCTAGGGTAGTCTATATGATAGTCTATGAGGGAAAACATCCTCATTGTCATCTACACACTTAAGAGATCAGAGTGTAGAGAGAGAAGAGAGCAGTCAGCAATCAGCAATGATAGCATTGGTGTACAGATTTGATTGCGTTCACTGATTTCAGAGGCCAGCAGATGCAGGAGCCGGTGAGTACCACAAAACCTCCTTGTACTTTGTTGCATTAATTGTTGTCATAAATGCATGCTAGGTAGGGTAATAAATGTGCATTAGAAAATGTCATGCAAGGTAAAAATGTTAAGGCGCGTCTGCGTTGGTGCCAAGCGCGTCTGGGTAGGCTAGGCATGTCTGTGTTTGTGCTAGGCGCGTCTATGAATGCAAAGGTGTTTGTGTTAGATGCGAGTGCGTCTGTGTTGTGCAGGCGCGTCTATGCTATATGGGTGCATTTATGTAGTCTGTAAGCACGTTTATGTCTTCTAGGCCAAATCGACAATTTTGTGATAAACATATGTTGTCGATTGGATAAGCTGCTGAGAGGATACACTCAAGCAAGCCCTCTAGGGAAAACTGGGATAGCAGATAGGGCTAAGATTGACAATTCTGTGATAGAACATACATTGCCAATTAGGAAACTACTCAAGAGGATACACTCAAGCAGAGGCCCTAGGATAAGATAAATCGAGGCACTTTGTGATGAACAGGGAATGCCAAAACATAGTACTTTGTGATGAATGAGGAGTACTAAAAAGAGCAGAACTTTGTGATGAACAAGGAGTGCAAAACATGTAGTACTTTGTGATGAACAGGGAGTACCACTGGGATAAACAACAACACTTTGTGATGAACAGGGAGTGCCACTAAGATAAAAAGAAACACTTTGTGATGAATAGGGAGTGTCAATAGGATAGAGAACCATAAGCACTAGGATAATAAGCAACATTTTGTGATGAACAGGGAATGCCACTATGGTTGACACAGTTGATTTGCTTGATTGTAGGAGGACCTACCTATGCTAGAGTCACGGGAGAGATTTCCATCCACTCAGAGTTTGCGAGCAGAGCTAACCCTCGAGGATAGAGCAACAGTTCAAGCTATGGGCTTGCGATACATTATGTATATGCCTGAGTTTCAAGAAAACATGGGATTGCTAACTACAATAGTTGAGAGATGGCACTCAGAGACTTGCACTTTTCATTTGTCGATGGGTGAGATGACAGTCACCTTAGAGGATGTCTACAGGATACTGCGGATATCGATCAATGGGAGTTGGTTCCTTATGATCGAGATGGAGATAGGGATGCACCTTTTCATTAACCTTTTCTACCTATGACACATGTCATTCATCTCTTAATTCCTACACTACCTACCCTCTCATTATTTTCTTATTTTCTCTACCTACCCTCTAATCATAACCGACCATTTATCTTGTACACCTCTTAATCTTATCCCTCCATTTCTTATGGTGTCTTCTATATAAGGATATGCTTCCTTCATTATCAAACCTACCTGACTACTCTACGCTTTCGAACTTTCATATGCGATCAAGCCTACTTGCAACCACATTTCTGTTCTTTGTTGAGCTCTTGTGCACACATAAAATCTGAGAGCAAATATATCAAGCAAGATCAATGGAGATAGGAAGAATGGAGATTCAAACCCTATTGGACATGTGATGGTATAATCTTTGTGATTTCATTTGATTTGCATTGTCTTAGGTAATCTTCATATGTTATGGTGGATCTTTGTTATTGTTAGGCTAGGGTTTTATGGTTGAATTCATTTAGTCTTTCAACATTGTTTATCCACTTTCACCATAAACATTTTACCTTGACAAGTTGCAATATCAGAGGAGAGAGGGTGGAGAGGAGAGACAGGCTCAGCAGGCTCACATAGTGAGGGGTAGAGGTGGAGGAGATAGGCTACTAGCGAGACTTCTATTATGGAGTGGTACACCAAATCAATGAGCTAGGAGCTTTCGAAGACCATCACGGACTGCGACGACCACTGGAGGGAGAGATAGGAGATAGGCCTCTAGTGGTGGGGTCATGGGTCCTCCACCACCACCAGATAGAGGGGGTAGGAGAGATGATCCTGGGGGGCATCCTTCCAGGGCTCAAACTCTATCGAGGTCAGCCAGCTCCGAGGGAGGGAGTTCATCATAGCCTAGAGGGCTCCCTATGTATCAGTTTTGTATCATTTTGTATGATGATATAGAGACCTTCGGGTGATTTTGCAGCCATATGTATTTTGACATCATTGTATCATGACACTTATGATTATATATATGAGATGATTCATCCTTGCAGCAGCTATATGCATGTGTACCTATGTGATGTTGCTTCTATGTGTTTTATGATATCTATGTGATGCTTCTGATATGGATGCAAATATGGAATGCAATATTTTTGTTCTTTTATGTTTTATATGTTATGCCAATGCCAATGTCAATGTATGAAATGCAGATGAATATGATAATGCAAATGACTATTTACATGATGAGAATGTAAAATGTGCTAACATATGTTGTATGCAAGATGTGATGCAATTGTGATATCTATATGTATATATGAAATACTAGCATGTGGTAATGCAGGTGCAACTACATGAAATGCAGATATTTTGGTGTGTCATTATACTCAGTCATGTGATAGCAGGCTACACGGACTCAGGAAGGACGATGGAGGTCAATCAAGAAAGGGGGATGGAAGATAGAAGATATGAAAGTGAAAGAGCTTCCTGTTCGTTATCATCATTGAGTTTTATTATGGCAAATAGGTTATGACAATCGAGGCATATGTTCGACCTAGAAAGTCATTGTACCTGTTTGCATGGAGATAAGATAGTCACAAACAAGGAATGCCCTAGTTCACACTAGACTCACAGTGTCCTCATATCCTTGGACAATTCATAGCATTACTAAGAGACAATCCACAGACAACAAAGAAAAATAGGTCACGATACACCATCCTCGCCTTTCTAGTCAAAGACATCCTGGAGATAAAATCTCTAATCAGAGACATCCTAGAAAAGCTAAAAGACATATCACCAAAAAGATAAAAAGCAAAAGAAAACCAAGACTCGACACCAACATCCACTATAGTCCTCAAGTTTAGTGTCTCTTGTCACTTGTATAAGTCTTATTTGATTGTGGTCACAATGTTTACTTTCACAAAAGGATAGATAGCACTGAACCATAATGTTGTCTGAGTTTGTTGAAAGATTTGATTTGTTGAAGCCTATTGTTGCTGCTGTGTCTCATCTGAAACTGATTGAATCCATGAAACTAATAATTTATTGCGGAGAAGTCAAAACTTTATTGTGGATTGGTGATGCAAGTGTTTTTTTATTGTGGATTGTGCGCAGATAGACTGAAGAAAATTGGAAGAAACTGTACTCTTGGAAACGTGTGATGTTCTCAGTTCCACACCCATCACTAGACTTAGGATTAGCCTTAGCCACATATAGGAGCTGATTTATTATGGATGGAAAGGGGTGAAAATGGAGGTTTATTAGGAATGGCTAACTAATCTTGGATAGATCAATAACAAGACATGATGGGAATGGGTAAGTTTTTTATGGATGAAGAGGTTGTGAGTGTGTGAAAAGTGAAGGGATGAAAGTGAATCCTGAAGGAGGGAGGAGAAATGTCTCTACACATGGCACCGGTGACCTAGTTTTCACCATGGTACTTGCCCAGGGCGCCACCAAAGTGGTTTTCACCATTGGACGAGTTTATTTCTCTTTACTTTTTTTTTTTTGATTTTCTAATTTTTTTATGTCACAAGGCATCTATTTGCTAGGTTTTCACGACGTAACGATTTTTTTATTTTTATGATTTTTTTATTTTTTGATATTTTTTTATCTTTTTGTATTTTGAATTTTTTTGATTTTTTTGTCTTTTTGAATTAGGATACTCTGAAGAGCTATGTGTAAAACCTATGAAGGTGCATGCTGTTGATAGGATCCTCCAAAGGTTCGCTATTTGGAGTTGAAAGCTGATATGCACCGGATCCATAGGCTGCTGTAATGATGTAAGGACCAAGCCGACTTGGTTTGAACTTGCCCTTCTTCTCTTTGTCTTGCTGATTCTTAGGCTTTTCTTTGAGAACTAAGTCACCTACCTCAAATGTTCGAGGCTTTACCTTATGATTGTAACTATGTCGTTCCTTGACTAAATGATGTGTAGCTCGAGTGACTATCTTCCTTGATGAAGGAACTAAGATAAAATTACTAGTGTGTGAACTATGTAGGCCCATATGTGTGTCACCTAAAGAAGTTTGGGCATCCCTGATAACAAAGTCCCTCGAGGAAGCTCCATTAAAGGTCCATAATGTATCACCAGAAGGGAAAGGATGTGTGGAACAACTGGATGAGTGATGAAGGCTTATGATTGCGAAAAGAAGTGAAAGTAGGATAGCATGATGGAGACTTAGGATCAACAAGTATGCTTTTTGACTTGAAATTTTATAACTTTTGCCCCCAGTTATTTTGATATTAGGGGAGATCATCTCTTTCTCTTTTTCTTTCATAGGATTTTTATCCTTGACCTTGAATTTTGCAGAGTCCAATAGCTTTTGATTTTGATTTGAACTAAAGGGCTTTTCTTTATTTTTGACTTTTAGATTTTTCTTTTCAAAGCTTGATTTTTGATCCCGAATGAGTAAGGACTTTTCTGATTCTTGTTGATCCAAGTATGGGAGAGGACTAAAAATGGAATGGATGGATGAAATGGTAAAGCTATATGAGTTCTCAAGAGAGTTGGTGATACACAATAGATTTTTTGTTGCAACCACTCTTAGGACTATTGATATCTAGAGTTGCTTGCACCACTAGAGGAGATTTGCATTCAGACTTAGTAGCCACAACACTAGGTGGTTCACACCCAATTCTTTGGCATTGCAAATTGTTGATAGATTGTTCTTGTCGACTGAATACCTTAGAAGATAGTGGGATTTGATCAACATGAAAGATATACTCACCACATCCCAGGTCTTTAACCTTGAATTTTTCTTTGAGCTCTACTTGTTTGGATGTAGAAGATTTTAAGGATTTTGGATCAACATATGTTGAAGATGAAACAACTTCTTCATTGGCTGGAATTGTTATTTCTGATCTAGGTCACAGATTGTTGCAATATATGAATGGATTCGGATCACCTTTGATGGTCACTTCAACTCCATTGTGTGGAAACTTGATACATCGATGATATGTTAAGGGAATAGCTCTCATTTCATGAATCCATGGACATCCCAATAGTATGTTGTATGTGAGATCTAGATCAAGGACTTGACAAACCACATCCTTAGTAACTGGCCCAAATCTAAGAGGTAAAGTGACCGTACCCTTGGATGAATGCTCTTCATCATCATATACCTTGATGGTTATTTTGTTTGTAGCATTTATAGCTTTATCTAAATATCCCAATTGTATTATTATGTTTAAAGTACATATATTGAGACCAACTCCTCCATCTATCAGGACTCACTTTATTTGATGTTTGTGTAGGAAGGCTTCAATGTGTAAAGGTACATTATGTGGTTGGCTCATGGAGGCATCATCAGCTTCTGTGAATGTAAGGGAGTGTGGAATGGAAAGGTATCCCACCATGGCTTGAAACTGGTCCATGTTCAGATCAGTGGGGATGGAAGTGTCTCTCAAAGTTTTGTCAAGAATGGCTTTATGTGTGGGGGATATACGTAAGAGTTCGAGGATGGAGATAAGCACCGGTGTCTTCCCTAATTGTTCTACAAGGTCATACTCAAGTTTGGTTGATGAGGAAGTGGTGTTTTTAGCTGGTTCACCTTGCAAGGTGAATTTACCTTGATGAGTGGTGACATTACATTAAGAGGTTGGTTCGGAAGAAGATCCAATGCCTTTTAGGACAATCCTGGGTCTTTGGGTAGAATTCTCAGGTGTTTTGTCCTTGATGATAATGGTAGAGACATGATTGTCCATCAAAATGTAATTGACAGTTGAATCATAGTTATAAGATGCTCTGGTATAGTTGGTTTGGTCATCTATGGCTTTATCTTTTCCTTTGTCATGTTTTGGAAATGGTTCTTTAAACATTTCATGTACTTGATTGGATGAGTGTCCTTCAATCTCAATGTCACCTCTATCAATAAGATCTTGTATGTTGTTCTTCAGTCGATGACAATTTCCTATTTTATGACCTTTGCTCTAATGAAATTCACAATACTCATCATCATTCCACCAATTTGGTTTAACCTTTGGCTCATATGGAGGCAAATCTAGAATTGTTATTATTTTGTTTGCCACTAGCTTCTTGAAAATTGATTCTAGTGGTTCTCCCAATGGGGTGTACTTCCTTCGTGACTTTGAAGTTGTTTGAGTATTCACCTGATTGTTTGTAGAGCTTGATCCGGAAAAAACAATTTTGGGTCGTACTGTATTGACATCAACAACACCATCGTTGACTGTGTTCTTGTTTTTATTCCAAAATCTTGGCTTGTCTTTTCCTTTAAAGTCCTCTTTGTATTCTTTGAATATCTTAATGACTCCTTGTTCAATTAGGACCTTCTCTATTGCTAAGATTTTTTCAATGACGTCCTTGAAGGTGGACAAACAAGATTTTCTTAGGTCATAACCAATGTATTTGTTAACATTTTGGGTGAACATCTCTACTATTTGTTTTTGTGAAATATCACAAGAGCATCTGCTGGCTAGATTCCTCCATCTTTGTAAAAATGATGAAAAAGATTCTCCATCCTCTTATTTGGTGTTGCACAAAGTAGTGACTGATATGTCTATCTCTATGTTGTATGAGAAATGTTGGATAAATGCCTCTACTAAGTCACCCCATGACTTAATTTCAGGTGGAAGTTGGGAGAACCATTCCATAGCTTGATCACCTAAGCTTTGTGGGATTAATCTCATCAAATATGTCTCTTCTGTTGCTACCTCAATGCAAGCCATGAAAAAGTGTCTTATATGTGCCTTAGGATCTCCTTTCCCTCTATACTTATCGAACTTAGGTGTCACAAAATGTGTAGGAAAAGGAGGCATTGGAATGCTTTTGTCAAATGGATAGGGACATATGTCTCTCATTGTGTAAGTTGGCTTTGGTGTATTTATGTCCTCCATTTTCTTTTGTAAGTCCTTAATTTGCTGTTCCAAATTGTTCTTAGGTGGAGATCAACTTCTTAGACCATATCCCATGCCTGAGCCACTCTTTCGAGGAGGAGCATGTTGCATATATGGATGGTATTGATCATACACATGTTCATATGGGGGAGGTCTATAATGATGTTGCGTATAAGGACCACTTGGTATAGAGTCATGATGAGGAATGGAATACCTGTTTTGTCCATGTATACCATACTCTACAAGCATGTCATGAGTTTGTTCTAATGTGTTGCCCCCAAATTTGACACGGGGTTTTCTTGTGTCAAAATTTTGATCATGCCTTTGGATATCCAATTGCTTTGGTGGTTGGTCCTTAGCATTGGTATGTGATTGAATATATTTTTCTACATAAGACTTCCATAATGGTCTGCGAAGGTGAGTATCATATGCTTGACCATGTGTATGTGTGACCTTAGGTTTTTGAAACAAAGATGATGGTGATTCAAGAACAATATGTGGTCCTCTATTGCCTCCACTATTAGGCCTCCTTTGATCCATGTTGAGGTGAGGTTGTTGCAAAGGTTGATTTTCTATTATTTGAGACATGTCAAAATCATGAGGGATCTTGGCTCCACTTTGTGCCATCGCTTGTAAGAAGTATTGTCTATCTCTCCTCATTATTTCCTCAACCAATCGATTGAAATGGGGATCCATAATGGAGTCTTCCACTTCTACTGAATGTACAGAAAAGTTGTCCAGATTGTCATTGTGTGTATCATTGTTGTTTGTAGTGTCCATGTTCTCAACATTTGGAATGTTTCTATAGGCATCCATGTCGGGTAATGTGGTATGATCAGAATTGAAAAATACATCATTGTCATACTCATAGGCACTCATGTTTGAGGACTCTTGAGCCTCTTTAGCTTCTCTCATAGATTTTTGGGAATGGGTTTCAACCGTGAACTAGGTCTTGAGCAAGATGTGTGAGACTAGATGAAAATGGAAAGGGTATGGAAGGCCGAGAGTTGGATGGAATGTAAATGACTCTAAGGTGTACTTGTAATGTCCAAAGTGTAAGACCAAGTATGTATGTAGTAGAGTAGGTGTGGCTTCCAAAGAGATGATAGTTTCTCTTGATAAGGTAAGTTGACCTTGACTCTAAGTAAGACCAAATGAGACCCAAAGGTGATAGACCTTGATGAGGGACCACTTAGCAAAATTTTGTTTTATGTAGTGTGTTGACAAAGCAAGATGAGGACAAGCAAGTGACCTTTTGACTCAAGTTTAGAAAAATGTGAATGTTATGTAAGGTGTAAAGCAACTATGAATTTTGTGAGACCCAAGGCAGGTTGAATTCTAGATGAAAACCTGAAGGGATAGCTTAGGAAGCTCAAGAATTCTGAAACGATTGCTCTTGTTTGTTGGACTGTAAATTTTTCTAATTTGTGAAGTTGTTTGTTGTGACCAAATCTGAATTTTTGACTATTTTTTCATGACAAGAGGACACAATGTTGATTAGGACTCAATGTTTGCAAGTGTGTAGACTCAAAATGACTCAAAGAAAAGTGTGTTGTTTGATGTAAAAATGTTTTGCATACACTTGAAGACACAATGTTATAATGTTTGATCTTGAATGTTTGAATGTTCAAAAGAAGACAAGCACAATTCTTATGGCTGGCCAGGACAATAGTTGTTAATCCCACATGGGGTTTCCCCCGAGGCTACGCTATTCAGAGCGGATACTTAGATGCTTGACTCCACTGGCTCCACCCTCAGCACTCACTTCTCTAGGGCAGCCAAGCACCAGTCCCCATAAAAACTCCCTGTGGTGAACTTTGTATCTCTACTAAGAACCATATGTGTGTGGGCCGCTCTAGAGGTCCGACCTCTTGACCCAACAACTAGAAGGATTTTGGCTTTCTAAAACAAAAAGGTGCTAGTAAGGGCATCCGCTCGTGTGGCCATATATGCGGCACTTTCAGCTTTTTAAATATAGAAGGCTCCTAGCCGGTAGGGGTTATGCCCTACAGATGATCAAATAAATTTGATCAAATGAGTTTATGGGGAGACATAGTGTCGGTATGAACTAATCAGCACACGTTACCCATGGTTTTCACCATGGATAAAGTTGTTTATAGTGGTTCGAAAGAGATGGGTTTTCCTCGCTACCACTTGGGTCGTTCTCTCCTCACTAGTAGTCCTAATGACCACACGAGGATACAAGCCCTCTAAAGATTAAACAAAAAGAGCCTATTGCTCAAGACACGAAAGACACTAGTTCAATTTTAGTGCACCAATTGAAGTGTTTGATAATATATGAAAGCAAGGCACACAATAAAGATAAAAAACCCTCGCCAAAATTCTACAGCAAAGATTTGTTAGTAGTTTTGCAATAATACCCCTCCTGCAAGCACACAAGTTAGGTAAATTTTAGATCCAAAAGACTTTATGAAATATGGGCCTTCAACAATGCGTTTTTTTGACCAATTCAAAGATTTGATTCATCATAAAAAAAAGCCCACTTGTAAAATTTCAAGAAATTTTTAGAAATGTAAGAAAATCCAAAAAATTTGCTAATTTGCTTCAAAAATTAATTTTTTATGAATAAAATCATAAAAAATTCATATAAAATACAAAATTGATCCAAAAAATATGAATTTTTTACTGGAAACTTCTAATGGTCTTCCCAACCTACATAAAACAATGCCTGCAAAATTTCCAAGCAGTTTGTGAGATATGAGCAAAATAATGCAAAACCCTAATTTTCAAAGATCCAATTTTTTAGGAATGATTTTGTATCAAATTTAAAATCACAAAGAAGAGATCCTGTGTATAACTCTGAGAGGTTTCCAAAAATGTAACAAAATCTAAAAAATTCACTAATTTTAGCTCAAAATTAATTTTTTATGAAAATGCATAAAAAATTCATAGAAAATTAAAATATGCTCCAAAAAATCTAAATTTTTTCTTGAGAACCTCTACTAATTTTCTTGACTTGAAAAACAAATTTGATGCCAAAATTCAAAGCCGTTTGTGAGAACTGATCAAAATAATGAAAAACCCTAATTTTTAGATCCGATTTTTAAGGAAATATTTTGCATCAAAATTAAAATCACAAAGAATAGATCATGTGTATAAATCAAAGAGATTTCTCAAAATATAAGAAAATCTGAAAAATTCGCTCATTTGCTCTCAAAATTAATTTTTTATGAAAATTCATACAAAATTCATAGAAAATTAAAATACGCTCCAATAGATCTGAATTTTGGTTTGAGAGCTTTTGATACTTTCTTCAACCTGCCAAAAACATTTGGTGCCAAATTTCCAATCCGTTTGTGAGATCGGATCAAATCTCTCCAAGATCTTGATTTTGTGTCCAAAACCCTAGCATCACAAGGTTATTCTCCAAATTGTTTTACAAAACAACACTATAGGGTTAGAAAAACTTGCAAAAACATAGATCTAACAAAAATCCATGTCCCATGGGACATGCCAAAATGTTTATGGTGAAAGTGGATAAACAATATTGAAAGACTAAATGAATTCAACCACAAAACCCTAGCCTAACAACAACAAAGATCCACCATAACATATGAAGATTACCTAAGACAATGAAAATCAAATGAAATCACAAAGATTATACCATCACATGTTCAATAGGGTTTGGATCTCCATTCTTCCTATCTCCATTGATCTTGCTTGATATATTTGCTCTCAGATTTTTATATGTGCACAAGAGCTCAACAAAGAACGAAAATGTGGTTGCAAGTAGGCTTGATCGCATATGAAAGTTCGAATGCTAGAATGCTTGATCATCTGGTTAGAATGATTAGCTGATTGAATGATTAGGATTGAATTTCTCAGGGTTGATAATGAAGGAAGTATCTCCTTATATAGAAGACACTATAAGAAATGGAGGGATAAGATTGAGAGGTGTAAAAGATAAATAGTTGGCTATGATTAGAGGGTAGGTAGAGGAAATAAGAAAATAATGAGAGGGTAGGTAGTGTAGGAATTAAGAGATGAATGACATGTGTCATGGGTAGAAAAGGCTAATGAATTAATTAAATAAATAAAAATTTATTTAATTAATAGAGGAAGTGAGATCAATTAAATAAATAAGTATTTATTTAATTTAGGAAAGGATAATTTAAATAAATAAAAATATTTTTTTAAATGAGAAATAAGGTTAGAAAAGGATAAATGAATTAATTAAATAAATAAAGATTCATTTAATTATTAGAAGAATTAGGCTTAAAATAATTAAATAAATAAATATATTTATTTAATTAGACAAGACAATTTTAGGTGTCTACAATTATTATTGAATTTCTTTTACCAGTGTCTCCATAGTTCTCACAGACAAAGGTGCACCATTTTTTTAATAAATTTTGATAGAATTATCCAAATTTAAGATAATTTATATGTTATTGTAGTTAACTTGATTCTTTACAATTTAAAAAAAAAATTGCATTTTTTATTTTTTTAATGCAACTTATGCTTCGCGCACGAACATGTACCTAATTTTCAGGATGTGCTCGATCGGAAAAATCATAAAAAAAAATACTCAACAAAAAATTACAAAACAATACACATATTCTAGTGCTCACTCTTAACTATCTTTCTGCCAAAGGATTTGTCAAAATACTAAATCTAAATATGACTTTTTTGATGTGCACATCAGACACAATGTTATGTTTTTCTAAAAAGTTCAGGGTCTATTTTTTGTGTGTGAAAGATTTGACCCCCTTAACCTTATCCAATTTTGAAAACGTTTAGTGGTTTGGAAACTACATTCAAAGTACTACAATATTTGTTCTTTGATTATCTTCATATCTTGAGTGGATGGCTTTCAAATTTTGCCTCCAAGTCTAGGTTCACCTGACTTTAGAAAAAAAGTGTCCACTTATACCCCTCTTTTTGACCACCAACTTTGTGCACTTACCCCTAAACAAATTGAAAATACATTTTTAAAATTTTTTTTGTAAAGAATCAAGTGCACTACTATAAAGTTTTTAAAATTTGGATAAGTATATCAAAAGTTATTAAAAACATGGCGCACCTATGTATGTGATAACTATGGAGACACTAGTAAAAGAAATTAAATAATAACATGTTATTGTTGTTCACATTTAAAAAAAAATTATATGGTTAGAAAGCTCAGGAGATGGGTGAAAATATGGTGGCAATTTTAGAAATACCCACTTGATGAAGTGTAAACCTGATGATGACAAAGTCGATAAAATAAAATATGTCAAAAATGAGGGAAATTGAGGGAAATCAAACTTCCAAACCATAGCTTTGTCATCCATGCCTATTTCCAAGCCTAAATAGTCAAAAGTGTGTACAGGGTACTTATGTTGTAAGTAGCGCGTACACGCTATGTTTACTATAAACAACACATACACGCTATGTTTACTATAAGTTTGTTTAAATTATGTTTGTCATGTATGATCTCCTAAGAAAATTGACAGATGGATTTGTGTGTGTGTATTGAATAGGAGGAAGAAGGGTCTGAAATTGAACCATGGGTGCATTACCATGACAAACAAGGAAACTTGCAGCAATATTCTTCTCGAATGTGTTTTTAATGAGAAAAGAAGATATGGAAAATAGTGTCAACAAAGAAAAATGATGAGTCAAAGTACCTACAATATGTTTTTCAGAAGGAAACAACCGGTAGGAAGAGAAAGAGGGAGTGTAACATAGATGATGTCGTGGAGAATGATAGTGGTGGGTATGCGAGAGTTCCTATGTTGTTACACAACGCCTATCACCTAAAGAAATTAAAGTTTGTTGTAAGCATGTTAGTGGTAGTATATGATGATCATCGCTCATAAAAGGGCTTGGAAGGGTACATACCCACATGAAAGAAATCCAGTGTGTAA
Source organism: Cryptomeria japonica (assembly GCF_030272615.1). Taxonomy (NCBI): domain Eukaryota; kingdom Viridiplantae; phylum Streptophyta; class Pinopsida; order Cupressales; family Cupressaceae; genus Cryptomeria; species Cryptomeria japonica. Next base: position 158,754,632 of record NC_081414.1, read on the forward strand.
TTCCTATAGTCACAATCAAGATCAGCCCTATAACCTTGCAAATTTAATAGAATCATATGTTTTAGAAAGGCAATACTGTTAGGGTTAGGTCAAGTTCTTACACTTGATTTTTAGCAAAGCCTCATTGTTTGTTCTCTTGGAGTGTCTCTTATGCCGACAATGGTCTAACTTAGCTATATCAAAAATAAACTATTGATGTTCTATTGTATGATGTTCTATTCATAAATTTAAAATATATATAATCATTTTATTATCCCACCATATGACCCCTTATGTGTCATTAGAGGTTATATTGTTTCCTAAGAGTCATATGGTGTCCTGTGACCCCTTAGGACACCATATGACCCCTTAAGACACCATACGACACCGTATGGTGTCATTATGTGTCTTATGATGTCCTATGACCCTTAGGACACCTTATGACCCGTTAGGATACCATATGGTGTCATTGAGGGTCATATGGTGTCTTAAGGGGGTGATATGGTCTCCAACGACCCCTTAGGACTTCATATGGTGTCGTTATGCTCTCTCTCTCTCTCTCTCCCCCCTTCCTCTACCTCTCTCCCTCTCTCTACCTTCCCTCCCTCTCTCCCCCATCTCTCTCTCCCTCCCTTTCCTCTCCCCCTCTCCCTCCTTCCCTTTCTCTCTCTCTTCCTCTCCCTCCCCCTCCTCCTTCTCTCTCCCTCCCTCCCCCCCTCCTCTCTCCCTCCCCCTACTCTCCCCCCCCCTCTCTCTCTCCCTCTCCCTTCCTCCATACCCCTTCTTCTCTCCCTACCTCTACCCTCTCTCTCTCTCTCTCTCTCCTCCCCTCTATATATATCTCTCTCTCCCTCTCTCTTCCTCTCCCTCTCCCTCCCTCTACCTCTCTCTCCCTCTCTCTCCCCTTCTCCCTTCCTCCATAACCCTTCTTCTCTCCCTCCCTCCCTCTCTCTCTCTCCCTCCCTCCCCCTCTCTCTCTCTCCCTCTCCCTCCCCCCTCTCCTCTTCTCCCTCTCTCTCCCTCTCCCTCTCCCTCTCTCCCTCTCCCTCCTTCCCTCCCTCCCTCCCTCCCTCTCTCTCTCTCTCTCTCTCTCTCTCTCTCTCTCTCTCTCTCTCTCTCTCCCTCCCCCTCCCTCTCCCTCTCTCCCTCTCCCTCCCCCTCCCTCTCCCTCTCTCCCCCTTCTCTCTCTCTCTCTCTCTCTCTCTCTCTCTCTCTCTCTCTCTCTCTCTCTCTCTCTCTCTCTCTCTCTCTCTCTCTCTCTCTCTCTCCCTCCTTCTTCTTTCCCTCTCTCCCTCCTTCCCTCTCCCTCCCTCCCTTCCACCCCCTCCTCCCTCCCTCTCCCCCCCTCTCCCTCTCTCTCTCCCTCTCTCTCTCTCTCTCCCTCCATCCCTTTTCATTCACATTTTTTCTACTACAAATAACACATACGGGGTACTGAACCTATTAGTTCATTGCCCTGCCATAACTTTTTAAGTCATAGGAGCACATACACGATACTTATTAATTATAAGCATGTACGGGGTACTGAGCCTATTATTCGCTACCCTCCCATAAGAGAATTCGATCAATTGGTAGGGGAGAATTATTGGTATGTGTACCTATTTCCTTCATGACTATGAAACTGCTTAATGGGCTTAACAATCTTCACAAGATGCTTTAATTATAAAGCTTGACTTTGATAAATTTTATAACCCTATTCATTGGCCGTTCATTCTCAAAATGTTAAATTGTCTTGGATTTGGACCAAAAAGTTGTAACAAAAATAACATGTTATTCAAGGATGTTAATGCTAGAGTGGCTATTAATGGTGTGCTTTCTCCTTCCTCCCCCTTACAAAAATAAATTAATCAAGGTTGTTCCCTTGATCCATTTCTTTATGTCCTTATCGTTGATGCTCTTGGATACCTTTTTCAACATGCTCTCTCAAATAAGATTATACAAGGTTTCTATCTTCTAGACAATGCAACAAGAGTTAACTCTCATTTTGGAGATGAAAGCATGTTGCTCATACAAAATTTTGTAGAGGAAGTGAATAATACTTTAGACGTATTAGAACTTTTTTGTGTTATTTCAGGCTCTAAGTTGGCCATGTATTAAACTGAATTCACTGTGACTCATCCTAGCTCTCGGTCGCCCTAGATCCTTAGTGAATTATGCGAGGTGAAGCATGGTAATAGTAAGAGATACCTTGGAATCCCCTTTCACATTGGTGTATCACTAAAAGAGATGTGGAATTGGTTCCTCCAAAAATTTAAAAACAAACTTCTGAATTGGACCAACAAGTTTCTTTAGATGGATGGTAGAATCCAAGTTGGCAACAAAACTATTTTGGCAAGTCATTTTTACATCTTTTCTTGTTCGCTTCCTTCTAAAACCATCTATAATCTATTGACTTATCATATTTTAAGCTTTCTTTGGATTAAATGGGGCAATAAAATGGCATACCTAATAAATAATAGTCACATTGTATCTAACCAAGAAATAAAGGAGTTGGTATGATAGACCCCTATAATCAGGGAATTATCCTCACTATAAAATGGATGATAAGAGCACTGGACGGTGAAGACCACTAATTTTTACTTGGGGACCATTACATTAAAATAGGACTGCAAACCCAATAGAACTAGCTACAAATTAGTAAGGATACGGCTGAGAATTATTATTGGATTTACTTTGTGTGTAAGTAGTTTAATATTTTAAATTGAATTTATAAAATTAGGGTAAATATGTTGAAATTGATCTAAAAACACATGAACAATGAGCTACAATCGTCAGATTGAGCCAGAGACCTTGATCTGAGGAATGTAAATGTATTTGGATCTTTTCACTATTGAATTCTCTCTACTTTCTCTCTACAATCCTCATGATGGATCATGGAGTGTGATCTAAAACATTGATGCAAAAAATCATACACAATCTAATTCGAAAATAGACAAGATTAATAGCTCTTGATTTGTCGAGACTAGGATGGTGGTCACTTTGGTTCGCACTCCAAAGGGGAATTTGTTTGTCACTATAAATAAAACTAATTTTGAAGATTGCAACTTTGTCCCTACTCCTATGCACACTAGGGAAAGGGAAATAGGTTGCGAATAGGGGTTTACCTTAGGTCAAACCTCAATTTTGGAATTAACCATGAAATAGAAATAAAATATAATTGTATTACAGTAATGGAAATATTCTCTTTCTGAATGAGATGTTGAATAATGGCTGAAGCACTCATTTTCTATAGCTCCTTGTGAATTTTTTTGTCACCTCATAGAATTAGGGTTTCATGAAGTCTTCAGCAACATAGAATATCAATGTAACTCCAATGCTTGAATTTTAACCTTATCTTTGCTTGAATGCTTGAAAGAAGACTCATTTCTTGCTCACTTGAACTTGAATTATTGATTGCTTGATGTCAAATTGAATTGATGTTCCTTTCTCTCAAAATGAGAGGGATAGACCTCCTTTTATACTTTCCCATAAAAACAAAACTTAATTTTCTGATTTGAGCTGACACGGGATCTAAGTCCCCAACAAAATGTTGTAAGCTTCATTAAGGGGGCCCAAAATGGGTCTTGATTTGTAGGACTAGGGTGGTGGGAGCTCTGGTACCTTGAGGAACAAGTTTCCATTCCCTAGTCCTAACCAATCAGGTACTAAAAAACAAGGGGAAATGGAGTGCAAGGTGAAAATAATGACAGGTTTTCATAGTGTGAGAAAAATTAGGGCTTTGAATAGGCCCCAAGACATGAATTCCAAGGTAAGGCCCCAAATCAGGACAAAAGTGTAAGGGAGCACAATTTAGGATGCTACATTTAGGCCCCAGTTAAGTGGGAATATGAGACTAAGCATACTCTTGGTAAAGTACAAAGGTTTGCATTGAAAGCTTTCACCAAGATGTCAAAGAGACAAGACACACTAAGCCCCCATTGGACTTTGGGATCTTACTTACTTCAATAATCAAGATAAAAGGAATATTATAAGATAATGAGAGAAGGAATCATGACTACTATCCTAGTAAGGATCACTTACTATGAGTCATAAAAAAAAGAAAAACCAAAATTACAATTTAAAAGGCCAAGTTTGCAAAGTAACTTGAGTATAGAGATATGCAAAGGGAGAAACATTGAGAAAAGTGTATGCCACCAAATTAAATAAATTGTGTATGCCTCATTGGGATAAATTGATTCAAGGTAGCATACATTCAAAATACAAGCACATTACCACAATGATATGCCTCTGAGAAAGGAAAACTCAAAGGATAATAGTCACAAAACACAAACACATAAGGGTTCTACTTAACTTTGGGGTCAGTATCCTTTTATGATAAATAATGTATATCATGTGTATATTTTCATCGAATTGTCCTCATCCATCAAAGAAGGTAAAACCAAAATGGAAGAAGGGAACATGTGCCTTTTGAGTCAACATGGGAGAGACCAAAAAAGATCTCAGCACTTTGCATCATCCTCAAGTAGACAACACTAGGGGCAACAAATAGTGGAATTGAGAAAAAAAATAGAAGAAGGTTATGAACAAGCAAGAGAAGAGAGAGAGAGAATTTACAACACAAATGAAGCTAATTATGCAAGTCATTTGCCTCCCAATCTTGTTGAACATTGTTTTGGGAAGGTGGTCAAGATGCAAGAGGATCAACTTTGAGCATAGTAGATGGAGCTATCACAAGTTCCGAATAAGGACGATGCTTTAATGATTAATCACTATGTCTATTATTAGGAGATAAGATTAATGCTTATGATAATTGTTTAGATAAATCATTGTCAACATCAACATATTCATATTCATTATTGGAACCATTATCATCAACACTGTTAGAATGAACATTATTTTCATCTATCTCTTCATCAAGATTAATTAAAATATGATCTTTTATAGGAATAGAATATGAACCATCAGTTTTCTTAAGCATTTTTAATCTTGGATATTTAGGTTGAACTTACTCCTTAGGATTAGGTGATGGTTGGAAAAACGGGATTATGTAAAAAAATTGTGTTTTTGGGGAGGAAATGGGCTAATAAACAAGTCCACAAGCCTTAGCACGATGTCTCCATCAGTGTTCTCTTGCACAACAGTTTTGTTTGATTTTAGCTGAGGGTTGTGAAGGTTTAAGATTAATATAAATAGCCTTCTTTTCTTCCTTTCAATAAGGATGCACTGGAGAGGGTCTTTTAGGTTGAAAGATAGGAGATGTTGGGCTCTTCCCTTTTTAAGATGTGGGAGGTCAAACTATAACATATAGAGGAGAAATAGAAGGTCCAGGAAGGAGACCAGGTCCATCATGAGGAGGATGCATGGGTCTAGGATCTCAAGTCTTACTCAAAGATAATATCATCTCATTTTTCCATTTTTGATAAGATTTAAAAAGAGAATCACTTCTAGTTTAAAGAGGCTTAAATTGTTTAGACCAAAAGTAATCAAGATTAATATCTCTACGCCTCACCATGGGTTGGTATATGTTATGATTGATTGTTATTATTTTGTCTTTATGAGGGAATTTTAAACACATGAATGGTAGAAGGAATCACTTTCATGGAAGAGAACCAAGGATATCCCTACTTCACATGAAATTGATCCGATGTAGGAACGATAACAAAAATGACATCTAAGCACTTAGTGCCAACCTCAACAAGAAGATTAATAGATCCAATAGTAGGGCAAGAGAAACCATAAATATCTTAACCACCACATCAGATTTATCATATCTTATTTGATACAATTGTAAAGTATAAAAATATTCTTTAGTTATCACATGGACCATACACATTGGATCAATGAGCACCCCTCATGAGAGTATGTCTTTGATCTTCGTAGTGATATATAGCGAGATAATAGGTGCTTCAATAGTCTCACTAGGATCAAATGTAATGCATAGGTCCTTAGGAGATGTAGGCTTATCAATAAGATTCACCATACTATTAGATTCAAGGCCAAGATCATTAGGAGAAAAGGTAAGATTCTTAGACTCAATCACATTAGTAGAATGGGAAAGAAAAGGATTAGTAAAGTGTAGTACCCCTCCTCGTTTGAACTTATTAGACTCTTATTTTACTATTGCTTACTTTCAGTGGATACATTACCATGATGTGTTATTTAAACTTATATGACATTATTTCATGCTTTATCTGGATATGAGATGCATAATTTATTTGCAGTATTTCAGTACCTGTGATTTATGGTATTTTATGGATTATTGCTATGTACTGACACTTTACTTTATCTATGCAATGTGTAATTATATGTTGCATGTCTGTGAGTGTATTGGATGCAAGGGGACGATTTTCCTTCACTCACTCCGGTGAGATAGGGAACGTCATGATTCTCCTTCATTGGTGTGCATGTCATGTTTTCTATATTGTATATATGCATGTGTGGTTCGGTGATGCAGGATATTGTAGGTACAAGTACCGGGTAGGTATGGGGTATCGTCTCCACCTGGCTTCACAGGTCCGAGTGTGCCTTATATTTTTCCGATGGAAGTGGAGGTAGTAGTTGACCCTATTTTTACCCAAATTACACTCTTGTGAGTGTCGTCAGTTGGTCGTCCTATCAGTTTGGTTGACCTTCGTGTATTGTCGTTTGACTTTTTCTAAGTCTTTGCTCGGGGTTTGCTTAGTTTGTGTGTTTAGTGGATTTAATTAATTAATTAATTAAATTTATGGAGTTATCTCATAGTTGGCATTTTTGAATTATGTATTTTATGCATTAAGATTATAAATTTAATTAATTAAAAGAAGTTATTAAATTAAGTTGCAAGATGCATTATATTAGAAATATATCTTATTTAAATTTTACTGAAAAATAAATTAGATTAATTTCATTTATTGTTTCCTAGAATTTTAAAAATAAATAAATAATAATAAATAAATAAATATAAAAATAATAATAATAAATAAATGAATAAAAGAATAAATTAGAATTAAAGTATTGCTTTAATTTCTTTTTTAAGGAAATTAATTAATTTGCATGAGAAAAGAAAAGAAAAAAAAAAGGTTATTATTTTTGCTTATTGCATGATTAATTTATTCCTTTGATGGGAATTAGAAAAGAAAAGAAAATTGTTTTTATTACAAAAATTAAATATTAGGTTTTTTGGGAAAAATATGTGCAACCTAAAATTTTAGGTTAAAAGGGAATATATCTTTTTGTTTTTGGGGAGTTCACGGGGGAGAGGCAGAGATTTTGGGGAAGAAAAATTATTTTGGAAGCAATATTTTGTAGAAGAAGAAATTATTAGAGGATTGGAAGCTTGTTGAAGGATAAAATCTCTCCAATAAAGTTTTTCCAGGAAAGCTATACGGGTTGGTTGGCCTCATCTGGTTGTTTTAAAGATAATATTTTATTTCTTCCTTCATTCTGAATGATGTGTGTTTTAAAAAAAATATAGATGTTTAGAATGCGTGCAGTAGTTTTGGAATGAATATTATGAAGTTATTGAAAAATTTTAGTCTCTGTGTGTTAAAAATTTTGATGAATTTGGAAAGGTCATTCTGGCAAAATTTTGCCAAGATTTTTACTGTGCATAAAAAGTTGCAATTTTTGGGAGAAAATGGGATTTGCCAAAGAAAATATTTCCTCTTGTTTTGGTATTAGTTTCGATAATTTTGGGCTGTGATTGATTTTTCCTCTTCCCTGTGTTATCTCAAAGATTTATCTAGAGATTTGATTATCTCTGTTATTTGCTATGGTTATTCTTTAAATATTTGTGCATCTGTGTGTATTTAATTTTAAATTTATGTATTTTACCATAGTTGTAAATTTAATTGGGATTTAAATTTATTGGTTTATTAAGTGTATGGGAAATTTGTATTAATTAAAATTTTGTGAAAATAAATTTTATTGACAATGCAAGTTATTATTTTTATGCTATTGTATTTTAAAAAAAAATTATATATAAAAAAAGGGGGAATTAGTGGGGAGGCAGAGCCTGCTACCCAAAGGTAGCGGTTGTTGCCGTAAGGTAGAAACTACTACCTACGACAGCAATGCTACCCAAAGATAGCAACTGCTACCTACGAAAGCAGCGCTACCATTTGGTAGCAACTCCTACCATATGGTAGTAGTGCTACCATAAGGTAGCAATAGTTTAGTTAGTTAGTTAGTTTGTTTTTTTTAGTTTAAAAAAAAAAATTGTTTTAATATATATATATATATATATATATATATATATATATATATATATATATATATATATATATATATATATATATATATATATATATATATATATATATATATATATATATAATGTGGGCAAGTCCCCATGCCGCGGGTGATTCAGAGGATGAAGCGAAAGAAGCTCCTAACTCCAACATGGGAAGTCTGCCTATGGTTCCATGAACTTGGTTGCTTCCCTTTCGTGCCAGGCCATCAACCTATATGTGGACACTTGCTCTTCCCATTGCTCCTCCTCTTCCTATTTGTTGCTCGTCTGTGAATACTTGCTCCTCTTGTGTGGGTGGGTCGAATTTCTCTTATCAGGTGAATGGCGGGTTCAACAAAACAATGTGGTATTTCCCATTCAAAATTTGGTACCGTAGGGTAGAGTAGCATAGGGATTTTTTAGGAATTCAATACCATAGGGTATTTCCCATTCGGAATTCAGTACCTAGCCGAAAAAGGTACCATAGGGTATTTCCCATTCGAGAAAAGGTACCATAGGGTATTTCCCATTCGAAATTCAGTACTGTAGGGTATTTCCTATTCGAAATTCGGTACCTATGAGCCAATTCCAGTCAAGTCATAGGGGTGTGAAGCCCTTTTTAAAGGTGTGACATACTATTTTTCGCACTTGTTGCCTTACGCGCTCATTGTTGAAATTATCTCATTATTGCAGCTGCATGAGTGGGTCACATACAAGTATAGTCAATTTCATTCCTAAGAGGGTGGCCAACCCAGGAACACCATGACTTGTTGGAATAGCTGGACCTTGATTTCTGTCGAGAAAAGAGTAACAATCCTCCCATTGCCAAAGAGCCAAAGAGGATGCCAAGACAGGTTGATTGACCTCAATGAGGATGCCGACAGTGCCCTCAAGAGACCTCACTGATAAAGGGTTGAGGATGCCAACGGTGCCCTCAAGGAGGGTGCCAAGACAGTGACCTCGACTTGATCCCTCGTGAGAGGATGCAGACAGTGCCCTCAAGGGAGAATATGCTAGAAAACCCTGAGGATGACGACAGTGCCCTCCAAAAACTTAACGAGGATGCCAATAGTGCCAAGATAATGCCCTCATGAGAGGATACCGACAGTGCCCTGAAGGGAAGAGAGGATGCTGACAGTGCCCTCCACAAACTTAACGAGGATGCCATTGACATTTGGATTGGGGAGGCTTGGACGTACTCTAAAGAGTAACACTTATGTGGAGGGCACTGTAGGCATCCTCTCTTCCCTTGAGGGCACTGTCGACATCCTCTCATGAGGGCACTTTCTTGGCACTGTTGGCATCCTCGTTAAGTTTGTGGAGGGCTAAGTCGGCATCCTCAGGGTTTTCTAGCATATTCTCCTTTGAGGGCATTGTCGGCATCCTCTCATGAGGGATCAAGTCAAGGTCACTGTCTTGGCACCCTCCTTGAGGGCACTGTTGGCATCTTGAACCCTTTATCAACAAGGTCTCTTGAGGGCACTGTTGGCATCCTAGTTGAGGTCAATCAACCTGTCTTGGCATCCTCTTTGGCTCTTTGGCAATGGGAGGATTGTTACTCTTTTCTTGATAGAAATCAAGGTCCAGTTGTTCCAACAAGTCATGGTGTTCCTGGGTTGGTCGTCATCTCAGGAATGAAATTGACTATACTTGTATGTGACCCACTCATGCAGCGGCAATAATGAGATAATTTCAACAATGAGCGCGTAAGGCAATGGGTGCGAAAAATAGTACGTCACACCTTTAAAAAGGACTTCACACCCCTATGAATTGACTGGAATTGGCTCGTAGGTACCGAATTTCGAATGGGAAATACCCTATGGTACCGAATTTTGTCAAATGGGAAATACCCTATGGTACCAAATTTTGAATGGGAAATGCCCTACGGTACCTTTTTTGGCTAGGTACCGAATTCTGAATGGGAAATACCCTACGGTACCGAATTCCTAAAATATCCCTACGGTACCCTACCCTACGGTGCCAAATTTCAAATGGGAAATACCACATTATTTTGTTTAACCCGCCATTCACCCGATAAGAGCAAGTCGACCTGCCCACACAAGAGGAGCAAGTATTCACAGACGAGCAACAAACAGGAAGAGGAGGGGCAATGGGAAGAGAAAGTGTTCACATATAGGTTGATGGCCTAGCACGAAAGGGAAGCAACCAAGTTCATGGAACCATAGGCAGACTTCCCATGTTAGAGTTAGGAGCTTCTTTCGCTTCATCCTCTGAATAGCCCGCCGCATGGGGACTTGCCCACATTATATATATATATATATATATATATATATATATATATTAAAACATTTTTTTTTTTTCAAACTAAAAAAAACAAAACAAACTAACTAACTAAACTACTACTACCATATGGTAGGAGTCGCTACCAAATGGTAGCGTTGCTGCCATAGGTAGCAGTCGCTACCTTTGGGTAGCGTTGCTGCCATAGGTAGCAGTTGCTACCTTTGGGTAGCGCTGCTACCTTACGACAGCAACCGCTACCTTTGGGTAGCATCTGCTACCGTGGGTAGCAGGCTCTACCTCCCCACTAATTCCCCCTTTTTTTATATAATTTTTTTAAAAAATACAATAGCATAAAAATAATAACTTGCATTGTCAATAAAATTTATTTTCACAAAATTTTAATTAATACAAAATTCCCATACACTTAATAAACCAATAAATTTAAATCCCAATTAAATTTACAACTATGGTAAAATACATAAATTTACAATTAAATACACACAGATGCACAAATATTTTTAGTCAAGCGTTATTTCATTGCAATTTCGGTTAAGTTGTCATTATGTCATATTCTTATACCCCCTTTGTCAGGTGTTGTTGTATAACCCTGTTGATATGAGCCATTGTGTGTTTTATTCCAAATGGTCAATCTTGGGTTAGTGATTGTGTATCCTTCACCTGTGGTTTGTCAGGATTAGATATGGCTATTAGTTTCACCATAGAGTTCTCATAGAAAGACCTTTCCTGTTAGTGTCCTATGAGAGAGAGTGGCTTTCGAGCGGGGGTCATGTTCGAAGTGGATGGCAAGATAACCCCTCGAAAGTCAGTTAAGAAGTGATAACCTAATAATTGATTAGGGGGTGGGTAGCTAAAATATTAATTAAGATAATGTGCCTCGCACATGGTTGAGTGCTTGTATAGGCTCGAGATGTGGTGAGAAGGCCTGGAATGGCAAACCTACCACCCTATCTTCACGAAAGGATTGGTAGGGTCCGCATGATGCTTAGATTGAGCCGGGTGTTTGGGAGAGGTTACCAGGATAACCCAGGATGGGGGCCAGGACCTATGGAGGCCTACCTAGGGTAACCACCCTAAGCCATGCAATGACACTCTCTCCTTAGAGTCACTAGTGTTTGTGAGTTGAGTCACATGGATGTTTATGGAGTCATGTAGAACTGTCGTACTTGTCTTATTTTGCTTGCTTGAGGGTCTTCTACTATCTCCTAGCACGGTGGGGTGGTTCCATTTTGGGATCACATGGTCAAGTGGTAGTGTCACTTCCCATCGGATGTTCTGGATTGTATCTTCAGGTGAGGAAAGGCTTCGTTGGTGTTTATTGGTTCGTGGTTCATGTACCAACTCATGTTCGTGATCATTGTTTAGTTGAGACCTTGTGGTCATTATATCAAGCAATTATGTAACCTTGACATTGTAACTTTGTAATCCGTGGTATTATTGGAAACCATGTATTAATGTATATTATAATATTATATCAGTGGAATGTATGTTAATTTTGCTGCTTTAATCTTTTGTATAAATGATCTATGAAAAATTAAATGCATTGGAATTCTTTGATTCTTTCATTATGGGATATAGATGTATGAGTATGTTTTTAATTTAGGCATTTAATTTTTCCTAATTAGATGGACTATTGGATTAATGATGGTGTTAATATAATCTACGAATTAATCTTGTTGGTAATCCTTAGGAAATCATGTGTTAGACTTCCATTGTGTTATTAAACATGCAATTGTTATAGTTAATGCACTTAATCTTTAAAAAAATAATATTTCACCCTTTAGTTGCCTAGTTGTGTTGTTTTCCTTTAGGGTTTCTGGTGGGGCATTACATAAAGATTTGGAGGTTTTGATTTGGAGAAGCTACGGATTTGTTTCCTTTGTCTTTAATACTAGCTACATATATGGTATTGTTATCAATCAAGTCTTGAATTCTACTTCTTAAGCAATAACACTTTTTAGTGTCATGACCGGTTTGACAATAATATTAGAAATTTTTTTGGGATCATGATAGGGTGGTAAAGGTTTTGGATATGTCAACTAAATTGATAGGAGTAAGTTTCAACATATTTTTGTTCAATAATTATGTCATAATACTATGTAAAGATTCAAAAATAGGAGTAAATCCTTTTATAAAATACTTGGATAAAGGAACCAGGCCTGTTGTTGCAGCTGCTACTTGTTTATTGGTGTTGTCATTGAACTTGATGAATCCCTTTTTTTTTTAAACTTTGCAAAATATTGTTGAACACTTTCATTCTTATCAACCGGAGCCATTGAAGGAGATAGTTCAAATTGACTAACTTGAAGTTGATACTACACACAACTGTGTAAAGGAAGTAAACTCGAAAAAGAGAAGCTTATCCCTAATGCCTTTTAGTAAATTAGAAATAAAAAATCTTTTGAACATCATGATGAGGCATAGGATAAGCAATTTGAGAATACAAATGTTTATATCTACCAATAAAATTAGTGACTTGTTTTTTAATACCTTGCTTACAATGAATTAAATCAGTCAATGCAATTCTTAGGTTCAATATTATTTTGAAATTGTTGAATGAAATAATTAGCTAATTGTTGAAATGGCGTAATAGAATAAGGAGGCAAATAGCAATAACATTGCAAAGGTTTATCCATAAATGTTCTAGAAAATAATTTAGCCATAAGTCTTTGATCATGAGCGAAATCACTACACAAAGTTTGAAATGTTTTCACATGAGTCAAGGGATCAAATTTTCCACTATAAAGCTCAAATTGAGGGACTTCTACATGATTAGGAGGGACAACATGAACAATGTCATTAGATAATCGGCTCACTACATCAAATGTTGGCATATTAAATTGGCATATTAAACTTGGATTGGTTCATGGAAGCTATTTGTTGTTGCAAAGCTGAAACAATTTGAGCTAGGCTATTGATGGTAGATTCGACGGATGGATTGAATTTGGACATGTTGGATTGGGATGGAGGAGTAACATTATTATATAAAGGAGGAGGTTGAGAATAAGGATGTGGAAAACTATGATTGGGTATGGGAGATGATTGGATTACAAATGGAAGACTCATAGAAGGAGGTATGAAAGAGTTTTGATTAGAAATGTTTTCCCCTTGACTAACATCATGTGTAGGAATAATATTTTATGTGGAAGTAGTCATAATGTTGGATGTGAAAATAGGAACACTAGTCATATAAGTAATCATAGGAATGGAATGATTAACTTGACTAGGAGGTTGGTTGTAACTAAGGACTTTGGCATAAATTTTGATAAGCATAATATTGGTATCAACAACATGAGAAAGGCCACACAATACATCAACACAAATTTATCACTTTGAACCATTCTCTTTAATCCTCCAATCAGTGGGATAGCCTCACTTTCTGGGTATTGTTGACTCATCCATTGTTGAAGATTTTTAAATTCATTGTCAATATTCTCCAATTGGTCAACCAAAAACCTAGTTAGTGATTCACCCTTATCATGAGAATTATGTAAGGAATGGGGATAAATAACATCAATTGTTGGAATAGAAGAACCACCAACATTCTCATCAAACAAGTTATCCAAATTAGGCTCCATATCCTTATTAACTAAACCTTGGTAATCCTTAATTCTACAACTTCTTCTCACAAAAATATTTTAGGTAGGATTAATGCTTGTAAAAATCATGCACAAAGGAGAGAAATTTGAATTTGAATTTTAAAAATTGTTAAAAAAAAAATGCAAAATTTTATGAAAATGATTGATTAACCAGTTAATGAAGCAATTTGATTTGTGAATTTTAAAAATTAATGCATCGAGATCATAGCATATCATAAAGATCACATCTTAAAATTTCTTTAAAAAATTATGCAACCCACGAGTAAATTTTAGAACTATAAATTAGGGATTTTGTAAATTCAGCCACTAAATTTATGTAATTAAATTTCAAAAATAGATCTATGATTGCACAATTGAATTTAAAATTACATCAAAATACTCATATTTCAAATAATTAATCCAAATTAGATAACCCACAAGCTCAATTTTAGATTTAAAAATTAGGGTTTTTTGTGAAATTAACTTCTAAATTTTTTAAATTCAATTGAAAATTAAACTTGTAAATTTTAATTTTAATTTTAAATGTAAAAACACTTAGATTTAAGAACATAAATAAAAAACTAAGGTGGAAGATGCCAGATTTACCAAAATGTAATGGGTGTAAAATTAGGGTTTCCACCATAGAAGGAATGAAGACAACTAATTTTTACTTGGGGACCATTACATTAAAAGAGGACTACAAACCCAATAGAACAAGCCACAAATTAGCAAGATAGGGCTTAGAATTCTTATTGTATTTAATTTGGGTGTAATTGGTTTAATTCTCTTTTAAATTGAATTGTTGAAATTAGGGTAAATGTGTTGGAAGTGATGTGATGTAGAGCATCATGAAAAACCAACCAAGAATCCCAAATCAACCATGGAGTTCAAACTTCAACATAATATCTTCAATATCAGAGGAATAAACATATTAAAATTCCTCATATTATCATATTACTTTCATCCAAATCCATTTCAAGTTCATCCAACACTCTTTATCAAGGTACTAAAACATCAAACTCATATACCATACTGATTTCAAAGTAATATATCACATCTCAATATTCATACTTCCTTGCATGCTATACGGGTTCATTAATGCTGTCTCAAACATATCTAATAATTTATACCTTTGCAAACCATTGAACTTCAATGTTCATTGAAAGAATCCAATTCACTATCATCAAAGTGATTGTCATTCACATGACAGTTTTCTATACCTGCACTCAGACATTAATAACTTTCCAACCCTAGTACATTTTGAAGATTGCTTCGGTGACGTTGTAGAAAGATAGGTTTCTAAATCTATATACAAAATTGAGGACAATCCAACGGTTCATTTTTCAGTTATGCCCCCCCGTACTAAGACCTAGTTTTACTATCATAAACAACTCAGAAAAATTCACCATTTAGCCTGCTAGGGCATCAAATATCTCAACAAATACTTAACAAAATGAAAAAAAGACCATACTAAAATGAAAACCCTCTGAGTCTACTTTCAAAATATGCAAGCCATTAATTTTTCAATGGTGAAATCACAAGTTAATTACAAACCCTTTCTAGCAACTCCATTTAAGATAGCTTAAAACCGGTTTCCACCAAAACCTTCATAACTTTCACAAATCTGCATAAAAATGACTCAAACCAAAATAAAATGAAAGGTTATTAACATATATTTCCAATGAATCCACTTATAGGTCTTAACTCTTCCATATGAATTTGTACCAAATGCTGCAACATGACTATTCTCAGGAAACCCGGAAGTTCCAAACAACCACTTTCACCAAAACGTGCACATCTTCTTCATTTATTTATGAAATTGACCCAAACAAAAAGCATGAGAAAGATGATTCACCCTTCTATCTAACCATTGCTATATTATAGAGTTTCCAGGCTGCACATGACTGTACAAGGCCTGGAAATAGAGACTTAACACAAGAAACCTAACAAAATGCAAGATTCAAACACACCTAGTTGTTCCAAAAATTTCTCCTCTTTCTCTATATGCTTTTGAACAAAAAAATAAATTCCTTTTATGAATTTTTTGATAGTTATAAACCATCCAACTACCCTTATGACCTTTCATCTTCCTTTTTATAACTTGTAGTGCATTTTTGCATTGTTTCATTTTATCTAATAACTTTTCATCTTCTTGACAACTTTTGTGACACTTTATAAAAATGACTTCACACTTTGTAAAATACCCCTAAACATGTCCAAATAACCTATTTAATACCTTTTACATACTTGATAGCCTTCTCATGGCCTTTTATACAATTTTGACCTTTTGACCAATCTAGGCCTCTAGTGGACAACTTTGACAACTCATTACAATGGGCTCTTTTAGCCTTACATATTGATCCATATTGACTCAAAATGACATTACAAATGAAAATGTAATTGAATATACTTATGAATTAATCTTTATCCTCTTATAAACTCCTTTTGTGCCTTTGTGTTAGGTTCTCCTGCACCATACTCCCGACTTTGAAAAGTTTCCAAGTCCCTTGGAAATGAGGAATACAACCTGCAAGAAAAATTAGACCAAAAATGTTTATCAGTTTTTTTATGTCAACATTGCCTCTTTGTTTCTCTTTGTCTCTTTGGATTCTCTTTATGCCTTTGCTTCTTTTTTTTGTCTTCTACTTCAATCAAAACCCCCATCAATGGAGTTCATGCTGGCTGCTCCTCAAGATACTGCTCCAAACATAAGTCCACCCTCAATGTTGCACCAAACTCAACAACTACTTTGCCTCACCTAGGAGTCCTTTCCTTGCCTCTCTCCCCAAGTCTTTTGGCAACCTACTGGACCTCCTTCTCAAGCCCCTTGGACCATCTCCTATGGCCCCATTACAAACCTTCATGTCTGCCTACTTGTAGCTAGTGGATATACATCTGCAACCACAACCATTAGCAAACCAAAATACAATCACTTTCTCAACCCAGACCTTTTGCTGAGCTCTGATACCAATTTGATGCAGAGCATCATGAAAAACCAACCAAGAACCCCAAATCAACCATGGAGTTCAAACTTTGACATAATATATTCAATATCAGAGGCATAAACATATTAAAATTCCTCATATTATCATATTAATTTCATCCAAATCTATTTCAAGTTCATCCAACACTCTTTATCAAGGTACTAAAACATCAAACTCATATACCATACTGATTTCAAGGTAATATATCACATCTCAATATTCATACTTCCATGCATGCTACAAGGGTTCATTAATATTGTCTCAAACATATCCAATCATTTATACCTTTGCAAACCATTAAACTCCATTGTTCATTGAAAGAATCCAATTCACTATCATCAAAGTGATTGTCATTCACATGACAGTTTTCTATACCTGCATTCATACATTAATAAGTTTCACACCCGAGTACGTTTTGGAGATCGCGTCGGTGAGGCTGTAGAAAACTAGGTATCTAAAGCCATATAAAAAATTGAGAACAATCCAACAGTTCATTTTCCAATTATGCCCCCCGTACTGAGACCTATTGTTACTATCATAGACAACTCAGAAAAATTCACCATTTAGCCTGCTAGTGCATCAAATATCTCAACAAATACTTAACAAAATGAAAACAAGACCATACTCAAATGAAAACCCTCTGAGTCTACTTTCAGAATATGCAAGCCATTAATTTTTCAATGGTGAAATCACAAGATAATTACAAACCCTTTCCAGCAACTCCATTTAAGACAACTTAAAATTGGTTTCCACCAAAACCTTCATAACTTTAACAAATCTGCATTAAAATGACTCAAAACAAAATAAAATGAAAGGTTATTAACATATATTTCCAATGAATCCACTTATAGGTCTTAACTCTTCCATATGCATTCGTACCAAACGCTGCAACATGAGTGTTCTCAGGAAACCTAGAAATTGCAAACAACCACTTTCACCAAAATGTGCATATCTTCTTCATTTATTTATGAAATTGACCCAAACAAAAGGCAGGAGAAAGATGATTCACCCTTCTATCTAACTATTGCTATATTACAGAGTTTACATGCATTAAATAACTATACAAGGCCTGTAAAAAAAGACTTAACACAACAAACCTAACAAAATGCAAGATTCAAACACACCCAATTGTTCCAAAAATTTCTCCTCCTTCTCTATATGCTTTTGAATGACCAAATACATTCCTTTTATGCATTTTTTGATAGTTATAAACCATTCAACTACCCTTATGACCTTTCATCTTCCTTTTTATAACTTGTAGTGCATTTTTGCATTGTTTCATTTTATCTAACAACTTTTCATCTTCTTGACAACTTTTGTGACACTATAAAAATGAATACACACTTTGTAAAATCCACCTAAACATGTCCAAATAACCTATTTAATAAATTTTACATACTTGATAGCCTTCTCATGGCCTTTTATACAATTTTGACCTTTTGACCAATCTAGGCCTCTAGTGGACAACTTTGACAACTCATTACAATGGGCTCTTTTAGCCTTACATATTGATCCATATTGACTCAAAATTACATTACAAATGAAAATGTAATTGAATATACTTATGAATTGATCTTTATCCTCTTATAAACTCCTTTTGTGCCTTTGTGTTAGGTGCTCCTGCACCATGATGTAAGAACACATGAACAATGAATTGTAGTCGTCAGATCAAGCCCCAAACCTAGATCTGAGGAATGTAAATGTAATCAGATCTATTCCTAGAAGGAGCTCCTAATTTGTCAGGACTAGGATGGTGGTCACTCTAGTCCTTTGCACTTTACGCACTCCAAAGAGGGATTTGTTCGTCATTGTAAATAAAGCCAATTCTGAAGATGGCAACTTCATACCTACTCTAATGCACACTATGGAAAGGGAAATCGGTTAGGAATTTAGGGGTTTTCCTTAGGTCAAACCCTAGTTTTGGAATTAACCATGAAATAGAAATTAATATAATTTAATTGCAGTAATGGAAATATTCTCCTTTTGAGGGAGACATTGAATAATGATAGAAACACCAATGTTCTAACTCATTGTGAAGTTTTTTTGAATCTTGATCTTATCTCTTCTCCAATGATTGAAAGAAGACTGATTGCTTTCTCACTTGAACTTGAATGCTTGATTACTTGATGTCAAATTGAATTGATGTGTTTGTCTCTCAAAATGAGAGGGGTAAACCTCCATTTGTACATGCCTATCAAAAAACAATTTAGTTTTCCAGCTTGAGCCGACACAGGATCTAGGCCCCTTCCAAAATGTTGTGACCAGTAAGGGGCCCCAAAATGGGTCCTTTTTGGGAGGACCAAGGTGTTGTGCACTTTGGTCCCTTGAGGACCTGGGCACCATGCCCTGGTCTTGACCAATCAAGTATCAACAAACAAGGGGAAATGAAGTGCATGGTGAAAATAATGACAAGTTTACATAGTGTGAGTAGAATCATGGCTTTGATCAGGCCTCACGACATAAATGCCAAAGTGAGTTCCCAAATGAGGATAAAATTTTAAGGAAGTATAATTTAGGATGTTAATGTTTGATCAGATCTTGTCATGGGTTGAGTTTTTCCTTTTCTTCAATATGGTGGAATCATCTTGTTCAACAAGGCATTAGTCCTCTTTCTACTATTAAGAATCTCAAAGGTAGACATCTCTTTAAAAGAGGCATCCACTTGAGTTTTTCAATATTTATGGGACCCTTTGAATTTAAAATAGAAAACATGGCACCATCTTAAGTCTCAGTTCTATTTACAAATAGCTCCTCCCGCTCATTTATTTGGCCCACCAACTTGACACAAATGACATTGCAAGTTTAGTAGAATGAGATGGAACAAATTAAGGTCTTTAATCTAGAACTCTAGAGTTGATACACAAGATCAGTTGGTAGGTTGGAAAATTATCCATGTTAAACTCCCTATTGTTGATCAACTCACATTCATTTCACCCCCTCCATCATGCCCCTTTTTCCATAAAAATAAAACTATCAAGAATACATTCTAGTTTTGCCCCATGCTCAGTATATTTGGAACTTTCTCTTTTTCACCTTCTCTTCATTGTTTCCTTAGAATGGGGCTTTGAGAACTTCTCTACTTGGCCTCTCCCAATATCACACCATTATTTCTCATCCTGTCAGACAAATCTCCCTTAAGCATCTATGAAGATTCTATTGTTTGGTTGTCTTCACTCACACTTTTAATTCTCTTCCGTTTGAGGCCATCATTATTTGTACTAACTTCTCTCTACATACGCTTACTCTTCAATCTACTCTTTAGGCTAATTCCAATCTTATGACTTCCTTAGACAATTTGCAAGTTCAGCTCAAAGCTTTTCAAGCTAATTTTAAAAATAAAAACCATCAAGATTGGCAACATGATTAAACAACATAGAAAACAACATGGTAAGAGAAAATCAACTTCTTAAGTCAAAGAACAAATGGTCATCCTTTCTTCAATGGGAAGTTTCAAAAATTAATATGCAATCTTGTTTTTAGTCATTTCTTATTATAAGCCTTCTGACAAGCATAAAGTGGAGAAGACAAACATGGTTCCAAATAGTGATGGTGATTTTTGTTTGTGTGATTCTAACATGACAATTAGTTTTATGATTTCTTTCTATTTGTCTCCACATAGATCCAATCATGTTGTTTTGGAATTTGAGTTTCTTGGAAATAAATTAGAGCAACTTTACATCCTTCAAACTAATGTTATGCAAGTGTAAGGGATAGTTTTGAGCAAAGAACTTGCCTTTTGTGTTTGCTGGTTTCCTCAACATACATTATTCATGGTAGATGGTTTGTTTCAAATCCAGATACTCAAGCCATGGGAGAATATTCAAGCCTACAAAATGGAGGTAGATGGGCAACTCAAAGATGTCCTAAGAATTGTTTTCATGCTCCATTCATTATAACATTCTATAATTTCCAAATAATTAGTTTATTCATCAGAGAGGATATGATAAGTTGTTCTAGAAGAAATGAAGTATTGTGTGTGAAGAAACATTTTATTACTATTTATCTCTGTAGAGACAAAATACCATCCATGTGAATGATTGTAGCAGTACCATGTGATTCCTTTTGTATTTTATGACAATATGCTATATGTGAATTCTAAAGCTAATAAATTAATTTTTCTCCAAAAAGAAGTCCCCTTCCAAGTAGATAGGCACAAATCTCTTTCACAATGGAGAATGTGGATGGGTTCCAATACTTATTGTTTGTAGGCACTAGCTATGGGGGGGATTATTTGCACCACCCCCATCCTTATGCTCCTCCTACTATATAGAACCTATCAAAAGAAGCCACCCATATGTACTATGTTGATGTCTCCACTTTCCCTCCAGGTTTCAAGGACAAAATTAAACAATTCATTTTAATAACTTTTTTTATTTTTTGTATTTTTAGCTTTTTAAGTTGTAATTAGTAAAATAATTAAATATAATAAATTAATGGGGATGACCCTACAATGGGATGATAAGTCACAAGCCCTATTGATAGGGTGGTCATGGGTTCAAGGATCATTCCTTTCATCTCACTTGTGGGACATGGTCAAAGACGATTGACCACGTGCACACACACACACCATCTTGTTGTAGTGGTAGACAATGACACAGTGTAGATAGAGGGGAGACCATGCAAGAGTAATGAAAGAGAGCCTAGTCTAGTTGCCATGGTGGATAGGTGATGTGTGACAAACATGAAGGAGATTATGGCCAATGATGGGAGGAGGTGTTGAGTGTCAAATAAGGCAGGAGAAGGTAGGTGTCAGGGAATAGTAAGATAGATAGGAAGTGGAGAAATAGGCGACTGAGAGTAGGGAAGGGGGAGAGATAACCCTAGAGGTATAGACATTAAGCAAGAAAGAGTAGAGAGATAAGGAGGTAGAGATAGAAGGAAGGAGGAGTGGAGAAAGAGAGTAGAGGGAGTATTTGGAGACAAACTAGAAGTAGGGGTCAAGTTGACGAAGAAGGTAGGAGGCAAGAGTGACAAAGTGGGAAAAAGGGATAACAGAGGAGGATGGAGGTCAAAAGGTGGCAGGTGGAGATCGATGGAGAAGGAAGGAGTTCTAAGGGTAGTTGGTGGTGGTTGATGGAGAAGGAAGGTGGTCAAAGGGTGGTAGGTGGAGGCAGATGGAGGAGGAAGGTGATCAGAGGGTGGCTAGTGGAGAGCTAAAGGAGTTGTCAAGCAGGGATTATTGGGATGGAATAGGTATAGCCAAAATATCTATGAGGAGGAGGTCCTTGAAAAAAAATTAAGATATATATTATACATAAATTTTAATAATATTATTTTTTAATTATATATATATATAATTTCACTAATTTATATTTTATCTATCTTAGTTATGTTAAAAAAATTGTATGTTAAAATCACTTCTATATATATATATATAAGCCTTCATAGAAATTGGTGAACCCAAACATTCAAAAGCACCAAGGACTTTTGTAATAGTTTACATCTATGGATGCCCAAATTTTAAAAATTTCAGCTGACCAAAATTTGAGGTAGCTTTGAGAGCTTTTCACACTTTTGCACTATCAATAGTCCCCAAAAGCGAGGTTTCTGAAACTTTGGCAACATGGACAGTTGCTTGCAACTGTATAAATATAGTTCTTCTAAACCCAATAAATTGCCAAAATCGTTAAAAGGCTCACCAAGTCAGAACAATATCTTAAATGCAACTCTTGTAAAGAAGAGAGTTTGTCTAAGTTGTATGAAATTCTTACCAAGCTACAACACGAGAGCTAATTCAACTTATCTAAAGAAGATAAATTGTCAAAATTGATTGGAATTCTCAATAAACTTAAACAAGATCATAATTTATATCTATTCAAAAAGACATGTTATTAAAGTTGTTTGGAAGGTTCATCAAGTTAGAGCAATTATTTAAAAGTAGTTCTACCAACCTAAATAAATTGAAATAGTTGTTTGATAGATTCACCATACTACAACAATTACTTAAATTCAACTCTTTGGAAGAAGATAAATTGTAAGAGCTTCTATTAATTATTATATAATAGTTTTACATTCATTTTGAATAATTCATAATTTCTACCTACAAAACATATCATCAAATTTTAGTGTAGATGAAGTGTAAAATTATTTTCAACTCTTCAAACTTTGAAGTGTGTGATATTAAATAGATAGAAATCCATCATTAAAAATAAGATTAAATGAGATGTATTGTAGAATTCCTTATCTAAATAAAAGGGGACAACAAAGTTACACAAAATGTTTATGAAAAATAAGAAAGACTAGAAGAAAATAAAGTAATGTTTTAGAAAAAAGAAATACTAGAAATATTGTATAAAAAGAAATTAAATTCTAAATAAATAAATTATTAATCTAATATTATCTAAAATATTAAAAATAATTATAATTAAAAAATAAACATAAAATTTATTTTAATTGATTTAATAGATTTGACAAATTAATTAAATCATTATTTATTTTCTGATAAAAGAAAAATAAAATTATTTGAATTAAATTATAAAAATTGAAAAGTAATAAAAAAATATTTTTTTAAAAAAATGAATTAAATTTTTTACAAGCCCAACCCTTATTACCAAAGAACAATAATCACGACAAAAATAAAATAAAATCATCGTGAAATGCATTCAAACTGTTCAATAAAATGGCCTGGGAGAAAGTCGGGCACCTCACAAGCCCGGCGGGAGGCCAATGATACATAAAAGTGGCGGCTGGGAAAGGCCCGTTAGCTTATCATAGTTGCGGAGAACATTTCACCCAATTGGCGCCTCTAGAAAAAATTTGAAGCTTCGAAAATAGGGGAGAATAATTTCTCCCAACTGTCTTGGTACTCAAAATCAGGTGTATAGTGGTCGTTGAGAAGCTGCATCTTCATCCTTCCCTCTTCATCCACAGATGTTAACATGCTGACGATGACATCACACATCTTATTATAATTATATTCATCCCGCAAAACCTTGAAAAGGGAATAGGCAAAGAGTAGCCTGGCCCTATTGTCAGGAGCAATCCAAGCAGTGGTGTCCCTCGGCAAATGGGGGAGGATTTCTGTAACTCGTCCTTCGCTTTCATCCCATGAACTTCCCACCTCCACCAAAATCATCATCATCATCTCCACCGATGCACTTTTCACCTCCATCCATTTCCTCTTCACTGCTTCCAAATATCTGCTATTTGATGGCGATGTCAGATCACACACCGTTAACAACACACACAGAATTACGCCGGCTGCTGGACGGGGGGACTCCGCAAACTGCCCATTCTCATCAACATGTAGGAATTTTGACTCACTGTGAAAAAATGCTCTATGCATTACATCTCTATCTGCACCTAGCCGCAATCCCTGCAATGCAACAAATGCCCCCAATTAAGAACTGGGATGAGCATAACTAGTGAAATAAAACTCCTAGTTAAACACAAGAAAGTGTGTTACAGAGAGTGTACCTGTCTTACTACTAAAGAATATTGGTCTTTCACTTGATCCCACCGCATTTTCAACATAGGGCTTCCATTTATACCCACAAACATCAATCCCTTCATCATCGCTAACTTGTCCATTGCATTTTCCTCCAGTTGAAAACAACATGAAGCATCAACGGCAACCAGTGAACTCAAACATTCAAAATCACTTGAGAGGGTCTGTAATTTGAAACATCCATATATGCTCACATATTTTAAACACTTCAGCTGACCAAAGTTTTGAGGTAGATTCGAGAGCTCATCACAATGTGTCAATATCAACTTCTCCAAAGAACCAAGGTTTCCGAAACTTTCTGGCAACACAGATAGCTCTGTACAAGCGTCTAATCGTAGCTCTACCAAATCAGATAAACTGCCAAAATTGTCTGGAAGGCTTATCAAACTGGAACAAGATTGTAATTCCAATTGGTTTAAAGAAGACAAATTACCAAAACTGTCTGGAAGGCTTATCAAACTGGAACAAGATGGTAAATACAATCGGTTTAAAGAAGACAAATTACCAAAACTGTCTGGAAGGCTTATCAAACTGGAACAAGATGTTAAATACAATCGGTTTAAAGAAGACAAATTACCAAAACTGTCTGGAAGGCTTATCAAACTGGAACAAGATTGTAAATCCAATTGGTTTAAAGAAGACAAATTACCAAAACTGTCTGGAAGGCTTATCAAACTAGGACAATAAGATAAATCCAAGTTTTCCAAACTAGATAAATTGTCAAAGTCGTCTGAAAGGCTTGTCAAACTGGAGCAACTTGACAAATCCAACTTTCCCAAAAAAGGTAGGTTCCCAATGTTTTGAGGAAGGCTATCAAACCCTCTACAATTCTGCAGTGTTAGAGAACGCAAAGACTGAAGTTGGGAAAGGGTGGTGACAAGATTTACTAATGTAGAGCTTTCTATACACATATATTTCAATGAGGATGTGACGCCTGAGACCTGCAAAACAATTTCACGCTTTTTCAATTAAAAATCGAAAATATAAATTAATTAACTAGAACAAAAATTGAAGTACATAAATAAAATAAAAAATTAGGTAGAGTTTGCCTCAGGAAAGTTGGAGTCTTCGTCATATCTCACAATAAGAGCTGTTAATTTGGGATGTTTACTAACATTCATCCGTGAGTAATTATCATGGTTGTCGATGCTGACCAACCTTAGATGTTCAAAGGCTCCTTCACATTCTCCATTTACTATTCTTGTTGATTCTATCAAGATCAAAACTCTTAATGATCTCTTCATCAAGTTGAGATGACGTGCTTCCAACTCAAAATTTTCAGAAAGAAAAATTCCCTTCGTTTTCTTAATCCTCTATAAAAAAAAGATAAAAAAAAATAAATATAATATTTATAGTTCAAATGTACAATCATATATAGAGCAGTGATTGATTTTTTAAAATTTTCTTTAAAATTGGTACTTATATGTATATCTCTACAAAATTAGGATTAATGAGTTTTTTATATGTTAAAAATAACAAAATGTAGAATTATGTGAAGAGCAGGACAAAAACCAAACCAACCTGTGCATCTTGGAGAACATCTGTGAGAGATTCAAGATCGGTTATTCTCTCCCCTTCTAGTGAGAGCATTCTTCCTCTTGCTTTCACTATATCATGAACATTCACTTCACCTTCATCTGTGACATTTACTAGTGCAGACCTTTCAAGCTCTTGAAACTCCATCTCTCCAACACCAAAGGCCACCATGCACCGCTCCCAATTACAAAAGAAGAAAACTATGTCAAGAAATGCCTCTTTACATGAGGCATCCAAGCGATGATATACAAAGTCCACCATGCGTTCACTTATTTCGCCCTCTGCTCCTTCCAACAGCCAGGACTTGAGATATTCAACCATTTACCCACAACTTTGGACATTATGAGCATGTGCACGTAATTTTGCTCCAACAATTTTCAAAACTAGTGGAATTCCTTGGCATATTTGGAGGAGGCCATCAACATCTATTGTGGGATCAAAACTTGCTTGGCCACTCTCTAAAGAGAATTTAGACAAGAGTTTATGTGCATCTTCTTGTTCAAGAGAAGCTACTGGATAAGAATGGAGTTCAATATTTGCTTGAGAAATTATTTGAGCCTCACTCTGATTTCTGGTCGTTAAAAGAATCCTACTCTGTGCTGGAAGGGAGCCCAGATCATTTATAGGCAAAAGCTTTTCTAGGTCGTTTTGTTTAAGTGCATTGTCAATGAAAATAAAGACAGGTTGAGAGGAGGGATTTTTTAAATCCTTGGACAACTCTTCTTTACCTTCAATCAGATTCCTCAAGTCAATGTTACGGTCAAAAAGGTCTCTTAATATTTGATGCTGCAATGACTTAAGATCTCCCTCTGAACAATTTTGTTCCATAACAATTCTGCAATGTTTGTAGTTTGTGAGGTTTGCTGAAAACTGCAGTGGCCAAAGTTGTCTTTCCTGTCCCACCTTGTCCATAAATAACCACTGCTCCAACTGATCCCCCTTTCATATTTAGAAGTCCAATCACATGATTTGTGGCTTCCTCAATACCAACTACAAAACCAACATAAATTTTTTTAGAATTTCTGTTTCTACACATCTTAATATTAATGAAAATAGAAAAATTGAAGAATAATTCGTCTATAGATACATTTTTGAGAAAAATTATTAAATGAATTAATTTTCTAAATCAACCATGTGCCTACAATTCTATATTGTTTTCTTTGAAGATCTTAAAAATCATATTTCACAACTTTACAAAGTTTTGACACAAGCTCGTCTTATTAAATTTATTTAACATTATATTTTTTTTTTAAAGTCTAGCTATCTAAGTTTAGATCATTTTACTTTTATTGTTTGTAAATACGAATTACTATAAATATCATGAAATCTATAAAATAGATAGAAAATGTTTAGTATTTTATTTTAATTATTTATTATTAAAATTAATAAAATATTATTTATTTAGATTTGAATATTGTTATAGACTATGGATATTATTATTATTTCATTTGAACGTGTATAATGTACATATATTTATTGTATTGTTTATGAACTATATATTCTAAGTGTTATATTATATTATAAAACTTCATAATATAGTGTTATATTATGTTTTCATATATTGACATTGAAATAACTATAAAGAATCATTAATGTGATGACATATATTTATGAAACTTCTATTTTAATATAGTTTTTATTATTTGCAATAATTTTTATGTTGTATGTGTTTTGCAAGATTTTATACATGCACATTATTTTATATGTATGTGATAAATTGGTTTATATTACTTGAGATTATGTAGTAGTTCTATTAGTTACCTTACCAATCGTTATTGATTACATAATCAATCTACCAGATTGTCTAATCAACCCAAACCTAAAATATATTATATATTGTTTTTTTTAATATGATTTTCAAAATTAAATGACAAGATAATCCAATAAATGAATATTGAGGGTTCCACATTACTTTGTAATAATTTTTAGTTAAAAAAACATATATACGTGGATTTATAAATGATGACTTACATCGAAGAATTTATATTCAATATTACCTCCACTTCTCTCTATCTCTTAATATTCTATCATTTACTCTCTTTTAGATAATACACATTTACACTTGTAAGATACCTTTTTATTTTACCACACAAACTAACCATTTTTCCATGCTATTTCTTACAATTTTTTATTTTTATTTTTTATATTTAGATCATTTCTTAGTATATTTTTTATTCATTGTTTAACTTTTTAATATGTTACTCCATATGTGCCCAATATGTAATCATTTTAATTAAAATTAATTATTTTTCAAATTTTAATTATATATTTTAAGTAATAATAATTAATATAAAATATATATTTTTTAAATTAATCTTTAATAGATTTTAAAGGCGAAAAGTAAGCCCAAACACGAGACATTTTCACATGTTTGAATATGACAGGAAAAAACATGCTTATGGAAACAAAAACTTTAGAAATTAGAACTAATACTCCTGTAAAAATTGACTGAAGGACAGTTCTTGACCATTAAAATTCTTATATGTTTAATTAACTCAGTGGAATTTTTAGTGCATCAAGATATTAAATTGCAATGCTCTTTTCATATTATATTTGTTTTTCTTGGATAGTTCTACCATAAACAGATGCCCAAACACAGGAGAAATGTACCTGCTTGAGGAGATATTCCTTGTGAGGGAGGTAACACAACTGGAATTCTGTTCAAAACAGCAATTATGGCTTCCAATGAGAGTTCTTGGTACTCATGCCCAAGTTCTGCCTGAAATTTTCGCAAATCTTCAGCCGCAACTGGAGCAGCGAAAAATCTATTAAGCCGTCAAAAATAAACAAAACATTAGCATTGCAGAAGAGTTGAATTACGAATATCACACGACTTAGCAAACAAAAATTAGATTGCATGAGTTGCATTGGATTTACTTGGAAAGCGCATTAGATTTCATTTGTGATATGCACATGAGGCAGCCATTTACAATGAATTCGAGGACCCCATTCATCTTCTCTCGAGGCAAATCCTCATTCAATTGCTTGATGTATTTTGCGAGGTTACACATGTACCCCAGGAGCTCTATACATTCCTTTCTGTTAGAAGAAACTTGTTCAATTCGTTCTAACACAAACCCTACAACAGAAAGCGTTATTCCCAGCCACTGAATATGTGCTGCTTGATTTGTTACATCAATAGCAAATTTGCGAGTTTCACGATTGAGCTTTGGCATAATGTCTCTCTGCAGGAAAAAGCATTGATAGACACTTTTTAAAATGTAACAGTTAATCTCCTATGATTAACACTTTCTTCCTATAATACTTTTTAAATGTATGCATCAATAATAAAAAAATGAGTTGCACCAATTAGAATCTTAAAAAAAAAAAGAATTGAATACCTTGCATATATGCCCGTTAGATCGCTGCAATACCTTCTCCAGTAAACTACCACCAGAATTGATAAAAGAAACCTGAGCCATCTTGGGAACTTGTCTTCCCTGCTTTCATTTATTTGCAATTGATGTAAATATGCAATAAAAATTTAAAATACTGAACTTATTGAAGGGCAAAAGAATGAATGCTTACCTCATCAATGGCATTTAAGAGCTGATCAATGTAAGAAATCAAATCATCAACGTGACTCATTTCTTCTACCACAACAATCTTACTGATAAAATTTTGATAATCTTCATGAGAAGAAGAGCAAGAACAACAGCAGGAAGTGTTGCCCATTTTTCTCTTACTGAGCAAATGAAAGAGGGAAGTAGATCAATGAAATTGAAGCAGATATGACGTAAAACAGATTGCTCGGAATATATATAGCCTTTTAAAATGACTATTGATGGGTAATGGTAAAAGAGAAGGATGGAAAAAAATTATTTTCCATTTACTGGAATAAATTATTTTCTTGTGGTAGGCGCAATACAAGCTGTAAAGTCATTCACAAGAGCATCCATCAAGCGCGCAAGTTGTAAAGGAAAAAGCATTGGCAAGAGTATCTGTGTGCAAGCGAGGAAATTAAAGCAGCTAAAGTTTTGCACTTTCATTATTGCTGGTGCATCGTTTAATAAAAATGGTGGAAGAATGGTATCAGATTTGATATCTACATCATTATCCTCTCTATTTTTGCACTTTCGCTATTGCTGATGCAGGTTCAATAAAAATGGTGGAAGACTGGTATTAGATTTGATAGCCAGATCAATATCTTTTCTTTTTTAAGATGGCAAAAGATAGGGACTAATGCTCTAAAGTATTTTCTAATAGGATAGCAATTTTTTACACCTTCGCATCAAATCTCTTTTTTAAAGAAAGGCCCCCGCATTAAATCTCTTTTTTAAAAGGAAGGTATAGTTCAAGACAGAGAGAATAATTAAATCATGTTGTGACTATAACATGGAAATATTTTTAGAGAATAAATGGCAATCAGTTATGGGTGTGCAACGGGTATGTCAAAAAGTGTGAAAGGTCAATTGGTATTTTTTAAAATTTTTTTACATAGATTTATGTAATACATGATATCATTTGGTAGGCTATTAAACAAATGATATTTGTCATTATATAAATAATTGGTGTGTAATGGGCATGTTAAAGAGGCGTAAAGAGGCACAAAAAGTCAATTAGTAATTTCCTTTTACATAGAGAATAATTAGCAATCATGTATGGGTGTGCAACGGGTATGTCAAAGAAGTGTGGAAGGTAAATTGGCATTTTTTTTCTATTGTTTTTACATAGATTGGTGTGCAATAGGTATGTTAAAGAGGTGAAGAAAGTCAATCGGAAGACCATTAAGTAAACAATCTCTCTCTCTCTCTCTCTAGTGCCACTAATTAGGTATACAATCATAATGTGTTAGACCTTTTCATCACACTTTCAATAATACATACTTCATGACTTTTACGTCTTCTTCCCAAAGAATTTTCAAGTAAAGTCCTTAGTGTATGGCATTCAAAGATTACAAGCATGTGGATTTATCTATGTGGAGATGCAAGGACCAATTAGTAGTTGATACATCAACAAGGACGTTGGCATAGGTAGATGCATATTATGGTGATTATACCTTCAATATATATTTGACTAATTTGATAATAATTTTAAGAGGATATTGGATTATTTGTAATCCATATGCATTTCCTCATCTTGAATTTTTGGAGTCCTATGCAATATCCTTTAGCACCCTTATCCTCTTATCCTTTTCAAGATAGAAGAAATATAAGGGATCAAAACATAAAACAAAGGAATAACTAATGTGGTGTTATGCTTTTGCATTTGCCAACTTGCAAAACAATAGAGTGGTAGGCATCAATGAAAATTACTTCTCAGTGATTTTTATTATTTGCATAGACTTATAGTATCAATTACAACATTGTATTCTCGTTGTGGCTTCTTACTAGTTATGTGTTTCCACTATTTAATTTTTTTGTTACTATTATTCATTTGTGCCTAGCCTTGTGTTTACTAGTAATATTTGTTTGTCTTCATTAAACTTATAGGTTTAAGTGGGAGGATTTCTTCATGACCTTTGGATTTTTACGTTGAACCGTTATTATTCTATGAATATTGACATTGCAAAGTATTTAAGTTAATGATGTTCTACACTCAATGTACCTTTGGATGAAAATGTAATATCTTTAAATTGTTGGTGTACAAGAAATTTGATCAAGTTGAGTTTAGGCTCCAAGTTTCACCCATTAGATTTAGGTTCATAAAATAGACCATCTAAGTACACTTTAAGTAGCACAGTCCTCCTTTTATAAAGATTCATTATTTATTGCAAAAAAATGATGGGTGAAGTCCTTTGTAGATGGTGCATCAACAAGGACCTTAATCTAGATTAACATGTAGGTATAGTGGATACCATATAGCATAGATTTTATTTTCCAAATAGTTTTTAGTTTTCATTCATGTTGCATCGTACATTTGAACTTGATATTGATACAATTTTGTTATGGTGGAAATGGGTCTTTCTTTTTGTGATAAGATGAAATGAAGTTCTTAGAAACTTCAAGTAAATACAATTTGCACATATAAATTTACTATCAAAAACCTTTTCTTTCTTTATCTTTAATTGTGCAAAACCAAGAGCTTTAGAAGAGGGTATGTCTACTAAAGTATATTAGAAGGGTTGGTTTTTGTCAAGTGTTATAAATGCAATTTTCTTGGTGGACATGTATATAAAATATGGAACTATGAATAGGGAGCTCGCCTCAAAGAAATGTCATCCATGAAATGTAATGATTGTAGGATATCCATTCTCTTGGACATAAAAAGAAAAAAAATGAGATATGCAATCTAAAAAGTAGAAATATACAATATAACATATGTTGAATGGTTAGAGTGGATTAATTTATTTACATTACAAAAATCTAAAGAAGAAAAAACAATTTACCTAGAGAAATTGAAATCATTTTGACAATTAGAGCTTAATGTAGACTTTCAAATATGTGTAGGGAATCCTATTAGCCACCACAAGAAATCAAACACTCTGTGCCTTAAAATCCTCCAACAAAATATTCTATGCCTCTTTCTCCTTTGTCAATTTTTTCCTTTATCCACTTTAGAGATAGTTGTGTGGGGAGTCCCTATGAAACTATTGTCATTTTCATCATAATTTCAAAAAAACATATGATATTTTTCCTCGTTTTGGAGTAGGATCTTTCTTACAAAGGCTGCCTTCTCCTTTTCTTCTCCCTTGCATCTGAATTTGAGTCCTATCCCATTACCACAAACTACAATCCAAATTAAAAATACTTCATATTTTTCATAACTATTAGTCTAACATTCAAGTTATATTTTTTACCTTTTTAGAAATTCTTTGGTTGAAGATAAATTCAAATTTCAATGTAAAGAGCTTATTACTTAGATCTTTAATTGTTTTTTATTATAAAAGAAATGTAAAGAGCTTATTACTTAGATCTTTAATTGTTTTTTATTATAAAAGAAGCATTATATCTATAATTGTTGAATCAAAGGCCCGTCTATGAATTATTATTAATAGTTTAATCTTCAACAATTATAAAAAAATAAGTGAGAGTTTGGTTATGTCTATCAATATATTTAAGAGTGTAGATTTTGCATATATATGGAGAGTTTCATATATGCCTATTTTGAATCCTTTAGTCTATTCATTCATGAAGTTATGAAAATCATTATATAAAACTCAAAAAAACTGTAAATTCAAGAATGGTCAAGATTGATTCCGTTAATATGCACACTTCTTAATCAGTTTGAGTCATTTCAATTTGTGAAGCATGTAGACTAGTGGTTTTTATCATTTTATATTATTCTGGGTAAATATCCTCTCTCTATTCATCTCTCTAGAAGACTAGTTGAGTCATTTTTTTTGTAAATTATATATGTGTGTGTGTATATGTATACATCTAAATAAGTTTATCTATAAAAATGTATGAATAATATTTATATTTAACAATGTACATTAATTTTTATGATATAAAATGTCAATATAATTTAAATACATTTTTTAGTAAAATTTGTTATAATAAATTAGCTTATGGAAAGAGATTTAAAAGTGTGATTTAATTTATATAAATTATGTATATAATAGAAAGCTTATGGAAGGGCTTGAACACCTAGAGGATAGTAGCAAATTGAAGAACCCAAAGTTATAGAAAGAGATTTTGAGCTTATAAAATCTAATAAAACTCTTCATTACTCCTCTTAGCCACATGATATTCCTCAAGTCAATTTACTCCACATAATTTTGATGGTGAGAGTTTGTGTGGTAACAACAATTAATGAATGAAATTTAAAATGAATAGTGTATTTGGATTGTCAATTTTGGATCTGCAATGCTCATTTTTGGATAAAATCTTAGGACCTTCCCTCCAATTCTTCATTATTTTCATCATCTTTTTATTTTAGTAAGACTTTTAGATTTTGTTGATCGAAAGTTGTTAATTTCAAGTCTTCACATCGAACATAGTGAGCATATATACACTAGATCTTCTAGCTTATGAACATGGGCTCTAATACGAGATGTAATGCCCCACCATGAAACCCTAGGAATGTGAGATATGAAAACATAAGAAAACATGGAATTTTTTGTTTTAAAATTATCAAGATAAACATATGTGACATTCAAAAGTTCATTAGACCAAATCTTAAACTCTTCACATCCTATCAACATGCAAAAATGCCCAAGTGGAAGACTTAGACACCAAGACATCTACCAAGCATACCAAAGACTCAATAAACCTTTAGAAAGGTCCAAAAAGTGTTTGGACTCACATAGGACTCCTCAAGAAGTTACAAGAATCCACTCCAAAACTAGCCCTTCTCTTAGACCTTAGGTGAAATTATCAACCTCTAACAAACACCAACATGCAAAACAATATCGTTCACATGACTCAAACTCACTCAAGACACATACAAGTCACCTTAGAGACTTCATAGATATTATGCCCTAATGAGCATCTTGAATGCACTCAACCTTAGGGATACTAAACTAAGACACAAACATGTCAAAAGGATACTAGAATATCATTTTGTAGTCCTTTGGGTGCGCTAATGTCCATTTTGGGTGCTATTATCCTCAATAACCATAAATGTTGTTGTCCTTTGGTTGTATTAATGTCCTAATCAATGGTCAAATTAAAGCTAGAGATCATTCCCCTAGATCCATGAACATGTTGGACTAGACTAAAGGCTTTGGGAAAACTTGTAGAACACAAAAACTCCAAAAGGATGTGAGGATGAGGTATGAAAACCACTCCCTTGACATTAGGCATTACCAATATGGAAATGAGAGGATGGGGAAGGAGAAAAAAAACCTCCACAATAGCCTAAACTCATGTCCTAATCTCAAACACATAAGAACCAACAAATATGAGACTTGAACACTTATACAAGACTTTACAAGATTCTCTGGAATACCCCAAATTGACCCAAATTGACTTGAGACTACTTGACTCCAGTGATTTTTTTAGTGGCTAATATTTGCCAATTGGCTATTTTTTAAAATTTGGAAATCAAAATTTGGCTAATAGTTCAAGTTTTAAGGTAACCTAAATCGCCACATTTTTACAAAATTTTATTTCTAACTTATTTAAATTGCCAGAGAAATTATTTTATTAAATTTTTACACTCAAAGATTAGCCCAAATATTCGATAAATGGTTGGATAAGATTTGCCAAAATTTTATTATTTATTGTAAAAAATTAAATTAATTTGCCAATAATAAATCATAATTATTAGTTACTTTAGGGTTCTACCAGCAATCTTTAGTTGCCACCACTGATTCAAAATATAATCTAGTGACCATCATTGTATTCCATGAGGTAAACTGTACCTACAAGTTGTAATGCTCATTGGAGTTGAGTTTCTTTTCAAATGTTAGCCTCTATGGAAATCAATGGTATAAAAATAATTTTGGGCCCCATGAGTATTACAAATTTTAAGTACATTTTATCTGATGAAATACAAATAGGTCTATTAGATTAATTTAAATTAATGCTAGTAACTAAATAAAGTAGTGTTTACCCTTTAAACTCATTAATGATTTCCACCTTAAGCATCTACTTTTCTATAAGAATTTATTTTTTAAAATGAAATTATTTGCAATAGTAATTAATGCATACTTGTGTTATTTTGTAAGATTCGCCAAGATTTTCTACCAAAAAATTTTGATGTAAAAAAATTCACTAATAAAATTAATATTTTTCTTTTAAAAAATGAAAGATTCACCATTAAAAATTATTATTTTTATCCAAAATAAATAAAAAAACTCGCCAATATTTTATATCTTTCTTTGAGAGTGGGGGGGGGGGGGGGGTGTTTCTTAAAGTTATCAACTACAAGACTAGATGACAACATCATGAGGGGACCAAGAAACCCTCCAAGACAACACAATACATTGCTAAGTTTATTTTATGCCCAAAGGAAATATTCGTGTACACATATCCATGATATGACACTAAAAAGTAAGGAGAAATTCATAAAACTCATGCTCAATACCAATACTGGCACATGCAAAACTAATATAATCCGTTTTCATTACCATATGATTATATTATCCTTCATGGAGAAGGTTCAATATACATTTATATCATTACATTTCTCTTATTCAAATATACATAAGTTTATATTTGCATGAATTGAAGAAACTTAAAATTTTAGAGAGAGAGAAGAGTTCAGTGAAATGAACTTGATAAGAATTCCAATATCACAAACTCGAGTCCCCAACAATGGCTACACAATTTGCATGGATTCAAGAAACTTGAAAGCTTAGAGAGAAGAGAAACTCTCGATGCCAATTTCAATGCCACAAACTCTGGTCCCCAACATTGGTTGTACACACCACCTAACCATGTGGAAGCTAAAGTTCAACCCCATCATGCTCATGGTGATAGTCACATGACCAACAAACTCAAATAATGAATATGCATAAGGATAGGTAGGCTTAGAAACACACCATACATGGGGTATACACATCATACATGATCAATAAGAATCATCAAGATAGAAATGAATACCATAACTTTTGGGAGCTACTTAATCTATATTACAACTTAGATTCTAGATTGAAAGTAGGGAGAGTTTCATCATGTGTGCACAAGGATGGCAGCACAAAACTAGGTATCCTCTCATATGAATGAGAATGTATGGTAATAAAATTTTGGTGCTCTATTAGCACATATATCTTCCCAATTCATCCGTAGGCTATTTGAGTGCTCAAGGCATGTGAGTGGCATCCAATTATCTTGTTTAATGTTTTACTTGATGTTTTTGTTTAGTTATCACTCAATTAAGAGACTCTCACCCTATGATAAAGCCTACAAGCCACTTTGGGTTGGGATACATTGGGAAACACTCCCTCAACGCACTTTACTACCTAATCCTAAGGCTTATCCCATTCTACATGAATGAGGAATCAAGAAAAAATTATAATGCATCATCACATCATACTACTATTCACATACTAAGCAAAGTAGACCAATCACTAATGCATCATGATGATGGATTCAAAATGATTCTAGTTTTGAAATTCCATATATCTTATCTATAATTCCACATCATAATTTAACATTAAAGATTAAAAATTCCACTTATTTCTCTTTCCCAAATGTTTCCCAGAAACCATGGAATAGTAATTTCACCATGAAAATACATTCAAGATCATTAAATTTTCAAAATTCAAAACTCAATTTTGAAGATACCCTTTTGATTTCCATATACCCAAAACTAGGTATTGATGATCAATTTCACATTTTTCTCATTCAATTGAAATTTTTTCATGGTAACATTACTATATCCAATCTAATTCATTGCAATCATTCAAATACCAAAAAGGAAGAAGAAACAAGAAAATAATAAAGTTCCTACCTCTTATATGCACCAAATTGAAAAAGTGAATATTTTCAAAAAAAATCAAAATGAAATCTTGAATCCATGGAGTAGGACAATCATAGATGCGTTCCTGATCCAATGTAATATTTCCCACAAAAATTCTCCCACAAAGTCCTCCTCAAAACTCCAATTCAAAATCTGAGTTGGAGAGTTTTGAGCACTCAACATTCAAAATTAAATTAAATTTTGAAAAATGAACTCTTTTTTTCCATTGAAATTTTTGCTAGATTTGAAAATAAATAAATAATAAACAATTATTTTTCTAATCCGCGCAATTATCTAAATGCACTAGTTATGCAATTTCCATTAAAACAAATGCACATAAGACACTTTTTAACCTTTAAATATTAATTGAAATTAGAACTGTAAAAATCCATTTCCATACTAAGAATAATACATCCAAGGAAGGCATTGAATGAGCAAGAAATACATGAAAAAATAAGTAATCTAATTTGATTAAGAGTAAAAATCTGATTTATTTTGATTATCTTAGAATTAGTAAGTTTATGTATGTGAAAGTATGATATGAATTTATGAATGTAATATTTATTCTTTGCAAAAATTATATAGGATAAGTGATTTGTTTTCCAATTTTAGTATTGTTTCCCAATTTAAGTAAAATTAATGATATTTATATTTTGATAAATATTTGATGATACATTCATATAGTTAATCTATTTTGAATTGGATAGAAATGGTTACAAAATAGGAAGGTTGATCAACATTTTAGTTTCACAAGAGGTGAAGGTCCAACATACCCGCCATGAAGTAGACCATGAATAGGGGTTAAGCCTCATGGGTCAAGAGACATATGTGTGCTCCTAGGTTTGGTGGTTGAGGTAGTCTTCATACTCTTATCAAGCACACCAGTCATTAGGGGTTAAGCCTCAAAGACTAGGAAGCTAATTAGTGCTCCTAACTTGATCAAGGAGGATGACCAGCCTCCAAAATGGACTGAGGGATGAAATGGACCATGTTCCACCCATGCTCTCCCAATATAAGGATAACAGGTGCACATATTTTATTTCCTTTTTCCTTGAAGCATATGAACTGATTTGTTCTAGAAATAGTTTATAAAAAATTAAACATACAAACTCTCACATGGATTCCTCTAGGAATTTTCTCAACTAAGAGACATGGGGTGCTCATAGGACCAATGGTAAGGCTCAAAAAAAATTTGAGAAGTATTAAATGAGTAAAATTATAAAATATTAAGTGGCCAGTGTTTAATTTTTAATTGAAAACAATAGGCAGGATCGAGTTGGCTTCATGTGTATCCACTTGGAATAAGAAAGTTATTGAAGTACATAAAACATAAATATTACAATCCATTGATTGTCATCACAGAGAATGGTAAACATTTTATAGATCGAATATGTGAAGTATTATAATGAATTGAATTAACAAGACCGATTTTTAACGATGCTAACTTTTTTCTTTGGACACTTCCTCTAAATTTTGGCCTTTTTAAAAGCAATATCTGAAAAGTTATTAATTTTTAATATTAATAAAAAATAATATATTTTGAGTTTATAGGTATTGATGACAAAAGTGATGACACAAGTTCTTAATGATACTTGGCGAATTGACTACCACTCAAAACATTTATCACTTGTTCAATCAGCAATAAGGTAAATCTTAATAAATTTATCATTTTTTTGCAATACTATATACTTAAATATTGTGGTGGTTGAATGGTAGGGTTGAATCCAATGCACACGTTTACTTTGCATGGTTCTTGTTAGACAGCTATGAGTGGATAAATGGCTATGTAGTTTGATTTGGCCTTAATTACGTAGATTATAATAACTTTTTATATTGATATATAAAAGCATTAGTTCATTGGTTCGACAAACTCTTGAAGAAAAAATTATAAGTTTATATTTTGTGTATTATTAACAAGAGCTACACTATAGCTATAATCCCTTCAAGGTCTACATGGATGATGTGCAAAAGTAACAAAGCATGTAGTTTTGTGTGGAGTGTTTTTCTTTCATGAAGCTATTCAATCAAGGCTCTAAAATAAAAATAAAAAAATCTATTTTTCTTAGTAATGTCATTTGTCAATTTAAGATTACCTTTGAACTTAAGATTGTATTTGGTGTTCTTTAAATATTGGATTTAAATATGCACTATTATTAGTACTAGGAAATAGGTAAATTACTTCAACCTCTACTTCTATAACATAGACTAGAGTATGTACATGTTAAGTCCAAATTAGTGGGGAAAGATAAATCAGATCAACCTCACCAAAACCCAACATAAATGCTTGCAACCTTTGTGAGTATTAGTTAGATGTGATAGATAAAAAAATTTATCTCATTAGAATCTTCTTCATGATAAAAATCAAAGAAGGTAAGAATATCATTGATAGGAAGAGTTCTTTGATACCTTCTATAATCTCCTCTATAACTACTACAAATGATTTTGTTTGATTTTTTACTATGTGAAGGTGGTATAAAGTACTGTTGAAGTTTACATCAACTTGATGATCCATGTCATCAATATCATTCTGAAGGATAAGAAATAAAACTACCATTGATAGCATGGATACATGGTTGAAAGAGTATGCCATGTCAAAAGCATTCTACTTACTCCTAATGTTCTTAGGATCTACAAGTAGGCTCATCATTACTACCTCCATTATAAGAAGAAACCAAATCCTTATTTCTATACTTCCGATTTATCACTCTAGAAAAGAAATCAAATCATCAATCACCATGCTACTTGAGATTCTAGGCTATCAATGTTTCCCCTTGCCCTTATTAGCTAAGAACTTCCCTTTCTCCATTATGAGAAAATTTAGTAAGATCACTTCTTACCATGTCGAACCCTAGCTGTGGAATCCAACTTGCTCAAAAAATAGAGTAAGCATACCAAGATTGAACTAGAAAGAATGAGAAATATTACCCACTACTATTTCATGATCTAATATAAAGATTGCCACCACAATAAGTAATTAAGTATAGAAATCAATACTTCGTCCCCTATTTCATATCATCTAAGATCTTCATCAAACTTTAAACTTGTGTTATAAACTAATAATTTGTATCGCATCCCAATATTAGGGGATGGGCATGTGTGTGCTTGCATATAATTCTCTACACCATGCAAGATTTGGATAAATATGTAGCCACTCTAGATATAGGACCTTCAATTTAAACATGAGAAAATATGAGAGAATGTAGCTATTCTATCAAAGCATGAAAATATACAATAAGAATGATTCAAGACTACAAAGAAAGCGCCTTGGTTATAGAGACCAAGGCAATAATACATAGGATCACAAAAGACTATGACAAGTGTCTTATTCTCATTTATCTAAGTGGGACATTAGTGGTTCCTACAATTGTCTGTAATCTTGTTAGGAAACTTTGTTGCAATTATTCCTCTAATTATGCTACTTCTTAGTTGGTTTTTGTCTATTAGGCCATCTTTCATCCAATTTTGGTTGCCTTTGTACTGAGTCAAAATCTTGTTTCCCCTCACTTTGTTCAAGGGTCAAGGCCCTTACAAAATTACTGATTCCCTTAATCAAAAACTATGAAATGACAAAAACATGAAAAATATGTTTCTACCCCTCAACT
This sequence comes from Cryptomeria japonica, assembly GCF_030272615.1. Classification (NCBI taxonomy): domain Eukaryota; kingdom Viridiplantae; phylum Streptophyta; class Pinopsida; order Cupressales; family Cupressaceae; genus Cryptomeria; species Cryptomeria japonica. The sequence continues at coordinate 158,795,458 of NC_081414.1, forward strand.
TATACAGAACTTATGCAATCAAGTAGCCTATTTACCTTTTTCTCAAAATTGTATTGGTTGACATTGTAATCCATAAGTCTCTATTTTTGTATTAAAATAAAAAAAGGAGCCTACCTCAATAAGAACAAAATCTTTAAGATCATAAAAGAGGCTACCTCAATGAGACCAAAATATTTAACATTATATGTTGTAAACCTACAATTTAAATGGGGATGTAATGTAGGAGAAGGATATGTCAATAGGGAAAACCCTAGTGATGACAAGTTATTTTTCTCCCTCTAATGTAGGCAACGAGGATGAGGAAGATGCTAAAGATGGTGGTGTTGCAAAGGATTTTCATTATTCTTTGCAGGAAATGGTGAGAGTTCCTTTGTTGAAGATGACAAAGGAGAGCTCTTGTGTGGGCTCCCAAACCCTTGGAGTGGCGGTTTCTAGTTCATTTGTGGCTGATGGTGTTGAGGAAGGAGTTGTTATGAATGACAATGTTGGAGAAGCGACCAACCCTTGGGCTTCAAATTGGGTGGAGGAAGAAGAATATCCTTTTTTTCTACCTACCTATGGTATCTCATCCCTTGATGAGGATATTTTTAAGAGTTTTTCTTCAATGTATGAATCAGTTGATAGGGAGGATGAACTTCTCTTGCATGTCCTGCTTGAGGCCCATGTCTAAAAGCTAAAAATATCATTAGGAAGAATGGCATATTTCATTGATGGATAACCACTTTTGGGTATGTGTAAAGGGTTTTTCCTCCCTTCTATGGGTTTTATGTCCTCCAAGTTGGTCCATAATAATGTGGATATATTATTTCCCCCGTCTTCTATTCTGGAACAGACAAGGTTCAATAAATCAAAATGTAGTGTTGACTTTGTTCAATTTGATTTTGTTGAAGATGGTGTCACTTCTTAACCTCATGTTATTGTTTTGGTTTCATCCCCTATGCTTTTGAATGAACTCTATGAGTTGGAGCATACTTGGTTGTTTCTTTATTATAAAGTGATGTGATGGTTGTGAGTTTTGGTACTTTTGTGGTTGTTATTTCAAAGAACTTAATGCAAACTAGTTTTAAGGTTAAGGAGAACAAACAATTCCAAATGGATATTTGTAGTGTCACAAATTTTATCCTCATGCAATCATACTCATTTGGGTCTCACTTAAGTATTTTTGCATGCCTTGATTATGCTTCATTTTGCTCAAACCAGTGTCAAATATGTGGTATTTTCTCTCCATTTTGGCTTCATGACCTTTCTCTCTATTTTGGCTTCATGATATTTGTGTAATCCAAAAAGACTGGACTAAGGCACTAGGTGCCATAGTCTAGGCTAAATGGGCCCAAATTTGAATCCTTCAATGGTGGAAAATTTTTAGCGGGAATTGATAGGTAGGGTTGGTTTTTCTTCATAATTATCAACATGTTTCATGAGTATAGGAATAAAATCAAGTCTTGTCATCTCATTTAAATAATCTCTAATCAAGGAATCTACTCCACATCAAGCATTTCAATTGAGAAAGCAATTAAACATCATTAAAGTAGTGAAGGAGCTCAATCAAGTATTCAAATTTTCAAGCATTCAAGATGGAATTCATGATCAAATTTATGTGAAGACATGCATGAGTCCTACATAGAAACATCAACCTTTTCATGAAGAATTCAACACAAAGGAGATTCGTAAAGGAAGGCATAACATTTCAATTCAGCATTTTATTTCCAGATCTAACCTTTTCCCTACAAGCGTAAGCTCTCTTTTCCATTTTATTCACCATTGGGTTAATTCCAAACTCAAGGTTTGACCTAGGTAAACCCTATCAACCCAACAAAATTTTTCCTCTCTTGTTTGTACAACTTTTGGATTCAAGCGAGAAGGAATATGGATTGAAAAAGTATAGACTTAGATGAAGAGACCAAGAATTTGAAGAAGAAAAAAATCTTGGACATTGTGATATCCTAGGATGGGTGCAAGAAGTTAGGTCCCAATTAGGGGGAAGCACGTGCATTGGGAAGAGCACTACTAGGAATGGGGCCTTATTGTTTTATAAGTAGGGCTTTGTTATGCTTTCAAGCACCCAAAGTGAAAAAAATAATGGGGCCCCATACGCAGAAGCTATCTTTTAAAAAAATAGCCTCCAAGTTCATTTTTCCAATTAGTGAGCAGCAACTAAGGAGAACCAGACCAAGCCCCTAATTTTGCAAAGTGTATCTCACCTCCCATCAACAATTGTTTGGCCTCCTAGGTACACTATTTCTTGTATTTTAGCATTTTAAATTTGTTGTGTTTTGTAATTTTTTCTTTTTGTTATTTAGGGTTTTTGTTTGTAATTTAGGATGTTTAAGGTTTGTGTCTATGAAAGAAATGGCATTCCATGATTTAATTATTTATATATTTATGTGAATTGTTATGTCACATATTTAGTCTATCTCTAGGAAGAGATTCTACTTTCTCTTTTTGTATCCTAAAGAGGAACATTTATATGAAAATTATTGTCCTTCTATTACTTTTCACATTAAAAAATCTCTATTTTATTATGTTGTTAAATATTTTTATGTTGAACACCCTTATATCAATTGTATTTGAGAAAGATATTTAGATCAATAACTAAAGATTTATTGTATGATCATATTTAGATTAATAGAAAAGGGTTTATTAGATAAACATATTTATACCAATAGCTAATGGATTATTAAATAAACATCTTTATAATAATTACTAAGGGTTTAACACGTAAAACAAAGTTTGGTTACCTTTGTGAGGTTATTTTAGCATTTTCACTTCGAAATTAATTTGTAAAGAATTTTAACTAGTTAATTATTCTTTGACAATAGTATTCAAATCCACAATATAAAATAATTTAATTCAATCAAACTTGCCACCTCTAAACATCAAGAGTTATATTCATCTACATAGATAAACCTCCATCAATTATCTATATATTTATCTTTAGTATAATATGAAACATTCATGTCACTATGTAAATTTCATTTTAGACCATCCATTATTGGAAAAGGGATTTAAAAAAATATAACAAAGGCTTCTAGAATATATTGTTTGGTTTTCACTAATGATAGGTAAACCTTTAGATATTTTTTAAGAATAAGGCAAATAAAAATAGGTAAATATTTTTTCTCATTTCATGATTCTCAATAGGAAATGTGCATTCTTACTTACATACAATAACACTATGGAGTAGTAGGATGATATTTTCTAGTTTCTAGTTGTAGAAGGATTATGCTAGATTAGTGTACATAATTAGATCTTTGCGGTTCATCATATTCAAACCTTAAAGGAGAATTTATAAAATAAGATATATTATATTACTCTAACAACAAACAATCAAACTCCACTACCTAACCTTGAACTTGAAGCACCAATATTATCATACAAAAAATCAATACTAGCATGAAATCAATATTGCTAATTTTTAACTCCCAATTCTTAGACACCAACACATTTACTTTCACCACTCATTCCCTCTTCAATTGTATCGGATTCCTTCATGTTATCATCCCAATAAATATCTAAGGAGGCAAAGCGAGGCCCTATAAATGCTTCAGTCATTTTCTTGACATGTTGCATATCATTTCTAAACAAGATGGTCATAATGAAGTCACTAGCCACTTCAAGTTGGAACTTATTATGGATACCTCACAAACTTGTAAACACATTCCCCACATCAACACAATAATGCATTAATAAATTTAATTCATTTTCCATTTCCATTACTTTTCGTAATGAGATAGGAAGACACATTATTGAATTGTCAAGCCTCACTCATTGATTTACTACTTGAGTTGATTTCATTTGTAACTAGGTATACTTTTCATATCCTTTGTTTATCTATGTGTGTTTTCTTTTCACATTCCTTATTGCTTTATATGTGTATAATCATTGTTAGTAACCAAAACTTAAGAAATTACACTGGCTTGAGAATGAGTATCAAAAAGAGAGTCTATATTCTCCTATATTCTCTATCCTTATAAATTGACTTTTTAATTTAACTTCAAAACTTACTAGATATTTTACTTGAATCGTTGGCTCTACATTTGTTTATTTTTCATGCATTTGTACAAGTGATTTGTATTTTAAAACATTAGAATTAAATGTAGTAGTAAATTTATATGGTCAATTTTGATCACATGTGTTGCATTAAACTGTGCATGTTTTTACTTAAAAATACCTTTTTTGTAATATGAAAATAGATTATTGAACTTGTAATTTTGTATATAATTTATGTATATTTATATATACACAAGTGCTACCTTTATCATGAATCACTTTGACATAAAGGATCTATTAGATCAAAAAACCCCACATCCACCCCCTCCAACTCCACCTACACCCCCTAGATCAAACAAGGCTTGATTGAGAGCACAAAGAAATGAAAACCTCAACATCATACAATAAAATATTAATGTAATTTGGAATGAGCCTGTCGCCCCCCTCATCTTGTGTAGTTTGCAACTTCAATGCAAGCTATTGTATACAATGTTCATTTTGTTGATACAAAATTAGATCAATTTCACCAATGGAGATAGCAGATGAATTAGTTTTATGCTAATGGATACACTCATAAGAAAATCAATGATCTAAAAATTGGGAAAGCACATATAGCCCCATATTTCATTAACCCTGAAACTAATCTACCCATTCCAGCCACCAAAAAAATAATTTCAATTAGGTGGTCTCAGCATCTACAAATATTTGCACATTTTTGGGATAGGTGGTGGATGGTTTTTTATCATCCACCATATTTTGGTTATGAGGTACCTTTTTATTTTTTAAATAAATTATATTGTGAGTTTGTATTGAGTATAAAACCCAACTATTTTGGCATGAGGTCATTCCAAGGTGTTGGTGGTGGCATGCCACAACATAGATTAGGGGCACATATTGTTACACCCACACCTACTCCACCCATGGTTCCTCTTATTTCTCCCATTATTCCTACACCTATGCATCATAGAGAAATGGTTTTTGCCAAAGCTGATTTGAGTGCCCTCTCATGTAACCTTACTAAGCAAGCTTCCCACATGGTAAATGCTCCATATTCAATTCCACATATGTGTATAAGTTGTAATCAGATATGTGTAGGTCCTACCTCTACTCCTGAATTCACTTCAGATGTACTTGTAGCATTAGAGGATATCACATCATATGGGGATTTTATTTGCTCGGATGATCATCCTGGACAAGTATACATGTGTGTGAGAGAGATATAAATTTTAAGTGCATAATTTTTTAATATAATATAATGTTTGATTAAAAAATTTTGGTGTATGTTTCATCAACACCTACATAGCTTGGCATCTTTTGGGGCAAAAAAAAAATTTATCTAGACATTGAACTATTTAAGTTATCATGTTGAATTTTGACAATTAAAAATTAAATCAATTAAATTATCATGTTGAATGTTAAATTTTTGTTGCTCTAGGGCCTAGGTCATGCAACATTTGTGTTGTATCGACCATAGGTGTAGCTCATACATCATGAAGCATTGAGCATGATCCATCTACTGTATGTATCTTTATTTTTATAAACTATATGTTATTAGGAATTTGTCCTAGTTCAATTCAGTACAACTTACACACATATGTTCAATATATATAATTTTATTATATTATACGTGTTTGTAGGTGGACACTACTATTGGGATAGGCTATCCTTGTGACATTTATCAGAGCTAAAATCAAGGGTCGTCAACATCATTTGAGGTCTTTACAATATAAATTTGTTTATAGGGATTAACAAAGTCCATACTTTAATATAGTTTTTAACCTAATTTGTACATGCACGCTTTATTTGATCTTTTACAAGAGTTAACAATTACAACTTAAATTGGTCTTGATTTAGATGCATAAGATATTGGTAGATGAGATGGTTAGCCTCATGTACGATATTTTAAATGTTGATTATTTCATCAAATTATAAATGAATTATAAATTTAATAACATTCTAAACATGTGTGTGCATATGTTTCTTATGTTGTACCGAATGACATAGAACCTGAGAAGATAGTACATTTTGAGAAAGTTGTTGGAGTTGATGAGCACTTGCATACGGTAAGTTTAGTGAACTTACATCAAACTTATGTCATTGGCATGTGCACACGCTTATTTGACAAAAAAAAAATTTAACAATTAATCTTGTATGTGAGGAAAATTAGCATAATTAATTAGATATTACAGGTTTAACCACAGGTAAAACACAATCTAATCAGACAATCCACAAATGCAATGAAAATATAATCGAAATCAGCAAAGCATAAACAATAAATCAATTAAATTCCCTTACTAATTCAATCATTTTTGTCCATTGCTCTTCTCAATCTCGTGGTTATATGACTCTCAGTATTGCGCTGGGAATCCTGCATAAAAACAACACAAAGATTTCAAAGATGGTGGTTGACGAGAATGAAGGATGATGTTGGCTTTATAGAAATTGGAGAGAAATCAAATGGTTGAGATTGATATGTAGACTGATTTGATCAATGGTTGTGATTAATTGAGAGAAAAATGATTGATAGTTGAACTAAAGTTAGTTGAATAGATGAGCTTGTTCAAAAAAGATGATTAATAGTTAGAGAGGTGATTAAAGAAGTGAACTAAGAGTGAGTGTTAGTTAAAAATTAGCATGTGTTGTAGCAATTATCATGATATCGCGATTTAATCTAAATTTGGATTTAAAATTAATTTTCAAATATATCCAAAATCATGCACATGAAGAAAAATTAGAATTTGGAATTTAGAATTAAGAGAAAAAAAAAATTAGATAGAATAAATTCAAGAAATTTATTTAATTTAGAAGACATAGTTAGCTAATTAAATAATTTTCAAAAATTATGTAATTAAGGGAAAGTAGAAATTGAATTTAATTAAATAATAAAGATTATTTAACAATAGTAAATAAATCGTAATTAATTAAATAATAAAAATATTTAATTAATGTTAGGAGGGGAGGTTAAATGATTAAATGTTTAGAGGGAAATTGAATAATTAGAAATGATGAAATATGATGATTAAATTAGTTTAAAAGAATAAAATTAGATTAATTAAATAATTAAAGAATTATTTAATTAATAAAGATGAATAATTAGCGTGTTAGTAATGTGACATTTTTAGGTGTCTACATTTTGCCCCTCTTTGAGACAATGTTGGAACAATGTTGTTTCAAAGAAAAAGTGTGAGGAATGGAGGTAGGATGTAATTATGCCCCCTCGAGAGATTGTTTATGCATTAATGGCATGAATGATCTCTTGAAAGAAGAATAATGTTATATGAGAAATAGAAGAATGGTTAGTTGATGACATGAATGGGTTTGATTGGGGAAAAGAAATGGTTGGAGTGATTTGTAGATTGATTGGATTGATTGAATTGATAGGATTGATCGAATTGATGGGATTTATTGGATAGAGATCAAGTCTAGTTTTAGGTTGGACACATCTTGTATAAGACAAAGATAGATGCTCACATCTGGTTTCAGGAAGGACACATCCTATATAAGACAAATGATAGATGAAATATGATGAAAGTGAAGAATTATTAGTAAGAAATGAAGAATGTTAGGAAATAGAAATTTTGATTGATGGATAAAATAGTTGATATGAGGAAATGAGACTATCATGAATTCTTATATGTCTTTATTATTGCAACATTTTCATCATTGAGCCTTATTATGTATTAATAGAAGTTTGTACACTAGGGTATAAGGAACTAAAGTGTAAATGATATCCCATAGCAGAAACAAACACATTGCAGACAAGGAATGAAGCCCTCCATTTTGGGTATAGCACTAAGGATCGAGTTATGTGCAATAGTCACAATCATAGCTATCCTTGACTTTCATTTTTGCATTAGATACTTGCCAAATGAGCCTACCAACATAGACACCCAAATTACCATTGCCCCAAAACTTCATTTGTTCACACCTCAAACAACAAACAAAGAAAAAGGGCTAGGAATCGTCTCGGCTCCTCTAGTCACTAGTGGACATCCTCAAGTAGCATAGGAACATGATCTATCATAAATTGATAAAGATAAATCAATAAAAGATAAGACTAACGTGACCAAATGAGTCAACAACCATATTGATCTTCTTGCCAAGGATAAGTGTTTCTTGATTTGATGATTGTTTGATAGGATGCCCATTGTAGGAAAGATGTATCTGTTAGCACGTTGTTTGATAGGGATGCCCATTGTAGGAAAGATGTATCTGTTAGCCCATTGATAGTTGATAGGTGCATATTTTAGGAATGATGTATCCGTAAAGGCACGTTGTTTGATAGGGATGTTGAAAATTGATAGGCAATTGATCAATTAAGTTGTAGGCTAGCTTGGTAGTTTGTCTGTTGATGCATGATTTGTTAAGTTCGATAATTTGCATGATCTTATAGTTGTCTACTCAAATGTTTGTCTTTGCAAAGGATAATTTATTGTGAATTGTTATTGATGGATTATTTTTGGCTTTTTTCTTATTTTTCAGATTTTTTAGGTTTTCAAAGTTTATTTGATGTTTTTTTTTTGTGGATTTTTAAAGATTTTTTTATTTTTAAATTTTTTTTGACTTTTTCAGATTTTGAAAGATTTTTAATGATTTTTTGGATTTTTTAGAACCTTTTATGATTTTTGGGGATTTTTTCAAGACTTTTTACGATATTTTGTTTTATTTTTCAAGACATTTTGTGATTTTTTTTGGATTTTTTCAGGACATTTTGTGATCCTTTTTTTTGGATTTTTTCAAGACATTTAATGATTTTTTTAGATCTTTCCAATACATTTAATTATTACTTTTGGATTTTTTCAAGACATTTTATGATTTTTGGGGATTTTTTTACGATATTCTATGATTTTGGGGGATTTTTTAAGACTATGATTTTTTGAGATTTTTTATGGATTTTGAAAGATGTTTGGATCATTGATTGATGTAAAAGACATTTCAGGATTTATTCTCAAGCAAGATGTGTTTATTTGCCCCAATGTCTGGCAAGGCATAGAAAATTATGAATATATGGAGGAGTTGGTGGAATGGAAATGGATAGGTTAAGGATGGAGGTAGCTTATTATAGAGTCAAAGCTAGAGGATTGGATATAGAAAGGTAAGATGATAGCTTGGTGCAATGAATTTCATGAAGTCTGCAGGCGTAGATATGTCAACAAGACTCCGAGAAATATGTTTTGCATTTTATGTCCTTAGTTTTTCTCAAGATCAAGGGATGGATTTGGACAAGATGGAGACAGGATTAGATAGGATAAAAAAAATTAAGAATTATAATGGATGATGAAAGTAAGAAAAGGATAAGATAAAGGATATGGACTTAAAGGTGTGGATAAGGCAAAGAAGATAGGATGTATGATACTTATGAAAATCCTTAGCCTTGTCAAGATCAAAGGTGGAAAAACAAGATAAATATAGATAGGGTGATGGATAGTGGATGAAGGATAAGAGGAGATGTGGCAGGAATGATAGAGTGGATGAAACTTGTCTTTAAGTATAGAGGAATCCATTTGCAAAAGGACAATGTGTGAAATTGTTAGAATATCTAGCACCACCCTATTGGCATTTGCATGAAGATTGCACTAATGATATGTTATGTTGTCATTGATGTCAATTAACCGGTAATGATATTTATGATATTGCTGATATTGTTGTTATTATTGATATTGTCTTGTAACCAGTAGGAAGAGCTTTGTGGAATATATTGTAAACTGGTTTTTCTTATGAGATATTATCTTGACAGATTTATTTCTTTGATAAGTCTACTTTGTGTGATTGTGATTAAGATTGGGAAGTTTGTATCAGTTTTTCAATTTACTGATTCACCCCCCCCCTCTTAGTAATCTACCGGATACTTATTCTTTCATCATACCATCAACTGGTATCAGAGCATCTCAAGTCCTCTAAGATCTAAGCCTAACAGCTTGAGGAAAAGATCTTGTAGATCATGATGAAGAAGGAAGGTCCAAAGTTTAACAGAGAAAACTATAGGATATGGAGCGATAGAATGAAAATTTACATAAAGAGTCTGGGAAGTCAATATTGGGAACATGTCAATACTAAATATGTTACACCTACTGGGATTATGACTGATGATCGAAAGAAAGAACAACAAGAAAATCATCATGCATTGGTGGCCATTATCAGTTCCTTGTCTAATGTTGAATATGTAGATGTTCATGGTCTAGAGACTACACATGAGGTATGGCAAAAACTTGAAGAGATTTATAGCGATGATGAACATGTTAAGAGTTCTAAAGAGGAGAGTCTAAGAGGAAAGTTTGATGACATGCGGATGACTAAAGGTGAGAATATCCAGCAGTATGGTCAAAGGATAAAAGAGATAGTTGGTGAAATTAAGAGTGTAGGACAGAAAGTGGAAGATGCCACAGTGATCAGTAAGGTACTGAGAACCCTGCTACCTGTCTATGCTATTTGAGTTGCAACTATTCAGGAACTAACGTCCATAGACAAAACTAAGGTAACTCTTGACCCTATCATTAGCAAACTTACTGCTTTTGAATTAAATGGTTATGATGGTAGTGTATAGAAATTAGAGTCTGCATTCAGAGCTTCTATCTCTAACCCATCTATGAGAAAGTAGAGATACTAGTCATGGTTATGAATCCAGATCCAGCAGAGATGTTGATGACAAAGACAGTTTAGTGGAGCTTGAAGTAGTGTTGGCAAAGTGATTTCCTAAAGGCACTAACAAATATAGAGCTAAATTACTTTTGAAATGTTTTGCATGCAACAAGATTGGCCACATAGCTGCTAATTGTCCTAATGGTGAAAATGAACACAAGAAAGAGAAATTCAAGAAGTATAAGGGTAAAGGCAAGAGAGATTGTCTTATTGATGTTGATAGTGGTATCACTGATGAAGAATCTAATGGTGATGCTAGTGAAGATATTGTGTTTGTAGCTATTAAGGAAGAGATATCATACTAGAAGGCATTAGTGTCCAGGATGGATAACTCTGATGATTGTATCATTGATAGTGGTTGTTCACATCATATGACCGGTAATCGGAGCAAATTTCTTTCCTTGAAGGAATTTGATGGCGGCGTTGTAATATTTGGCAATGACTCACCCTGCATGGTTAAAGGTAAGGGAGTTAATTCTCTTAATGCAAAGAGCAGTGTTGACGATGTCTACTAGGTTGAAGGTCTAAAGCACAATCTTTTGAGTGTGGCACAACTTAATGATAGAGGATACCTAGTGGAGTTTAAAAATAGTATGTGCAAAATCTTTGACAACAAAGGTGAATTGATCACAACCGGGAAGCAAACTAAAGGTGACCTGTTTCACCTTAATCCTAAAGTTAGCAACTGTTTGATTGCAAAAATAGATGATAGATGGATTTGGCATAGGATATTTTATCATATAAACATTGATAACATTGTTAAAGTGAGTAAGTCCAAGACAGTGAGAGGTTTGCCTCAATTAGACAAATCATTTAGTGCTCTTTGCAAAGAATGCCAGTTAGGAAAGATGACTTCTTCAACTTTCAAGACCAAATCCTTCTCAGTGGAGAATTTGTTATATTTGGTTCATACAAATCTTTGTAGACCAATAAGAACAAGAAGCATTCAAGGTGATAGATATTTCATGATCCTCACTGATGATTGCTCAAGGATGATGTGGATCACATTCTTGAAGGATAAGACTGAATCTTTTGGTAATTTCAAGGCATTTAGGGCCTTAGCTGAGAAAGAGAGCAACAAGAAGATAAAATATCTGAGAACAGATCAAGGTGGTGAATTTACTTCTGAGGAATTCACTAAGTATTGTGATGAGAACGACATCAAACAGAATCTTTCTGTACCAAGGACACCAGAGCATAATGGTATCGCAGAGAGGAACAATCGGTCAGTGGTTGAAGCTGCTAGGACAATGTTGATACAAGGAGGTGTACAGCGAAAACATTTTAGAGAGAAGCTATGAGTACAGTTGTCTATACAATGAACCGAGTTCTAGTGAAAAGAGGTAAGGACAAGACCCCTTATGAATATTGGTATGGAAGATCACCTGATGTTAGCTATTTTAAGATATTTGGAAGAAATTGTTTCACCTAAGAGGTGATTACTTTAGCAAATTTGAAGCTAAGAGTGATGAAGGCATATTTCTTGGCTATTCCACCAAGAGTAAGGCCTACAAGTGTTTTAACAACCAGACACAGAGAATTTTTGAGAGTGTTGATGTTCGAGTGGATGAATGTTCTGAAGTTTCAAAGGAAATAAGTTTGGAGAAGAAGGATGAAGATCCTTGCATTTTTCTTTTGGAACCAAAAACTGTTAAATCTAAAACCGGCAAAGCAAATCCTGATGCACTTGCTCAACCGGAATAGATAAATTCAGAAGATGATGATAATGATAAAGTTGAACTTGAAGAGAATGATCATATTATTCCTAGATATGTGAGGTTGAATCATAGTCCTAGACATATTTTTTGGGATAAGGATATTGGAGTACTAACCAAAAGGAGAATAAGAGAGAACTCTTACATGATCTCCACCATTGAACCAAGAACTGCTAAGGAGGCATTTGGTGATGATCATTGAGTTAAAGCTATGGAGGAGGAATTGGATCAAATTGAGAAGAACAACACTTGGACCCTAATACCCCGACTGGTAAATAAGAATGTTATAGGCACTAAATGGGTATTCAAGAACAGTTTGAATGAAGATGGTGTTGTAATTCGTAATAAGGCTAGGTTGGTTTGCAAGGATTATGCACAAGAAGAAGGAGAAGATTATGGTGAAAATTTTGCACCAGTAGAAAGACTGGAAAGTGTTAGAACTTTACTTGCATTTGTAGCCCATAAGAAGTTCAAGGTATACCAGATGGATGTTAAGTCTGGATTTTTGAATGGGATATTGGAAGAAGAAGTTTAAATAGAGCAACTAGATGGTTATGCTTTGACTGATGAGAAAGACATGGTATGCAGATTGCATAAGGATTTATATGGATTAAAGTAGGCACCCAAAGCATTATATGAAAGACTTCATACACATCTAATGAAGATAGGCTTTCTAAGAACCAGCGATGATAGTAACATTTATCTCAAGTCTGAAGGAGATGGAATACTAGTCAGTGAAGTATTTGTTGATGATATCATATTTGGAGGTAATGATGTCATGAGCAATAGTTTTGCAGATGAAATGAAAAATGAGTTTGAAATGTCTTTAGTAGGGGAAATAAAGAATTTCATAGGCTTGCAGATACAACAAATGAAGAATGGTATTTTCATTACACAATCTAAGTATGTGAAAGAGGTCTTGAAGATATTTGGCATGAGTGACTGTAAACCAGTTGGGACACCAATGGTTACAAGTTGTAAGTTATCTAAGAAAGATGAATCTAAATTTGTTGATGAAAAGGAATATAGGTCAATGATTGGCAAATTACACTATGTTGTTCACAACAGACCAGATATAGCCCATGTGATTGGCATAGTTGCTAGATTCCAAAAGAATCCAAAGGAAACACATCTGATAGCGACCAAGAGAATTTTTAGATGCCTGAAAGGTACTGTTGACTATGGATTATGGTATCCATATGGAGGAAACTTTGATTTGAAGGTGTATAGAGATGCTAATTGGGCAGGAAATGTTGATGACTGGAAAAGCACAACCAGTGGAGCATTCTTTCTTGAAGGAAGGCTTATTTCATGGAGTAGTAAGAAGTAGAGTTGTACTTCACAATCTACTGCTGAAGCTGAGTATGTTGCAGCTTATATGAATTGCATACAGGCTATCTAGATGAGGCGCATTTTGGAAGGTTTTAAGATGAAGCTCTCAGAACCTATAAAAATTTTATATGATAATACAAGTGCCATAAATATTTCTAAGAATCACGTTTTGCACGCACAAACTAGGCACATTGAATTGAAGTATCATTTCTTGAGGGAAAAAGTGCAGAGCAAAGATGTTATCTTAGAGCATGTTTCTACCAAGGAGCAGCTTGTAGATATTTTTACCAAACCTCTACCTAAGACTACATTTGAGTGTCTTAGAAGTCAAATAGGAGTTGTACCCCTTCATGAGGTTAGTTGAGCATGATGTTGATTGCATTAGACCCTAAATCACTTGTATAATTTTATAGAAGGATTGGTGTAGTAGTGGAAGCTATTCCACAGGGAGAGCATTTAGTTGCAGATTATTATTGTATAGTGAGCTTTGCAATTACATGATTTACTTTCAATTTGGCATTGTTGTCAAAGGGGGAGAAGTATTATGTGATTATGAGGAGGAGAACCAATAACAAGATGAATACAATGAAGAGATGAAGAGCATGGTGAATACTTGGTAATGTAAACTAGGATTTCTATTCACTAATCATAGCAGCAATCATAGAAGTTGATATTTGTATTGCCATCAATGCCAAAGGGGGAGATTGTTGGCATTTGCATGAAGATTGCATTAATGATATGGTATGTTGTCAGTGATGTCAATTAACTGGTAAGGATATTTATGATATTACTGATATTGTTGTTATTATTGATATTGTCTTGTAACTGGTAGAAGTAGATTTGTAGAAGATATTGTAAACCGGTTTTTCTTATGAGATATTATCTTGACAGAGTTATTTCTTTTATAAGTCTACTTTGTGTGATTGAGATTGAGCTTAGGAAGTTTGTATTAGTTTTTCAATTTACTGATTTGTCCCCCCTCTCAATAATCTATCGGATACTTATTCTTTCATCATACCATCACACCCAAATAAGTGATCCTAAAAATTTCAAAGATAGAGACCCAACCCAACTTAGAACCTTCAAAAAATTCAACTGAACATATCTAGTGACTAGGAAGCATACTTAAAAGGGAAGAAGAATCCCAAATTATATCAAGGTACTTAGTCTTTGATTACCCATGTGCACGTGCAAATGCATTCATTTTGATTCATAGGATCATTCTAATCTTAGAATCTAGTGTGACTAGCTACGTGAGCTACCCTAACTTCAAAATCATCTCGAATAGAGCCTCACTACTAGCAAGCGTCCATAGCCCCAATGAGGTTATCACTGTAATAGATCACAAATATTGCTCCATTTCAAACCAAACATCCATAGCCTCAATGGAGTTACTCACATGTTTCCAAGGCCAAGCATTTTGATATTTTATTTCATGCATTTTATTTTCTTTTCTTCGGTATTTCCCTTCTTACTCATTCTTTTATTTTAATCTTTTGATATTGTTTTTTCTCTTGTCATCTATTCTTTTGTGCTTTGGCTCGTAAGAAATGAAGCTGGCATGAGTTTGATAATTACAGCAACACTAAAGTAGGATTTTATTTTTTCACTAGCCACATCTTCAACTAAGAGATCACAATGATTTACAACAATTGATTGTTTGAAATATAGTAATCAAAATATGTTAGCACCAAGATACAACAAGTGATTCTCTTTCTGGATTGATTATGCATCCCAACCAAAAGATAATGTTAAAGAGGAACGGCCTCAGATTCTAAATTGTTTCATGAATATATCTAGGAAATGGACTGAACATAAGATAGAAAATGCACTAACATGTGAGAAAATAACACAAATTCTTATTCCACGGATGAAGTATTTATGCAAAGGATTGAATGAGAGGGACAAAAGAATGGAAAATAGGTGTTGGATGATAGATAGGATGGAATATTTGTGCAAGGAGAAATGGAAATGTCTTCAAGATCAATGTTGGCACACACCGTGAGGGATGGTGGAGTGATGAAGGACAAGTCGAATTTGGATTTTGAGTTTTTGATGGAGGATTGGGTGTGGAATTTAGGACATAAGGAACTAAAATGGTTGAAAGAAATGATGGAAGAATAGACTTGGAAAGTGGGAGATGTGTAGAAGGATGATTGAAGGAAACTTTTAGAATAGCAAGTCTGAGTGCCAATTTTGATTTTTATTTAGGATGCAATTCTTTTATAGGAATCCACATTGATTTTGATTTTGATTTTCTTGTTGGTTCTTTGGAATGCATTGCTTCTATAAGAGACTTATAAATCCACAGTTTTTTAATTTTCTTTTTGTTTAATGGACCTTTGTAGTTGATTGGATATCACTTTGTTTTTACATATCTTTTAGATAGGACATGTTGATCTTTTGATGGATATAGATTTTTGGACTTATGGATTTTATGTTGGGCATCCAAATTGCTTCCAAAGGGAATGGTATTCATGGATGAATAGGAATGATATAGAGGTATTTTTTGGATGAGTTGATGTAGGTAGATGGTGGGAAGGTGCTCAAAGATGTGTGCCTTTGTTAATCTTAATTTATGACAAGGTAATTGGATTGTGAGCTAGGGGTCATATGGATACTAGATGGAGAGATGTAAGGTCCTAAGATGGATGGAAGGGAGGAAGGACTTGATTTTGGGATAAAAGGACCCAAAATGGATTTGGAGGATATGGATTGTGTTTTCTTTTATTTAGATGGTAGAATATGGGATTTAGTAGGGACACCAGTATTTTGAGAGTGATTTGTGTAAAAAAGGCCATGATAATTGAGATTTAATTTGATATGAAGGGGTTCTAATATATCTTGTTCATGTAGGCCTAAAACTTTGGCTTGATAATGCATGTTTTGACAAATCTTTTTAGTAATAGGATACATGTTACTTTTAAAACAAAATGTGACGCCATCTTAATGAGGGTATGGTATGGAATGTTAGATTCAATGACAGTCCCAAAGACATTGAAAGGGGGGGGGGGGGGGTGAATCAGTGTCTAACCGGTTAGCAGAATATTTAAACTTATCAATAACTTTGCATCCCAAAACAGTGTACTGGTAAATAAGAAATATTGCAATAAACAGAAATAATAGAGACAGTATAGAAACACACCATAACACAATATATTTGACGAGGAAACCCGGTGTGGGAAAAACCTCGGTGGGATTTGTGACCCACAATATTTACTCACTGGCCAATGAATAAATACTACTTACAATGAGGGGCCTGCACATGCAGGGAGGCCAACAGCCTAGAGCTCACTGCTCTATAAAGAGTCACACTGACTATAAAATGGATTATCAAAATCCAATACAATGTACTACTCAGAACAACATCCCTCATGCTAGGTTCAATACCAGTTTAAGCTCAGTCAATAACCAAAACCTTCGCTACCAACTATATCACCTTATACAAAATTATACATCATATCTCACTCTTCTCTATCTACCATATTACCACTTCTATATTCTATGCAAAGTGACTTGTCAAATCTCATACATATATGAGTCTATTACAATGTACCATGTCATCTTTACAAAATATAATTACATTACAAAACAATAAACAAAATTTTATTCCATGTTGGCCTGAGTGTTGGTATGCATTGTTGTCGATGTCGGTGATGTGTCTGTTGGTGCCGGTGTCTACCGATGTATGTAGAAATCTATTGCCAGTGCTGGTATATGTCGGTTGGTTGCCAGTTGGTTGCCATCAATGACAACATCAACTATTCTCATAAGAGTGTAGAATGCCAGCAATCTCCCCCTTTGGCCTTGATGGCAACACTCGTGAGAAAAATCCAAAAATAGTTTCCAAGAACTAAAGTCCAAAAAGATTTGCTCCCCCTGAGCAAGTGATCTCCTCTATACAAGCATTTTTCTCTACACTACTCCCCCTTTGACATCAATGACAAAGGTTGTCAAAAATAATCAAACAAGTGCAAAAATTTTACCTCAAAATCTGTAACCGGTTGGTTACAATCTGCAAAATATCTACCAAAACTAAATTAAGACTCTGCATAAACCTTTTTCTATCATTCAAAGTTGCCTCAGTCTGTTGGATCATGCCAATGAGATAATGCATGTGTTCTTCTGGTGATCGTTCTCCTTGCACTAATGTCTTAGATATTTTAATTCTCTGAGTGATAAGATTGTCCATCTTAGGACCAAGTTTATTTTTAAGTTCCTGGGTATTTGACCTTATCCTTTCCTTCTCTTTCTCAAGTTTCTCTATCTTCTCCTCAAAAAATGCCATTTCCTGCTCAAAAATTGATATATGTCTGGATGAACCAATTATATTATCTACTATGTCATCAATTTCTTTCTATGTTTTTCTGATCTCCTCATCTATGTCTTTTGTCAAAAGGTGAGGTTTGCATGTTTCCCTATATAGCTCCTTGTACTCCAAAATTGTAGAGTTAAGTACCGGTAATAGTGTATTTAGGTGTTATGTACACTTCTTTATAGTGTCATCAGAGAATGTGTTTTTCTCTTTTTCAACTCTCTCCTTAATTGTGTCCTCATTCACCTTATCAATAGTCCTAAATTTTTTAAGTCCTAAATTTTTAAGTCCTAAATTTTTTAAGTCCTAATTTTTTAAGTCCTAAATTTTTAAGTCCTAAATTTTTTTAAGTCCTAAATTTTTTATGTCCTAAAATTTATTAAGTCCTAAATTTTTTAGATTCAATGACAGTCCCAAAGACACTGAGAGGGGGGGGTTAATCAGTGTTTAACCGGTTAGTAGAATATTTAAACTTATTAATAACTTTGCATCCCAAAACAGTGTATCGGTAAATAAGAAATATTGCAATAAACAGAAATAATAGAGACAACATAGAAACACACCATAACACAATATGTTTGACGAGCAAACCCGGTGTGGGAAAAACCTCGATGGGATTTGTAACCCACAATATTTACTCACTGGCCAATGAATAAATACTACTTACAATGAGGGGCCTACACATGCAGGGAGGCCAACAGCCTAGAGCTTACTGCTCAATAAAGAGTCACACTAACTACAAAATGGATTATCAAAATCCAATACAATGTACTGCTCAAAATAGCATCTCTCATGCCAGGTTTAGTACCAGTTTAAGCTCAGTCAATAACCAAAACCTTCGCTGCCAACTATATCACCTTATACAAAATTATACATCATATCTCGCTCTTCTCTATCTACCATATTACCACTTCTATATTCTATGCAAAATGACTTATCAGATCTCATAGATATATGAGTCTATTATAATGTACCATGTCGATTTTACAAAAGATAATTACATTACAAAACAATAAACAAAAGTTTATTCAATGTTGGTCTGAGTGTCGATATGCATTGTTGTCGATGTCGGTGATGTGTCTACTAGTGTCGGTGTCTGCCGGTGTATGTAGAAATCTATTGTCGGTGCTGGTATATGTCGGTTGTTTACCAGTTGGTTGCCATCAATGACAACGTCAACTATTCTCATAAGAGTGTAGAATTCCAACATGGAAGGAATGATGGGATCATGAAGTAGATCGGATCATATGAAAGTGGAGGAACCCATTTGATATGTACAAGATTCATGAACAACTTTGGTAGATGTAATAGGATCTGGTGGAAGATTAGGACCATGAGGGGGATAAGAAGGGATGATGGGATCTTTAGGTGGATATGGAGGATTATGACATGGAGGTGAAGGGAAAATCTAATCTTGACTTGGAATAGGATCATTGGTATTTGCATTTTGCTCCTAATTTTGAATTGGATCATTGGAGTTTGTTCTTTTCTCTTGATTTTGAATTGGATCATTGCAGAAGATGGAAGGGATATCATAATCTTGCTTAGGAGGTGTGTGTTGAATGGGACTTGGAAATAAACTTTGCTCTTGAGATGGAAGGGGATCATCATGAATGGAATACAAAAGGATTAGGGGATCTTTATAAGATTCTTGACAAGTGGGATCTTGATGGAATATTGGATTATATTGGAGAGCCATGGTATCTTGATGTTGATTTATGCTAGGAATCATTTCTTTTGGCTTTGGATTATCTTCTTGACATGGGTAGGAGTTTGGATATGTACAATGGATTCTTGGAAGGATTCAACACTTTGGCATGGTAAGGATGGATTTTGAATTGGACTCTTTGAAGTAGGTTTGACTAGGAATGGAGCATATAGTGGCATTGGATCTAGGATTTGTGAATTGTGTAAGGGATTTGTATTAAGAAATGGATTAGTTAGGATTTCTATTTTGGATAGCCCTTAAAAGGTTTCATCATTGGATGCATTGTTTGACAGAGAGGGTAAGGATTGATCATGGGATGGAAAAATGGTGGGAGATGTGAGGGCTACTTGAGACTCAATTTATTTATGAGAGGATGAGCCATTGCTAGGCACTAGTATATGATTTTGATCTTGCTTGAAAAGCGTATCGTGGAAAGCCTATGTGAGAATGTTTAGAAGAGCATGTGAACTATTTTGAGGGATCGACGTGGTTGGGTTATGATTTTGGGTTTGGTTATAATGAATTTGGTTTTGGTTATTGCATGGGTTTTTACTTGGGACTTGGTTGAAGTTTGTGTTTATTTGTTGACGTTGACTTGTCATGTTGGTTTATGAGATAGTATGAACTTTTACAGTTGACCTTATGATTTTCTGATTGAGCACCTAATGTTAATATGGAAAAATGTGAAATGATAGATTAATATATGTGAAGTTTGGTAGAGCTAATGTGACACCCTAGCAATGTGAATGCAAAATGGTAACTGTGCTAAGGTGAAATCCTAGCAGGATGAATGTGAAATGGTAGTTGTGCTAATGCAAAATCCTAACTAGTCTGATGTGAAATGTTGAAATGTTTCAAAAATATCTTTGGTGACTTTATTTTTTATGTGATCTTTGTTTCAATAGTTTTTGTGTCAAGAAGCTCAAAAGAGAGTATAGCTAAAATAACATGAGCATTCAAGTACAAATCCTAGGTTGATGGAGACAATATTTATTGGGTTCTCACTACAAATAAATTTGAACTGCACTTATTCAGAGTGGATAGCTTAAAAAGGTAACACTGGCTCTCCCACCATGAGACTCACTTCTAAGGCACGTCAAACTTTGAATTCCTAAAGACCCGAAGATCTAGAGGAATTTTCTATCTCAAATTTGAACTATGAGAGTGTGGGACAGCTTCAGAGGTCCAACATCCTGCGCCAATAAATAGAAGGATTTTGGCTACTATAAAAATTAGTTCATAGTAAGGGCATTCATTTAGGTGGTCATACATGCAGCGTTTTTCTCAATCAAAAGGTCTTCTAGCCCTTGTGAGTTTTTACGCATCACTATGTGGGTTACACATCACACAGATACTAAGGGAGACATATGTCGGTATTGTTGGCATTATGCAGGAATTGATTGTGTGTTGTCATTGATGTCAACACAGGTTTGTTTGGTTACTAACATGTCCTAGTCTGCTACTAACCTATTCTGGTTTGACATGGTTTTGGCTAAGTTTATCAGAGATTCTGATCCGGTATGATCAGATTGTTGGATTCAGTTTTAGATAGATATTCAGGATGATTATATGCTTGTCATATTCAGTTGATTCATGATTTGGTGCTCTGGAAGCTATCATTTATTTTCTGGTTTGTCAGTTGATATTCTTGGTACTGGTTGGTGATATTTGATGAAATGGTTAATTGCTTTTGATCTTACTTCTATAAATTGTTCATAATGTGTTGATGGTGTTCTTGATCATGTCCTAATTATTTGGTGGCTTCACATTGGTTGGCCTAATGATTTGGTGATCCTATTATATCCAATTGGTTATTTTGTGTCATTGACACTGAGGGTTTCTACTGGTTGGTGAAATGTGTTGCATTTGGTCTTGGCAGAATTTCCGATGGATATAATTGTTTGGGAAATTAAATTAGGTCCATTCTATGTAATATAAATCATAATATTGGTCTGAGGGTATCATGTGATGTAATTTATGTAATTATAAGTTATGGGTTTAGGGTTTAGCTGACCTTGCTTATCAAGGTTGATGATCTATATTTATAGGTGATTTATTCATGTAATTTGTATGGTATAGTTATGTCTGCATTATCAGAGAGAGGTTTATGTGCGAACAAGGTGTTGGTGTAAATAAATATTCATTTTGGATATTATTACACTTACTTAAGTTAACTTAGGATAATGCATCTCTTCATAGTTTGGATTTGAGACACTTAGGGAAGTGTGCACATAGGGATAGAGCTTGTAGGAGAAATTCCACCTTTTGTGGTCTTATTTTGTTGTTACACTCCACATTCGGTGGGTCATCCACCTCTTGTGGAATATTATATTATTTCTCCTACCTACCCTTAGTATTTCTTACCTACCCTTGTTTCTCATTGAGCCACATGTCATATTTGTGTGCTCATACATGCATATGGCCTTGCCTATATAAGCAGACCTCTATTCATTGTATTGGTTAATCCAGTTGATCATTTGCATATTGATGAGAATACAGTTTGTTCTTGTCATTCTATTGTCTCTTTTATGCTTTTCATTGTGCCCTTGATCTTGGCAAAATCCTACATGGTATCAGAGCTATTGGGGCTTCATTGATTGGTTTTTGGAGACGTCATAGAAGGCTTCTTTTTTCGGATTTGGGGATCTTCATTTTTTGGAGGCGTCACACAGCGATTTGGACATCACAGTTGAATTCGGGAGGTCGTTTCCATAAATTTCGACTATAAAGTCAACCTATTTTGGTGAGGAAAATTTTTTCCCCATTTTGGCTATTATCGTACAGATTTCAAAATTTTTTAATTAATTTTTTCGAAAAAAAAAATTTAATATTTTTTGAAAAATTTTCGAAAAATTGAAAAATTTCGAAAAAAAAAACAACAAAAAGTTTTTTTTTGGGGGTCTGCAGACACCCCCCCCCCCCCGGCTGTACGTGAGTTGCAGGTATCGCAGGTGAAGCGTACCTATCCGTGTACCTGCCGACCGCCTCGCTTCCCTGCCACTGCCCAGGTCTCCTCCCGCCGGCGCCCAAGTTCACTACCGCTCGTGTTGCTGCTGTTGAGCACGCCGCCGCCCCAAATCCTCCGGAGCCCGTTGCCGCTGCTTGCCACCGATCTCCGCCCTCCGTGTCGCCGGTCTCCTCCTTCCGCAGACCCCCACCGGCAGCCTCGGCTTTCGGCCCACCACCGGCCCCTCGGCTCCAGCTGCTCCCTCCACTGGCGACCACCAAAACAAGCGGCCCCGCGTCCGCCACATGGCAGGCGGCCACTAGCCCGTGGTCGACTTTCGTATGCCACATCATTTGTGCCACACAGTCTATTTGTACGCCACTGTACAGTGCCATGTCAGCATCCGTACTGCACAGTCACCTGCCTAGTCAGCAGTCCGTACAGTACAGACGCCCAGTCAGCATGGAGGCGAAGTTTTTGCGACGGTCAGACGGCCATCAAATTTAAGATAGTGACTTGCTGACATCAGCACCACATCAGCATTTTTTGAAAAAAAATTGACCCCTCTCCATTGGGCTTTTCAGTTTTGCAGTCCAACTTTGGAAGACCATATCTTGCTCATTTTTGCTCCCTTTTTGGTGTAATGTTTTTTGAAATGGGCTAAAATTTCATGATCTTCACAGTGGTGTGGTTATTTTCTGATTTTGGTGCACAAGTTTTTCAGAATTTACAGATTCTCTCAGTTGTACCTGTCCAATCCTCAATTTTGCAACTTCAAAGGCCTCGTTTGAGCTCATACGACCTCCTTTTCAGGTGCCATTTTTTTTTAAAGTGCTTATTTTTTCATCTACTTTCATAATCTATGATCAGATTTTAGAGATTTTGAGTAGAAATTGTACTTTCAGATATTGGTCTTATTTGGCATATTAGGTACTTGAAAATTGCTTGGATCTTAGTTAGATCTCTTTTAGTATCGGTTTGAGACTCTTTTGGCCTTATTGAGGTGGTTGTAAAATTGTAAATCAGAAGTCCACTTTGCCATTTTTTGCAAGTGGCCCATTGTATACGCACTACTTATAAAGTGCCAAATCATCACATTTGGGGGGGGGGGGGGGGTTCTTTGATTGAGTGAATTTGGGGGGGTGTCATGTGTGATTGTGCCTCTCTTTGTGCTCTTTCCATTCTTATTGCAATGATTCCTAATAAATTTCCACCTTTAACTCCACATAATTATGCATCATGGAAAATTAAAGTATGAGTAAATTAATGGAAAAGGGTCTCACACACTACATAGATGGAACAATAACAGCACCACCTGATCCTAAGGCTGATCCAAATGCTTAATTAGAATGGCTCACAAAGAATTGCATGGCTCTTGGAACCTTACGCAAGTATGTATCAGATGACCTCATTTTTCACATTGAGAAGTGTAAAACAATCAAAGAAGCTTGGGATATGTTTCAGAAATTGTATGGACAAGTTGATGAAATCAGAGGTTATTAGATTGACAATGAGCTCACCAACTTGGATCCCAAGAGTTTTGATACAATCCAAGATTATGTCACCAAAGCAAATGAGCTAAGAGCAAAGCTTAAGGATTGTGGAATTGACAAAAAGGATGTTCAATTGATATTCAACTTGTTGGACAAGCTTGCACCAGAATATGCAGCATTTGTATCTAGCTTCCAAACTCATCGTTTGACAGTGGGGAGTTCTTATGTTATGCCTTCATTTGATGCTTTCACAGAAATGTTGATATTGGAACAATCTAAGTTGTTGAACATGGGGTTTCTCAAGTCTTCAAAGTCCAAGGGTTTGGTGGCTAATCAAGGGAATCAAGGAAGTCAAGGCAAAGATTTCAACAAGAAGACAAAGCACTCTAAGTCTAAACGACACCAGGAAAAAGGACAATCATCCTCTCCGTCACAAGGCGATTTTTCATCCTCTTCCAAGAAGGGGACACCACCTAAGAAAGATAAACCAACTTGTGCATATTGCAAGAAGTATGGTCATGATGAGCATCGATGCCACGCAAAGCAAGTTGATGAGTTAACCAATCTTCTTAAGAAAAACAACATCAATTGCCATCCGCCTACACAAAGAAGGATTCATCTCCTTCTTCTTCCTCACAGTCTAAGGGAAAAGGGCAAGCATTTGTGGCTAAAACAGGTTCTTCACAGCAATGGATACTTGACTCAGGTGCCTCATATCACATGGGTTCTACAAAGGAGCAGTTTTCTTCATTGGACCCATCTAAGGTACCTCACATTTACATAGGTGATGATACACAAGTAGAGGTTGAAGGGAAAGGTTCAGTTGACATGGATGATGGAACATTTGAGAATGTTCTCTATGTTCCTAACTTGTCTACCAACCTTCTCCCCATCTACCAAATCACTCACTACGGGAATGGGAAAAAGGTTGAGTTTACACCAGATTCAGTTATGGTAAAGGAACTTGATGATGATGCCTTGGTAGCAGTGGGACAAGTCAATGACAACTCAAGGCTTTATTCATTTTCCCACTTTGTGCCAAGTTCACCTTCTAGGGCCTTGCTTACTCATTCAAATTCAGAAAGTAAGCTATGGCATGAGTGGTTTGGTCACCTCAACTACCGCTATCTTTAGCAGCTAAGCACTAAAGACATGGTCATAGGTCTACCTCGAATCATTTTTTCAAAGGGTGTCTGTTCAGGTTGTTCCATGGGCAAGCATCCCGAAGAGAAGTTTGATAAAGGGAAAACTTGGAGAGCTTTGGAAGTTCTTCAACTTGTTCACAGTGATGTAGCAGGTCCATTTCCAGCACCTTCATTTAGTAAGGCCCGCTATGTTCTTACCTTCATCGATGACTACTCCCGCTTCACTTGGGTCTACTTTCTCATTCATAAGAGTGAAGTATTTGACAGATTTTAGGACTTCAAGACTTGTGTGGAGAAGCAATCAGGGAATGTGGTCAAGATTCTTCGTACAAATAATGGAAGGGAATATGTGAACAAAAGACTTGAGGATTTTTGTATATTTGAGGGGATTGATCTTCAGCATTCTATCGCATACACTCCACAGTAGAACGGGGTTGCAGAACGCAAGAATAGAACTCTCAAAGAAATGGCTAGCTGTATGATACATGCACGTTCTCTTGATCCTGCTTTTTGGGCAGAGGCTATCAGTTGTGCCACACACATCCAAAATCGGGTTCCCCACAAAGCTTTGCAAGGTATTACTCCTTTTGAAGCTTGGGCTGGTAGGAAACCGATTGTGTGACATTTTAGAGTCTTTGGGTGTCCAGCATGGGCTCACATACCTCCACAGAAATGCAAGGCATTGGAACCACAAAGTTGACCTTGCATATTTGTTGGATATCCTAAGGGTATTAAGGCATACAGATTGATGGATCCAGAGACACATGAGGTGTTCATTGAGAGGAGTGTTCACTTTGAGGAAAGCTCTCCTAGCTTAGCCTCTCTACCTCCTCCACCTTCCTCCATTGTGGATAGTGATGCTAGTGATTCAAATGATGAGAATCCTTCAACTCCGACTCGCAGGGTTACACCTCCGCAAGGTCCACTTGAAGTTGAGGAGCCTCATTCTCCACCTCCACCTAGACCTCGTTGGGCTTGACAGACACTTGAGTCCATGGGTTCTCTTGTTGGGGATCCTTCAGATACATGGAGAACTCGATCACAACATCAGGATCTTCCACATGCATTCATTGCTACCGCTTTCGATCCACAGACATTTAGGGAAGCATCGGGGGTTCCTAAGTGAGACCAAGCTATGGAGGAAGAGTATAGTTCCTTGATGAGGAACAACACATGGGATCTAGTCCATCTCCCTAAGGGGAGAAAGATGGTTCGATGTAAGTGGATCTATCGGACCAAGTTTGCAGCGGATGCTAGTGTGGATAAGTATAAGGCTTGGCTTGTTGCGAAAGGTTTCTCGCAGGTTGCAGGTGTTGACTATACTGAGACCTTTGCATCCGTAGCCAAGATGAACTCCATTTGTTTGACACTTGCTATTGCTGCAACTCATGGTTGGGTTGCACATCAGATGGATGTGAAGAGTGTTTTTCTTCATGGTGATCTTGATGAGGAGATTTATATGGAGCAACTATAGGGTTTCATCCAGGATACTTCCTTAGTTTGCAGACTAAGGAAATCTCTCTGTGGCCTTAAGCAGGCCCCCGGGGCTTGGTACGCCAAGATGGATTCCTTTCTTCTCTCCGCAAGGTTCACCAGGTGTCATTCTAATCCGATGTCTACATTTTGAGACAAGATGACTCTCACTTGATACTTGTGCTCTATGTTGATGATTTGATCATTACAAGGAGTACTTCATCCATCATTAGCAGGGTCAAATCTGCTTTGCATGACAGATTTGCTATGACTGACTTGGGTCTTTTGCACTACTTTCTCGGGATAGAGATTTCACAGTCACCTTCCGGGATTACACTATCACAGCCCAAGTATGCTCTTGATCTACTTCCACGCTTTCATATGGCTGATTGTAAGCCTGCCCCAACTCCCTTTCTTTCAGGAGTCAAGCTTGAGGCTCATTGTTCTTCTCCACCAGTTGATGCCACTTTGTATCGTCAGCTTGTGGGTAGTCTCATCTACTTGACTCATACACGCCCTGATATTTCATTTCCAGTTGGCATGGTTTCCCGCTTCATGTAGGAACCACATGAGCTTCATTGGAAAGCTGCCAAACGCATCCTTCATTACATCCAGGGTACACATCACTATGGGATTCACTATGCAGCAGGCACAAGACTTCGCTTGGTTGGTTACACAGACTTCGATTGGGCTGGTGATCTAGTTGATCGTAAGTCTACTTCTGGTTATAGTTTTCACCTTAGTTCAGGCCCCATTTGTTGGCAGAGCAAGAAGCAACATGCTATTTCTCTCTCTTCAACTGAGGCTGAGTATCGAGGCATTGTTAATGCAGCAACTAAGACCATTTGGCTCCAGTAGATTCTCACAGAGTTTGGTTTCACCACTCCACGGCCGACAGTTCTACATTGCGACAATCAGAGTGCTATTGCCATCTCGAAGAACCCGGTCCAACACCAGCGGACCAAACACATCGAGATTCATATGCACTATATCCGAGAGCTCATCCAGGAGCAGGTCATTGGTTTGCAATATTGTCCTACAGCAGAGCAAGTTGCTGACATATTCACCAAACCTTTCACCGAGAGTAAGTTCCAGTAGTTGCGAGCTCTCTTGGGGGTGCGGGATGTGTCATTAGGGGGGGTCAGCTGACTTCTCCTTCCTCTCTTATGGGGGGGACTTTTTCCTCTTTGAGGTTTTGTCCTTCTTCTTTAAGACTCTTTCGTACATTCATCTCTCTTTTGGGGGGGAGTTTTTTCCCACTAGGTTTTCTCCCTTTCTCCGTTTGTGAGAGACTGCATTGCATAGTTTTGCTTGCATTTGCATATTGTACATGGGTACCTATCATGGCCTCGTAGCTGGGACCCATCTTGCATTGTTGACTTGAGTCTTCATTCCCCTAAGTTGCACTTAAGGGGGGGTGTTGGTGTAAATAAATATTCATTTTGGATATTATTACACTTACTTAAGTTAACTTAGGATAATGCATCTCTTCATAGTTTGGATTTGAGACACTTAGGGAAGTGTGCACATAGGGATAGAGCTTGTAGGAGAAATTCCACCTTTTGTGGTCTTATTTTGCTGTTACACTCCACATTCGGTGGGTCATCCACCTCTTGTGGAATATTATATTATTTCTCCTACCTACCCTTAGTATTTCTTACCTACCCTTGTTTCTCATTGAGCCACATGTCATATTTGTGTGCTCATACATCCATATGGCCTTGCCTATATAAGCAGGCCTCTATTCATTGTATTGGTTAATCCAGTTGATCATTTGCATATTGATGAGAATACAGTTTGTTCTTGTCATTCTATTGTCTCTTTTATGCTTTTCATTATGCCCTTGATCTTGGCAAAATCCTACACAAGGATATATGATTCAGTGAAGGGTTTGTGGAAAGTTTGGTATTGCAGGGCACACATTTGTACTTAATTAGAATTGTATCAAGCATTAGGAGATGTTATTTCCATAGTTCATTTCCTCTGGATTGTAGTTTGATGTTTATGTAAGTCAGTGAGACTTCCCTTTTGTGTTGAGAAATGCGCTCTAGGCGGTTGGCCTAATTGCAAGTACAATCCCCATTGTAATATTTCATATACTGTTGCAGAAGTATTATCTGACTATGGGTAGGGTTTCCCATCTTGGTTTTTCCCTTAATCAAGTTTTCCATGTCAAAAATATTGGTGTTGTGTGTTTTGTACTTTCATGTTTTATCTTTCACTATGTTTTTTTCATTGTGCTCGAATAGAAGGTTTATAATTTGTAATAATTATTTAACTTGTCAAAAATTGATTCACCCCCCCCCCCTTAGTTTTCCTACAGTTCATTCTAACTATTAGAATCAAAACTTGTTAACAATTGGTATCAGAGCAAGGTCCTCTTTATAGAAGCTTAATTGCTTGAGGATATCTGATGGCATCAAGTTCTTCATTTAATCCCTACCAAAAGGAGAGTCCCAGATTTGATGGTACAAATTAAAAATAATGGAAGAAGTGAATGAAGATTCATCCAAGATGTCTTAGAACTAAAGTTTGGGAGATAGTAGAGAAAGGATATACACCTCATGATCCTAATTTTGGAACTCCAACACCTTATGATGAATAGAAGAGAGCTAATAATGATGTCAGAGCAAAAGAAGCATTGTTAAGTGCCCTATCTAATGAGAAATTGTTGAGTTTCATAGAGCTGGAAAATGCAAAGTAGATCTGGTTGAAGCTTTAAAATCTATATGAAGGCAACCAAGCAGTAAAGATTGTAAAACTTGAAGGTTTTCAAGAGAGATATGAAAACTTGAAGACTGAAGAAGATGACAAGATAAGTTCTTTCATCGATAGAGTGAATGAGATTGTCATGGGAATTGAATGTTGCAGTGGAATAGTTAATGAGGATGAGATTGTTTCAAAAATCCTGAGAGTTCTACCTCTAGCTTACAAGATGAAGGCTACTGCAATAAATGAATTCTGGACAATGTCAACTACTCTTGTTACTAGAGATACATTACTTGGGAAATTGACTACTTTTGAACTTGACGAGCTTGGAGATCGAAATGCTACTAAAATAGAGACAGCATTTAAAGCACCTGCCTATAGTAAGTAGGAGATAGATTGGAAAGAGTTATATGCTAAAGGGTTGGAAGACATTGAAAGAGAAGACATAGAGCTTGAAGAGTTAGATGCCCTAATTGCCAGAAGAATCCTTAAAGGACCGGTTAGAAGTAAGTATGAAGGAAAATCTCCCTTTACATGTTTTTCATGCAATAAGATTGGTCATTTTGCTTCTAGACGTCCTAAAAGAGCTACTAGGAATCATGAATGATTTATGAGAAATTATAAACCTATTCCGGAATATCAGATCAAACCTAGATATAGAAGGAATAAGGACAAATCATGTTATTATGTTGGTGATGATGATTTTGGTATTACTGATGATTTTGATGATGATGAACCTGTAAGTGGATACGATAATGGAAGCTCAGGTAAAGATAGGGTCTTTATTGCTATCAAGGATAAATCTTCAGAACCCGTCAATGATACAAATCATACTGAGTAGAAAGCTCTAGCTACTAAAATTAAAGAGAAAGATGAATGGGTTATAGACAGTGGTTGCTCACATCACATGACCGGTGATAAGAGGAAATTCCTAACTCTGCAAGAATTTGATGGTGGACTAGTCAGATTTGGAGATAACAAGGCATGCAGAATCAAAGGCGAATGAACAATATCCCTAGATGGTAAAACTAATACTGACAATTTTTATTATGTTGAAGGTTTGAAGCATAATATTTTGAGTGTAGGTCAGATGGTGGATAGAGGATTTAATTTGCAATTTAGGTATGGAAAATGCAAGATTATCAATAGATCTGGATTGGAAATTGCATCTGGTACTCAGACCAAAGAAAATATCTTTCATTTGAACTCCAGTGAGAAGGCTTGCTTGATTGCTCAGATTGATGAAATTTGGCTTTGGCATAAGAGGATGTGTCACATGAATTTTGATTGCATAGTGAAGATCGGTTCAACCTAGGTTGTCAGAGATTTTCCCAAAATAATCAAACATCGTAATCTGATATGTAGAGAATGTCAAATGGGTAAGCAAGTTAGAACTTCTTTCTGAAGCATACATGATAGATCTAATGAAATTATTGATCTTATTCATACTGATCTATGTGGATGGGCAAGGACTAAAAGTTTTCAAGGCGATAGATACTTTATGTTGCTTGTTGATGATTACTGTAGAATGATGTGGGTTACATTTTTGAAAGAAAAATTAGAAGCTCTTGAGAAATTCAAAATTTTCAAAGATATGGTTGAGATAGAAATAGGATTGAAGATAAAATGCTTAAGATCAGATCAAGGTGGTGAATTTACATCCGGTGAGTTTAAGAATTTTTGTGAGAAGCATGGAATCAGAAGGCAATTGTCTCCACCTAGAACTCCACAGCAGAATGGAATAGTGGAAAGGAGGAACAAGACTATCTTAGATGTTGCAAGGGCAATAATGATGGAAGCCAAATTACCTAATATTTATTGGAGAAGTTGTCAATATTGTGGTATACACTTTCAACAGAGTACACATAGAAGGTGATGCCTGTAAGACTCCTTATCAATTATGGTTTGGTCATACTCCTACTGTCAAGTATTTCGAAAAAAATTGAAGTAAATGCTATATTAGAAGAGATGATGCATTAGGGAAATTTGATCCTAGATGTGATGAAGGAATATTTTTGGGTTATTCTACTAAGAGTAAGGCATATAGATGTTATAACAAAAGATTACAGAGGATAATGGAAAGCATAAATGTTAAAGTGGATGAGCAAAGCAATAATTAGATCAGATCATATGACGATGGACCAAAAGATGAAATTGTCAAATCAGAACCGGTTGTGCAAGAAACAATTCAAAACATTGATCAAGTTGCTCTAGTAGCATCAGAAAATTCCATAGTGACTGTTGAAGAGCATAAAGAGTCAGAAAGTCAAGATAATCCAAAGACTCCCAGGTATGTTAAGTTGAATCATTTTAAAGATCAGATCATTGGAGATAAGAGGAAAGGTATGATGACAAGAAGAAGGTTAGCTACTGAAGAGGTATGTTTAATTTCTCAAATTGAACTGGAATCATTTATTGAATCATGCAAAGATGAAAATTGGATGAAAGTAATGGAAGAGGAATTGAATGAGATAGACAAGAATAAAACATGGGAATTAGTTCCTAGGCCTAAAGATAAAAAGGTTATTGGAACTAAATGGGTTTTCAGGAACAAATTAAATGAAGAAGGTCAGGTTGTAAGAAATAAAGATAGATTGGTTTGCAAAGGTTACTCACAACAAGAAGGAATTGATTATAATGTATGCTCTGGTTGCAAGAATTGAAGCACTAAGACTATTTCTTGCCTATGTTGCACACAAGAACTACAAGGTATATCAAATGGATGTCAAATGTGCCTTTTTGAATGGACATCTTGAAGAAGAAGTCTACATTGAGAAGCTTGATGGATTTTCATTATCAGAGGACAAGGACATGGTTTGTGGATTGAAGAAATCCTTAAATGGATTGAAACAAGCCCCTAGAGCCTGGTATGATAGATTGGATAAATATCTTTCAAAGCTCTGATTTAGCAAAGGTAATGTTGATAGTAACTTATATTATGAGATTGAGCATGATGATATACTAATCATTGAAGTCTTTGTTGATGATATCATTTTTGGAGAAGAAGAAAGTCTACGCATGAGATTTGTTGATGACATGAAGAATGAATTTAAAATGTCTATGATTGGTGAGATGAAATTTTTCTTAGGTTTGCAAATTACTCATACTGATAAAGGTATTCATTTGTCAAACTAAATATTTGAAAGAATTGCTTAATAAATTTGGACTTGAAAGATCAAAACATGTTGGAACCCCTATGATAATTGATTGCAAATTGTCAAAAGAAGATGAATCTCCTAGAGTGAACCCAAGTAGATACAAGTCAATGACTGGTAGATTACTGTACTTAACTCAGACCAAACTGGATATAATGAATGTTGTCTGCATTGCTTCTATATTTCAATCAGATCCAAGAGAAAGTCATGATATTGTTATTAAAAGGATATTCAGATATTTGGCAGGAACAACAGACTATGGGTTATGGTATCCAAAGGATGATGATTTCAGATTATGTTCTTATACAGACTCTAATTGGGCAGGAGATGTTGATGACTGGAAGAGCACTACAGGTAGTGTATTCTTTCTTGGGAAGAAATTGGTCCCATGGCTTAGAAAGAAACAATCACGCACTTCATTATCTATTGTTGAAGCTGAATATGTAGTTGTTGCAACTAACTGCACTCAGATCTTATGGATGAAAAAAAATTTGAAGGATATAAGGGTAAGTTATGATGAGCCTATTGTTATTTGTAGACGTATAAATCTAACCACCTTGCTAGAATAAATATTTAATATTTATTTTAACCCTATTCCTCTTATTAATTAAATTCTATTTAATTAATTTCTTTGCATTCATCTATTTGATTAAATAAATTACTCAATTTATTTAATCAAATTCACATAAACCTTTTCTAGCCTTTAATTAAATAAATCACTTTATTTAATTTATTCCCCTTTCTCTCTTTTTAATTAAATTTACATTTAATTAAATTGATTCTTACAAATAAATAAATCTAGTTTATTTATTAAATCCCCCCACTTGTATTTATGCAAATTGCATCTATTTTTGGTTGAAATAAAGTAATTTTATTTTAATTAAAATCCTTTTCCCTTATCCACTTGTATTTTCCTACATCTCCCATTTGCCTCCTAAACCCCTTCTAGATTCTTCTAATCACTTCCATTTTAGCCTAATTCATCTCCTAATTATTGTCACATTCCTAAGTAAAAGGAAGTCACTTCTCAAAACCTCCAAAGTCTTCAATAACCATTTAAGGCTTTATGTCTTCAAATGGTTAACCTCTAAAGTCTTCCAAACCATTAAAGGACCATTTATGATTAACTCACCTTTGACCTTTGGTTAGAGACTTTCCTCTAACTTATATTAGTGTAGGTTTTTTATTTTCCTTATGTTAGGGGGTATTTATTTTTCCTACATGTATATTATTTAAGCTTGCTTAGGTTAATAGGAGTGATTTATATGAGGACACGTGGCAAAATACTTCAGCTACATGTGTAACTCTCCACCTCACATGGGTAGTTGAGTTACACATCCTCTTTTGGCTTGTTGTGCCACCTGTCATAACCACTATTTTGTCATTTCCTAAGTGGGTTATGGGGTAGTCAGGTTTCACACCCTCTTTTGGCCTTATGTGCCAACTTTCTCAACTCCTTTTTTGTCTTCATGTAAGGAGGTTATGCCACATGTTTTGACATTTACCAAGAAGGTAAAACCTCCCACTTTTTATGGGGAATAGGAGTTAATGCACCCCTTGGATGTATATGCTTATATTTTTCTATATAATAAGCACTATACTCTCACCTTCACAAGTCAAGTAAGTGAAGTGATAGCTTGGTGAGAGTCTTCTAAAAATTCTCTTCTGTCTCTATTTCTCTCTCATATCGAAATTATCTTCATTTAGCTATTTTGATCTTTGATCATCTGTTGCGTGAGGAGTTGCATGTGATCTACGACCGACATCAGATCTTGGCTCGGTTCTCAATTCTCGCAGAATCTCACATGGTATCAGAGCTTATTGTCTGGTATAGCTCATTGCTTTTTTTTTTTTATTTGAGGGATTTGAGACTTTTATATAGCTAATATTTTCCTTAAAAACTAAGTATGCTCTTCTCCTGCATTCTCGTGTGATTTGGAGAATCAAAACAGTTTAAAGGAAAATAGCTTCTAGTTAAATCTGGTTTACATGTATGTGTTCTTGTAAGATCTGGGTGATTGCAGCTTTGTGGTAATATTGGAAGCTTAATAAGAATTTCCAGAGTGTCCATAAGGCTTGACAAAGTCAAAAGTGACTTTTACTTCACCAAAATCAGAGTTTGGAGGACACAGTAAAAAAAATCAGAGTAAATGTTTTTTTACTGGAGCTGTTTTCAGTTCGGCTTTAGTATTCCAACTTCTGTTCACTGTCACAAAAAATGATTTCTGAGTTTTCTTCCTAGCATCGAAAAAATTTTGGGTTTCAGATGGTATTTCCAGAAAAGTAATAACTTTTGCATAAATCAAGCTTGAATAGGGCCTAAGCCATTTTTCTATCAGGGAAATTCAGCAACATTTCTTAAAAGTTGCACAACTTTTGCCTCGGGTGTCAGATATTTGCAAACAAATACTTGACGGAAAGCTCAAAATGAGAACTCTCCATTATTGTAGGTCTAATTGAAATTTTTTGCCTTTTTCTATCAGATATTAAAGGTTGTATCAGCTTCTTCTTTTTCTCTTCAACTAGTCATATTTTTTTCCTCACAACTCTATTTTTCAAAAACTAATAGTTGTTGGAAAGGTATTGAGATAAATTAAGCAGTTATAAGGCTAATTTGTTTCAGATCTTGTCTCAAATTATTTGTATTTAAAATCTCTATTGGTTTCTTAAAGAATTGTAATCTGACAAAAAGCCTTGTAAATGCACTAATTATAAAGTGCCAACCTTGTAATATTTGGGAGGGGTGATTTTTGAGACTAGTGAAAAGGGGGTTGTCTCTTGTGCCTTCTTTCTTGCACTTTTCCTGATTCTTTGCAATCTTCTTTTCTACTATCATGGATGCATCTATAGTTCCACCTTTAACATCATATAATTATTTTGAATGGAAATCTAAGATGATAATATATCTGAAAAGACATGGATATCATCGTGTTACTATGGGACTTAAAATTGAACCTCAAGATGCTGTAGAAAAGATTAAATGGTTTAATAAATGTGATGAAGCTTTTGGTATTCTATGTATGTCAGTCTCTCCAGACCTTCTTTTTCACGTTGAATCTGCCACTACACCAAATGCAGTGTGGACCACTTTGGAAAACCTCTTTGGTAAGCAGGATGAGCTAAGAGGTCATCAGTTAGAGAATGAACTCATAGGGTTGAATCCAACCAATTTTGATACTATACAAGACTTCTTAACTAAACTTAAGTCTGTAAGATTGCAGTTGGAATGGTGTGGAACTAAGAAAGACGATAAGCAACTGATCTTGAGTATTCTTTCTAAGCTTGGTCCTAACTATTCAGTGTTTGTTTCTACATTCTATGCTACAAAATGTGCCCTAGGTATTACATTCAAAATGCCTTCTCTGGATGAATTTGTTGCAGAACTCACTAAGGAGCAAGACAAATTGGTTCAAATGGGTACAATAAAACCCTCTAAGTCACATGCCTTAGTTGTAAATCAAGGCACAAAAGAACAAAAAGGGTCTAGTAAGCAAGATAAGAAACAAAAGAACCAAGGAGAGAAGAAAAAAGATCAGAAATCTGCTACTTCAAAAGCAGATAATTAGACCTCTTCATCAAGAGGTGAACAACCTAAGAAGGAGAAGGTCAAGTGTTCTTATTGTAAGAGGCCTGGTCATGATGAACATAAGTGTTTAAAAAAACAAATTGACCACCCTTCAAATCTTCTTGAAAAGAATAATATCAAGGTGCCTGATTCAGTCAAACAGAGTTCATCAAAAGGATCTTCTAAGGATACAGATAAGAGTAAAGGGAAAGGAAAGGGTAAGGCCCTAGTTGCTGTTGCTTCACAACCCAATTCTTGGATAATTGACTTAGGTGCTTCGCACCACATGGCTTCTTTAAAAGATGATTTCACCTCTTTAGAGCCATGTTCTATGCCTTCCATACTAATGGGTGATGACACTCCTGTTGAAGTGCATGGGAGAGGGTCTGTTGATGTGGGCGAAGGAACATTTAAGGATGTCCTTTGTGTTCCATCTTTATCATCTAATCTCCTATCTATTTATTAGATCACTCACACTGGTTCTAGCAAGCGAGTTGAGTTCACACCAGATATAGTGGTAATTAGTGAAATGCATAATGGGTCTACTATTGTTGTGGGAAAAGCAGATCATCAATCCAGATTATATCAGTTTTCTCACTTTGTTCCTGACTCTCCTTCGATAGTTTTACTCACTCATGCAGATGAGATTAGTTGTTTGTGGCATCAACGATTTAGCCACTTGAACTATCATTACTTGCAACAACTCAGTCAATAGGACATGGTTTTAGGGTTGCCTTCTATTCAATTTTTTGATGGAGTTTACCAGGGATGTATTCTTGGTAAGCATCTTGAGGAGAAGTATGATAAAGGCAAAGCATGGAGAGCTCCACAGCTATTGGAGTTGGTACATAGTGACTTGGCAGGACCATTTCCACAACCATCTTTCAGCAGGGCTAGATATGTCTTAACATTTATTGATGACTTTTCTAGATTTACATGGGTTTACTTTCTCAAACAAAAGTCTGAGGTATTTGAGAATTTTCTAGATTTCAAAGCTTTTGTAGAGAAACAATCTGGGAAGTTCATCAAGATTCTACGTACAAATAATGGGGGTGAATATGTTAATAATCAGTTTGAACAATTTTGTGCTTCAGAAGGTATCAACATGCAGCACACAATTCCATACAGCCCTCAGCAGAATGGTGTCACAGAATGGAAGAATAGGTCCTTGAAGGAGATGGAAAATTGTATGATTCACTCCAAGTCTTTGGAACCTCAGTATTGGGCAGAGGCCATCAATTGTGCATGTTACATCCAGAACCGAGTTCCTCATAAAGCTGTGAAGGGGGTAACTCCTTTTCAAGCTTGGACTAGTCGGAAACCTACTGTTAAGCATTTCAGATTGTTTGGTTCTCTTGCATGGGCCCACATTCCAACAAAGAAATGCAAGGCTATGGATCCGTAGAGAAAGCCTTGCATATTTGTTGGGTATCCAGATGATGTCAAAGGGTATAGACTTCTCCATCCCTCTACACATGAGTTGTTCATTGAGAGGAGTGTTCATTTTGAGGAGAGTTCTTCTATTTCTTCTCATACCACTTCTCCATCCACTATCACATTGGAGACATTGCATGATGATGACAGTTCTTCTAAGGATCTTAATCCTCCTAATCCTAATGAGGAGTCTTCTTCCTCCACTTCAGATGGTGACAATGATGGTGAGGATTCACATTCTTCTCATAGTCATCCTTCAGAGGTTGATGATTCTCCCCTAGACTCTCTAGTTTCAGTGCCTCTTTGGGCTCGACAAACTTTTGAGTCAGCAGGAGATTGGCTTGGTGATCCATTAGATTCTAGAAGAACTAGGTCACAATTTCAGCAAGCTCCACATCTCTTCATTGCTTCAGCTTCTGATCCACAGTCTTTTCGAGAAGCTACAGGTGTTCCTGAATGTGATGCTGCAATGCAAGAAGAGTTTAATTCCTTGGAAAGGAATCACACATGGGATTTAGTTCCTCTTCCTAAGGGAAGGAAGCTTGTTCGATGCAAGTGGATCTATCGAACAAAATTTGCAGTAGATGGGTCGATTGATAAGTATAAGGCTCACTTGGTAGCAAAAGGCTTTTCCCAAGTTCCAGGGGTTGATTACTCTGAGACTTTTTCTCTAGTTGCTAAGATGAATTCCATCCAGCTTGTCCTTGCTATTGCTGCAACCCATCATTGGGAAGTTCATCAGATGGATGTCAAGAGTTCTTTTCTTCATGGTGACCTTCAGGAGAAAATCTACATGGAGCAGCCACAAGGGTTTGTTCAAGATCCTTCACTTGTGTGTCGACTTCGAAAGTCTCTCTATGGCCTCAAACAAGCTCCTCGAGCTTGGTATGTCAAGATGGACTCCTTTCTTCTGACAATTGGTTTTACTCGATGCCATTCTGATCTGAACATCTACATTCTACACCTAGATGATACTCTCAGATTTCTAGTTCTCTATGTTGATGACTTGTTGATCACAGGGAGTCACTCATCCACCATCAAGGT
The DNA here is from genome assembly GCF_030272615.1 of Cryptomeria japonica. Taxonomy (NCBI): domain Eukaryota; kingdom Viridiplantae; phylum Streptophyta; class Pinopsida; order Cupressales; family Cupressaceae; genus Cryptomeria; species Cryptomeria japonica. The sequence goes on from NC_081414.1 coordinate 158,834,122, forward strand.
AGTGAAAACTGCTCTACATGATAGATTTCTGATGTCAGACTTGGGTCTTCTACATTACTTCTTGGGAATTGAGATTACTCAGTCTTCTTCAGGCATCTTTCTTGGACAACCCAAGTATGCACTCGATATTCTCTCTAGATTTCGTATGGCTGACTGTAAGCCTGCACCTACTCCTTTTTTGTCTGGGGTCAAACTTGAGGCTAAGTGCTCTTCACCCTTGGTTGATAGCACTTTATATCGACAAATTGTTGGGAGCCTCATCTACTTGACTCATACAATACTTGATATTTCATATGCGGTGGGCATGGTCTCTAGATTCATGCAGGAGCCACATGAGTTGCATTGGAAAGCAGCTAAGAAGATTCTCCACTACATTTAGGGTACTCACAATTATGGAATTCAGTATGCAGCAGGCATGGATATTGACTTGGTGGGATATATGGATTCAAATTGGGCGGGTGATTCTCAGGATCACAAATCCACTTCAAGGTATTGCTTCTCACTTGGTTTTGGTCTAGTTTGTTGGTCAAGTAAGAAGCAGTCTGCAATTGCTCTTTCATCAATAGAGGCTGAGTATCAAGGGGCAGTTAATGCCACCACTGAGGCTATTTGACTTTAGAATATTCTCACTGAGTTTGGTATTCTAGTTAGGAAGCCTACTATCATCTTTTGTGATAATCAAAGTGCTATATAGATCTCAAGAAATCCAATTCATCACCAGAGGATGAAACACATTGAGATACATATGCACTGTATTCGAGAGCTCATTCAGGAAGGCATCATTGATCTTAAGTATTGTTCTACAGTGGAGCAAATTTCGGAAATCTTCACCAAACCCTTCACCGAAAGCAAGTTCCTTCATTTGCGATCTCTGCTTGGGATACGATAGGTGTCTACTTCAGGAGGGACTTCTTAGTCCTTCTTTCTTTTTCTCCTTATTTAGGGGGGGGGCTATTCCTCTTATGGGGGGCTTCTTCTTTTGGGGGGGCTATCTATGTACATGGGTACCTTACATGGTTGCATTTGTCAGGACCCATATTTTCACCCACCTAAGCTACGCTTAAGGGGGGATGTTAGTGTAGGTTTTTTATTTTCCTTATGTTAGGGGGTATTTATTTTTCCTACACATATATTATTTAAGCTTTCTTAGGTTAATAGGAGTGGTTTATATGAGGACACGTGGTGAAATACTTCACCTACATGTGTAACTCTCCACCTCACATGGGTAGTTGAGTTACACACCCTCTTTTGGCTTGTTGTGCCACCTCTCATAACCATTATTTTGTCATTTCCTAAGTGGGTTATGGGGTATTTGGGTTTCACACCCTCTTTTGACCTTATGTGCCAACTTTCTCAACTCCTTTTTTGCCTTCATGTAAGGAGGTTATGCCACATGTTTTGGCATTTACCAAGAAAGTAAAACCTCCCACTTTTTATGGGGAATAGGAGTTAATGCACCCCTTGGATGTATATGCTTATATTTTTCTATATAATAAGCACTATACTCTCACCTTCACAAGTCAAGTAAGTAAAGTGATAGCTTGGTGAGAGTCTTCTAAAAATTTGCTTCTGTCTCTATTTCTCTCTCATATAGAAATTATCTTCATTCAGCTATTTTGATCTTTGATCATCTGTTGCGTGAGGAGTTGCATGTGATCTACGACCGACATCAGATCTTGGCTTGATTCTCATTTCTCACGGAATCTCACAACTTAACCATACTTTTGATTCAAGGGTCTCATCAAACACTTATGGCTTTGACCATAGTTATCCATTTAACCCTTACACAAGAGTTTGCCCCTTTGATAAAAGCTTTATCCATTGGATAACCCTAACCTAACCTTAACCCTTACCTCCTAAGGTAACCTTCATGTCTTCTCAGGAATTTAATGCCTCTTGCATCTCCTCGCAAGCAACCTCTTATTGACAATTGTCACCATTTCATTGGTGAAAATTATAGACATGGATTGATTAACTTTGAATCCTATCCCTTGTTAAGATTATTCAATCTTAACCATCCATTGCCCTTTTTTCCCTATAAATAGAGCTCTCATTCTTCATTATTTGTATCTCCAAGTTTTATGCATCTACATTATAGCCTAATTTACTAAGCATTTTAGCCTCTCTTTGTTAAAACATCATCATAGTATTTAGAAGCATTTTTCATATCATAGAATGTTCATGCTAGGCTAGTATATCATGTTGAGATAATTTATTAATCTTTTATCATATCATTATCTTCATCTTAACTCAAATCATCATAGTTTTAACACATCATATAGATCTTAGAATGCATTCATGCATGTAGATCAAATATCACTCATTCTTAGAGTTGTCATTCCTAAGTCACTTGCTCAATGATCTGAGAGAAAAACATTAGCTTTAGGGATCCTGTCAGATAGAGAACAATGGGACACCCCTTGGGAAGTTAAATTAGTTCAATTAGTTTGTATACTTGCACCAAGAGTCTCATTGGTATGTGGGTCTGTTGATCTCAATTTATTCGTTTCGGTCACCACATTTTCTCGTGTACATTTCTGGCACCCACCCTGTGGCACGCCCCCAAAAATAACATCATTTTTTTGTGTGGGTTAAAGATTGCAAGCATGGTAGAACACTCTTTTAGTGCATCTGGAACTTTCTGCAGTGCATCTAGAGCAAACTTTAGCACATTCATCAGACTGTTTAGCACATAGAAACCATTCCTTAGTGCATTTAATTTTCTTTCTGGTGTGTGTTCTTCTCTGCTTTTTCCATGCATAGGAGTATCAGTATAGCATATTCAGGCATCAGAGTAACGTGTAGATTCTCTCTTTTAGCACTTCTACACCATACTGTAGTGCATCGATGTAGAAGTTTAGCACGTGGCTCTGACAAAGAAGAAAAAATTTGTAACGGAGTCAAAAACTTTAGGCTTGTGAAGCCCACCATCAAGATTTAATTTTTGACTAACTCTGTGCAAGCTCTAACATTTTTCAGTGCAGGAAAAGGAGGAGTTAATTAGTTTTTTTTACTTTCTTGTATAAATTGATAAAAAGAACTCACTTTTCTCTTATTACAAAGGCTTAAAAAGAATTTCACCTTTCTTTTGGATGCTTAAAAATAACTTCATTGTTTCTTTTTGGTGCCTAAAATACACATCATCTTTCTTTCTTACATAATTAAAAAGAACAACAAAGTCAAATATTTCCTTTTATGCAAGATAGGATCATCTTTCTTTGGGCTCTAAAAGGAACAAAACAAAATTTCCCATTTCTACAAAGGGTTAAAATTGAACATCATTTTCTTTTGGTGTTGATTAAAATTAACCTTATTTTTCATTTAGAAATTTAAAAAGAAACTTCACTTCATTTCAAAAGAGCTTTCAAGATTGCAATTTTGACCAGAATTTCTTTAAAGTTAAAATATCTTGCTATCTTCACACATTGTTTTATTTAGATAAAAAAAACATCATGTCTTCCTAGAGCAACATCTCCATCTAGCTTAGACAATTTTGCAATGAAGGTTTAAAAAGAACCTTGTATTTTGTGCTTGTGAGGTGATAGGTATATGCTCTCACCTTCAATAGGTGATCAAAAAGCCAAAACCATCTCTTTCATGCTTTCTTTCAATTTCATACATTAACACCTTTAGAAGGTCTACCCTCCCGAGTTTCCCTTGGGGCGCCATTAAGGCTGGTGAGAGGGGAATGACCTAAGTGAGAAATGACTCTATTGCCAAGTGTTCCAACCTACTATAATCAAATGTGGAGGCTGATGAAAATCTCCTCCAACGGTTTTTCTCAATGATTAGTTTTCCCCTAGTATCTTTAAGATGTGTAAAACCTTCGTTCTAAAGGTTGGGAAGCCTCCTGAGGGAGTTTATCACTGAAGACCAAATGGAAGCCTAATGAGTCAGTTACCAAACATTGGAAATATCATAGTGCTTTGGTGGGGAAGAATTCACCCCCAAGATCACTCACCATATATCTCCCAAGATAACTTCCCAATTGTGAAGCAATTCACTTTGGGTTAATTTCTGGCAAAAGGCAAAAAAGCGAGCACCCCCTAGGGGGTGATAAGGTTGTTTGAGCTGACGGAGTATTGAGACTAGTGGGCTATGATATTGTCAATGACCCTTGAATCAAAAGTCAGCCTGATCTATCTTTGTGTAATCCAAACTAGTGAAAACATCTGGGATTTGAAAACATCCTCAAAAGAACATACACTATTTGTTTAGCATAAACAAGTTGTTATCACTTCTATCTATTGTGTTTTCAAGTCATTTTTCAAAAATCATCCATTGTCACAAAATTTATTTCTCATCACAGCGAAAGCATCAAAACAAATTTATCACGACAGTTAGCGCATAGGAGAAACATCCTAGCGCATCTCAACCATCCGATAGCGCATTCCAACCAAAAGTTAGTGCTTTCATTATCCACGTTAGTGCATGATCAGTATCATAGTAGTAAAAATTCAGATAGCACTTGCCAACATCACAGTAGCACATAAGAGCATCAGCCTAGTGCATCCGAAGCATATTATTACCAAACATCAGTGCCTCAAAGGGACATATTAGCGCATAGCCTATTCAACAATTGTGTTATCAAACAGTATAAAATAGCATATTTGAGAGGCAACATAGCACATCTGGAACATTCTATAGCACTTTGAGAGAATCCTTTAGCGTATCAGGTCTTTGTTCTAGCGAATGGTCAAAATTAGTAAAAAAAAAAGAGCAAACTAATCACCTTGTGAAATTTTCATCAACAGTTTCGGATACCCTTTTAAGTCCTCTGACAAATCCAACAATGAAATTTCAAAAAAAAAATGGGATCATAAGTGAGAAATTTCTGAATCCAACTAAGCACCCTTAGAAAGAGATAACAAATCTTAAGCTATCTTGAGATCAGATTTCATCCAACAAAATTGAGGAGTACCAAGAACAGTGATCAAATGTTCCACCATCCAACGAATCCTATCAAACCAATACCTACTTAGTGTTGGCATTTTGGAGGAACTAAGTATGTGTTGCATTGATGTTTTGTCATTGATGTCAACATTAGCTATTATGGTTGGTTACCGGTAGACAGGTTTTGGTTACCGGCAGAAGAGACTATCTGTTGGACACTTCCAGCATGTTTGAATCAATGGAATGTGTTTGGTTACATGTGGTACGTGCTTCTAGAGCATGTCTTGGTCAGATGGTATTGACTTGGTAATCAAATGCTATTGTACACTCTAGTAAACCCTTACCAACATTAGTTTAAGGTTCTACTGATAGAGCTTTCATTGAGAATTCTTAAGGATGCATAAGTGGTGTTGGTGCAGCTTTCAGGTTGCTAAAGATATTTTGTGATCATTCTTCAACTAGTTGGAGACGTCGCTTTGGCGTGGTGGACCCATAATAGGTCTAGTGCCTATCTAGGTTATGGACCGGTATCATGTTAACATGTTCTCTACATGTTACCAGGATGATTTACAGTTTGGTTAATGTTGTTTTGGTCTAAAGCCAACATGTCATATCATTGTAATATGGATATATGTAATAATATTATTGTAATATCTTTTAGGTGGCCAACCTAATTCATTTGGGTCTTAGGGTTGGTATAAATTGATGTAAGATCTCATTGTAGATCGGGTATCATGGTCATGAATTATAATATCATATTTAAAGGAGTTTAGGTTGATCATTGAGGATCAAATTGGGTTTAAGGAAGAGATCAAAGGCCTTTGATGTTGAGCTTAACCAGGACTATAATTAGGCATGGTAGATGCTATCTCTAGCAGCTCATTCTACTAGATTGTTGTCCAAATATCTTGTGGTGGTTTTAACCTCTCTGTAGTCAGTGAGACTCTTTTGTAATGAGCAGTGTGCTCTAGGTAGTGTGCCTTCTGACATGTGCAAGACCCTCATTATATCACATACATTCTGCAGAAGTATCATCTAACTGTGGGTAGGCTTCCCACTGTGGTTTTTCCCTTTATCGGGTTTTCCACGTACAAATCATGGTGTTATGTGGTATGGTTGCTTTGTATTGATTATTTGTTTAATTGTTGAGTTACATTGTTTACTGGTATCTATTTCTACTGGCATTTATTTTTGGTATTCCAGTATTTGAATGTTTATATGTTTCAGTTTAAGGTTGTATAGTGGATTAATTGTTATAATTTGTTAACAGTTGATTCACCCCCCCCCACTTCTTAGTTGTTCACCGGTTATCCTAACAATTGGTATCAAAGATTTGGTCCTCTTTTGCAGAAGCTTAACCACTTGAAGTGGATCCTATGCCAACTAATCCATCGGCAAGTATCTTTAAAAGAGAAATCCCTAAGCTTAATGGAACAAATTATGGTATATGGAAGATCCGAATCGAGTCTCATCTTAGATGTCTTGGCAAGGATATTTGGGAGATCGCTAGAAAGGTTACACACCTTATGATCTGGCATCTGGCAATCCTACTCCTACATACTTGGATAAGAATATGTAGAATGATTTTAGAGCTAAAGAAGCCCTCTTGTGTGCACTTACTGATCAACAGATCATGGGATTGATTGATAAATCATATGCAAAGGTTATGTGGGATAAATTTCAAACTCTGAATGAAGGTGACCTTGCTGTTAAAATTGCTAAACTTGATGGCTACCGGGTGAGATATGAAAACTTGAAGATGGATGGCAGTCAAAGAATTGCTACATTTATGGAGAGAGTAAATGAGATTGTCATGGGAATTCAATGTTCTGGATGATCTCTGGGTGAAGATGAGATAGTTTCCAAAGTCTTGAGAGCCCTTAACTGGTTTACAAGATGAAAGCAACTGCAATTAATGAGTTGAGAACAATGGCAAACACCTCAATTAACAGAGACATTCTAATTGGGAAGTTATCTGCTTTTCAGCTTGAAGAATTTGGACCTTCTGGAGCTGCAAAATTTGAACCTGCTTTTCATGCATCATCATCATCATCTACCGAAAAGAATGAGTAGAAATCCCTATACACAAGGGAACTAGAAGACATGAGGAAAGAAGATGAATAATTTGAGCAACTTGAAGCCTTATTTGTTAGAAGAGTACCTAAAGGACCAGCAAGATGTAAGTATGAAGGAAAAGCACCTTTTAAATATTTTGCATGTCATAAGATTGGTCAATTTGCATCTAGATGTCCTGAAAGGAATGCAAGATTTGAGGAAAGAGTTAAGAAATCTTTTAAGCCTAATCAGAACAGATACAAATTCAAGAGAAACAAACAATGCTTCATAGCGGATGAGGAAGGAGTAACTGATGACTCTGAGGGTGAACCGGTAGAAGACTCTACTAGTGGATCTAGCAATGGAAAGGAATGGGTGTTCTACGCCCTAAAAGAAGATGGACCAGAACCAGCTATCTTGAATGAAGAGAAGGCCTTGGCAGCAAAAGTTGAAGATAAGGATGAATGGGTAATTGATAGTGGATGCTCACATCATATGACTTGAGATAAAATAAAATTTATGTCCCTACATGAATACAATGGTGGTCAAGTAAGATTTGGAGATGACAATGTATGAACAGAGGTAGAGGCACTATCTCTCTGGGTGGTAAGAATAATACTAACAATGTCTATAATGTAGAAGGTTTAAAGCATAATCTTTTAAGTGTTGGTCAATTGGTGGACAAGAGATTCCAACTTCAATTCAAGGATAGAAAATGCAAAATCATTAACAAGACTGGTTTGGAGATTGCTACCGATACTCGGACTGGAGGTAATATCTTTCATTTGAACACTGGTAATAAGACATGTTTGATTGCTCATATTGATGAGAGTTGGTTATGGCATAAAAGGTTGTGTTATGTTAATTTGGATTGCATTGTCAAGATCAGTTCAACAAAGGCAGTTAGAGATATGCCTAAGATTATGAAGCCTAATAATCCGGTATGTAAGGAATGTCAATTGGGAAAGCAAGTTAGAACTACTTTTAAGAGCATACAAGATAAATCTAATGATGTTCTTGATTTGATTCATACTAACTTATGTGGTCCACGAAGGATTAGAAGCTTTCAAGGTGATACGTACTTCATTCATGTTGATAATTGATGATTATTCTAGAATGATGTGGGTGAATTTTCTTAGGGAGAAGTCTAAAGCTTTTGAGAAATTCAAGATATTTAAAGAAAAAGTAGAAACTGAAAGTAGATTGAAAATCCAATGTCTAAGATTAGATCAAGGTAGTGAGTTCACTTCTCATGAATTTAACAATTATTGTGAGACAAATGGAATTAGGAGACATTTATCTACACCTAGGACTCCTTAGCAGAATGGAGTGGTGGAAAGAAAGAATAAAACCATTTTGGATGCAGCAAGAACCATGATGATGGAAGCCCAATTGCCTCATATCTACTAGAGAGAAGCAGTGAGTACAACAGTCTACACATTCAATAGAGTTCACATCAAAGGTGAAACTAGTAAGACTCCTTATGAATTATGGTTTGGACATACACCTACTGGTAAATATTTCAAAATTTTTGGAAGTAAATGTTATATCAAAAGGGATGATTCAATTGGAAAGTTTGATCCTAGATGTGATGAAGGAATATGTATTGGTTATTCTAATCAAAGCAAAGCATATAGATGTTATCACAAAAGATTGTAGAAAATTATGAAGAGTGCAAATGTGAAAGTGGATGAGCAATACAGAAACCATTCTATATCATATGATAGGGAACCGATAGTGGAAATGATCATAACTGAACCGGCAATACCTCAACCGGTATAGGACACTGAAACTGTCACACTGGCACAGTCAGATAATTCAACGGTGACTGATGATCAGATTAGTGAATCTGAAGTTCAGAAGACTCCAAGGTATGTAAGATTAAACCACTCTGAAGATCAAATCATTGGAGATAGGAACAAGGGGGTTATGACTAGAAGGAGACTGGCAAATGAAGAGGTGTGTTTTATTTCTCAAGTTGAACCGGCAACTGTTATTGAAGCTTGTAAAGATAAATACTGGTTAAAGGTTATGGAAGATGAATTAGATCATATAGAGGAAACTTGGACTTTAGTTCACCAGCCTAAAAATAAGAATGTTATTGGAACTAAGTGGGTTTTCAAAAATAAATTGAATGAGGATGGTCAAGTTATAAGAAATAAAGCTAGACTAGTTTGTAAAGGATATTCTCAAAAGGAAGGAATTGATTATGGTGAGACTTTTGCACCTATAGCTAGAATTGAAGTTCCAAGACTATTTCTTGCCTATGCAGCATATAAGAACTATAAGGTTTATCAAATGGATATTAAATATGCATTTTTGAATGGTGAACTTGAAGAAGAGGTATACATTGAGTAGCCCGATGGTTTTTCATTGATAGATGATAAGGGGATGGTTTGTAGGTTAAAGAAATAATTATATGGATTGAAACAAGCTCCCAAAGCTTGGTATGCAAGGTTGGATAAATATCTTTTGAGGCTTGGTTTTACTAAAGGCAGTGATGATAGTAATTTGTATTATAAAATTACTGATGATGATATTCTGATTATTGAAGTATTTGTTGATGATATCATTTTTGGAGGAGAAGATAAATTGTGCATGGAATTTTCTAACAACATGAAGAATGAATTTGAGATGTCCATGATTGGTGAAATAAAAAATTTCTTAGGTTTGCAGATTACTCAAATTGACAAAGGTATCTTTATCTGTCAAACAAAGTATCTGAGGGAATTGTTGAAGAAGTTCGGTATGGATAATTCCAAACCGGTAAGTACACCTATGGTGACAAGTGAGAAATTATCTATCAAAGATACATCTGCACCGGTAAATCCAACAAGGTATAAGTCTATGATTGGTGGCTTGTTATATCTAACTCAAACTAGACCAGATATTATGAATGCTATGAGTATTGTTTCAAGATATCAAAGTAATCCTAAAGAAAATCATGAATGTGCAGTAAAGAGGATATTTTGGTATCTACAATGCACAACTGAATATGGCTTATGGTATTCTGGAGATGATAACTTCACTTTGTGTGCATATACAGATTCATATTGGGAAGGAGATACTTATGATAGGAAGAGCACTTCTGGTGGAGCTTTCTTTCTTGGAAAGAAACTAGTTTCATGGATCAGCAAAAAAGAATCACACATTTCTTTATCTACTGCAGAAGTTGAATATGTTGCAGCAGCAACCAATTGCACTCAAGCCTTATGGATGAAGCAAATGTTGAAGGATATCAGGATAAAATGTAGTGAACCGGTAGTTATCTATTGTGATAACTCTGCAGCTATTGACATGTCTAAGAATCTGGTATTTCACTCTAAGACTAAGCATATATCAATAAAGTATAACTTTCTGAAGGATAAGGTAGAAGAAAAGGAAGTCAAATTGGTTTATGTGAACACTAAAGAGAAGATTGTAGATATATTCACTAAATTGTTGGCTAAGGAATCATTTGAGTATTTGAGAGATAGGTTAGGGGTTTCTGCCCCTCTGGCAGAGACTTGATTGATGTAATTTGGCATCAGTTTGGCATGTATTATCAAAGTTACTATTCATTCTGGTACTGATGAGTGGTGCTACTACTCAGGGGGAGTAGTCAGCTTTGAGTTTCAGGGAATTACATTATTTCTTTGATATTTTTGTCAAATTTGTGGCATTGATGTCAAAGGGGGAGAGATATTGATGTGAAAAATAAAAAAAGGAAGTTGCATACATTAGGGGGACAGATATATGTGTAATTTAGAGCTTTACAGAGAGACTATTCAAAGGGGGATCTTGTTGGTTGTCTTCCATTGGCGGAGACTGGTTTGGCATTTCTTGGTACTTAGATGTTTTTCACATCTAGTGTTGCCATCAATGTCAAAGGGGGAGATTGTTGGCATTTTGGAGGAATTGATTATGTGTTGCATTGATGTTTTGTCATTGATGTCAACACTAGTTGTTATGGTTGGTTACTGGCAGACAGGTTTTTCTTACCAGCAAAAGAGACTATCCGTTGGACACTTCTGGCATGTTTGAATCAATGGAATGTATTTGGTTACATGTGGTACATGTGGTACATGCTTCTAGAGCATGTCTTGGTCAAATGGTATTGACTTGGTAATCGGATGCTATCATACACTCTAGTAAACCCTTACCAGCATAAGTTTAAAGCTCTATTGGCAAAGCTTTCATTGAGAATTCTTGATAGGATGCATAGGTGGTGTTGGTGCGGCTTTTAGGATGCTGAAGATGTTCTTTGATCGTGCTTCAATCAGTTGGAGATGTCACTTTGGCGTGGTGGACCTTGTATAGGTCTGGTGCCTATCTAGGTTATGGATCAATATCATGTTAATGTGTTCTCTACACATTACTAGGATGATTTACGGTTTGGTTAATGTTGTTTTGATCTGAAGCCGACATGGAATATCACTGTAATATGGATATATGTAATGATCTATGATCTCATTGTAATATCTTTTAGGTGGCCGACCTAATTGGTTTAGGTCTTAGGTTTGGTATAAATTGATGTAAGATCTCATTGTAGATTGGGTATCGTGGTTATGAATTGTAATATCATATGCAAAGGAGTTTAGGATGATCATTGAGGATCGAATTGGGTTTAAGGAAGAGGTCAAAGGCCTCTAGTGTTGAGCTTAGTCGGGACTATAATCAAGCATGGTAGATGCTATCTCTGGCAGTTCATTCTAATAGATGTTGTCCAAATATCTTGAGGTGGTTTTAACCTATCTGCAGTCAATGAGACTCTTTTGTAATGAGCAGTGCGCTCTAGGCAATGTGCCTTCCTACATGTGCAGGCCCCTCATTGTATCACATACTTTCTACAGAAGTATCATCTGACTGTGGGTAGGATTCCCACCGTGGTTTTTCCCTTTACCAAGTTTTCCACACACAAATTGTCATGTATTTGTGTGGTGTACCTGTTATACCTATATCTGCAACACAAAACACTCAATAAATCATTACAAGCATGGTTAGAAGATATAATCAATGAAATGAAAAACCATAGCTAATCAACTTATTGCCTCCTAGTAAATGCGAGTATGAAAAATGCTCTCAGATCTGATTAGGCAAATTCCAGTGACTTGACTACATCTAGATGGAGGATTTGAATGATTAAGATGCATAGCAACATAGCATGATTAAGCTACATGAATAATTGATCTAGCATGATTAAACTAAGATTTAAGCTAAATTGAGCATGATAACATTGCTAAGAATGATAAACTATAAGCTAGATGCCTATAATAACAATGCAAATGATAAAATCAAATTGGGACCCTTTATGCTCCAAAATGGGGTCTATTTATAGGATTTACAAGGCTTGGGGTTAGGTGGTAGGAATCAATGGTCAAAATTGATATGAAGATATCAATGGTTAAATTGGGGGAGGTTGGCAAAGGGGGATGGATTAAAGGGAACACTTAGCGACAAGTGTCACAAAGGTTCTAAAAAATGTTAGATGAAAGGGGACATGGGGGTAGGTAGAATGGGTTAGGTTTAGAGATGGTTAGGTTTAGAAGTGGTTAAAGTTAGGAGAATTTGAATTTAGAAATTCATTTAAAAGGAAAATGGCTAATTAATTTCAACAACTCATTGATTGTTGGCATTCCAATTACAAAGAGAGATTGTTGACATTTCAATAAGGATATTGAGAAGGTTGTTGATGATTATGGATATAACTGATTAAGGATGTTTACTATCTTAATAATATTATTTTGTCATTGATGTCAAGAAATTGATTTTCTGACTCACTATGATGTTGCCATATCTTGAGAAGATTGATTTGATGAGTATAAAGATGTCGGTAAAAGACACAAAAAGAATGTGATGAATAAGGGGAGAAATAAGTTACTCAATGGGAAACTATTACCGAGTTAGACAATGATGAGATCATGATGTTTAGATTGTTTTGATATCCTACATATGTTGTTGATTGTAAGTTTAATACTATACTATGTCAATGAGCAAAAGAACCTAGTCGATAAACCCTAAGGAACCTAGTCGGTAAAACCCTAAGGTTATCGCTATCAGTTAATGAAGGCGGAATGTCTATCGAGTGAAGTTTAGTATTTACTGAGTTACAACCGAGCAATAGCAGAATACATTGGATGAATAAAAGTGTTATTTAATGAAGGAAGTTGATGAGCTGGAGTTAATTAAATGATTGGTATGTCGTGCATGAAGTTTGTTAAGAATATATGGCTATGGAAGATCGGCAGGAAGATCTATAGCTCAGATTGAACCGCAATACCTTAGCACAAGTTCCAAGAAATGTATACAAGTTCCAAGGCGAGGTAAAACATTTTTTAGATCGAAGGATACATTGAACCTGGTCAAGTGTGAAGATCTGATGGCTATGATTGATCATGGAAAATGTGATCAAGGAGATTCAGTGGTTAGCAAATTGTTTATAAATAAGGAACTGTTGATAAACAATGTATATGGGCAAGTGTAAGCACAGGGATGCTACATAGTGATTACCGAGCACAGAAGCTTGAAGACCTATTTTGAATAACAAAGAAAAGAGCCCAGCAGAGGGACAAGATAAGTCCTATGACTAGGAAGTGTTGAGCAAATAAGAATCTGCTTTAATATTTTAGATGTAAAGTTGTAGATATATTTTTATTACTGTTATTTTGTAAAGTGACAGAAAATCTCTTAACCAAGTGGAATTAACAGTCTTATTTGTAAAACCCTCTAGCAAGGTAACATTCTAGTTGAGTGTTTGAAATCCTTTGACAAGGTCACTTCTAACAAAGTGAAGATCCTAACAGATCTGAGGGAAATCCCTTAACCGGGTCACATCTAGCAATGTGTTTGTAATCTTTTACAGGATTTGCTTTTAACCGAGCATACTCTAGAAGAGTATATTTCTTAGTGGGTCCGAAATCCCACAATGGTTTTTTCCTAATTGGGTTTCCACGTTAAATCTTGTTTTATATGTGTTGTGATGTTATCTGCTTATAAGTTTGCATGTTTTACAGTTTTTGTTACATATATCTGTTAAGGCTACCGAGGTTGAATCTATTGATTTTATGGATGATTAAGTTTGTATGATTCACCCCCCCCCCCCCTCATCTTATTTCCTATCGGCGTCTGTACTTAACATTTAGTATCAGAACTTAACAATTGGTATCAGAGCTTGGACTCCTGAAGAAAAGTTTAAAGGTACTTGAGGCAAAGATCCAAAGATGTATAAGAGGGATGCCCCAAAGCTGAACAAGTCTAATTTTTCTACATGGAAGAAAAGGATGAAGTTGCACTGATCAGGAGTTGGAGAATATGCAACATATTATCTAGAGAATGATTTCACTACACCTAGCCTCTATCCATTGACAATGGAAGAGATAAAGGCGAAGCAAGAACACACTCAAGCAATGATTGAAATATCATCAGCATTGACCGACTCAGAGTTTAATGATCTAGAAGGTTGTATTGATGCAAAAGCAATGTGGGACAAGCTCATATCTGTGTATGGCGGTGATGAACATGTTCAAAGAGCAAAAGTGGATAGTCTAAGAGGACAACTTGAATCTATGAGGATGAATGAAGGTGAGAACATAACCCAGTACAGTACAAGACTAAAGGAAATTGTTAATCAAATCAAAGGAGTAGGAGGAACTATTGAAGAAAACGATGTCACAAGTAAGTTATTGAGAACCCTTCTACCTGCTTATGCAATCCGAGTCTTAGCAATCAATGAATTCAGGTTTGTACCTAACATGCTAGTTTCTTTAGATGCTACTATTGGTAAGCTACATGCATTTGAGTTAAGTAATTTTGATAACAGTGGATCTTTGGTAAATAAAGTTGAATCTGCATTCAGCTCTTTTCATCTTGGTGAATCTAATGATTACAATGATAGAATGAGTAAGTATTCTAAAGGGAATCACAGTGGAGCAAGTGAAAGATTTTGTAAGAATATGGAAGAAGTACACAAACTGTATGAGGAAATTAAAAAGCAAGAAGAGTTTGAAGCACTATTGGCCAGAAGGTTACCGAGAGGCAAAGGTAAGTATAAAGGAAAACTACCTTTGAAATGTTTCATTTGTGATAAGATAGGACACATGGCTTCTAACTGTCCTGACAAAGATTCTACTAAAAAGAGAGATTACCGAGATGACAGACAGAAAGATAATCATTATACAGGACATCGAAACTTCAGAAGAAGAGATAGAAAGACATGCCTAATAGCTGATGAGGAATCAAGTGATGATAAATTTGATGGAACTGATACAGAGGAAGTTGTTTATGTGGCTATCAAAGATGGATCATATGAAGAAAGGTATGAAGAAAAAGCTTTAATATCTCACATAAATACTAATGATTCTTGGATCATAGATAGTGGATGCTCACATCACATGATAGGTGATAAACTCAAGTTTATTAAATTAGAAGATTATGATGGAGGTTATGTAAGATTCAGTAATGATACACCATGTCCAGTAAAAGGTAAAGGATCCATAACACTTCTTGACAATGCTAAATGTAATGATGTATATTGGGTTGAAGGTTTGAAATATAATTTGTTGAGTGTAGCACAGCTAAACAACACATGTTACCGAATAGAATTTCAGAAAGGAATTGTCAAAGTTCATGACAAGGATGGAAAGTTAGCTGCTACTGGGACTCAAACAAAAGGAAACACATTTCATCTTGACTCAACTCAGAATAATTGTCTTTATGCAAAGATAGATGATACCTGGTTATGGCTTAAAAGGTTTTGTCATGTAAATTTTGATAATCTGATCAAAATAAGTAAGAAGCACCGAGTAAGAGGTCTACCGAGTTTGGAAAAACCTGAGAATGCTATGTGTCGAGGATGCTAGATGGGTAAGATGACAAGATCAATCTTTACAAGTAAGTCCTACACCTCTAAGGGAATTTTAGATCTTGTGCACACTGATCTTTGTGGTCCTATGAAAGTTCAAACTTATTATGGTGATAAATATTTCATATTATTTGTGGATGATTATTCAAGGATGATGTTAGTTATGTTTTTAAAAGAAAAATCAGAAGCTTTCAAATGTTCAAATGGTACAAGGCAAGAGTTGAAAATGAAATAGGAAGACAACTAAAATGTCTTAGATCTGATAGAAGAGGAGAGTTCACCTTTGATGAATTTAACTTATTCTGCAAAGATCATGGTATAAAAAGACAAGTCTTTGCATTGAGAACTCCAAAGCAAAATGGGATAGTTGAGAGAAGAAACAGATCTATTGTGGATTGTGCCAGAACCCTGATGATTGAAAAGAAAGTGCCACAAACATTTTGGAGAGAAGCAATAAGCACAGCAGTTTACACCCTGAACCGAGTACAACTAAAGAAAGGTACTTTGAAGACACCATATGAAATCTGGTATGACAAGAAACCTAATGTAAGTTACTTCAAAATCTTTGGAAGTAGATGCTATGTTCAGAAAGATGATAGAAATAGAAAGTTTGATCAGAAAAGTGAAGAAGGAACATTTCTTGGTTATTATTCTAGAAGCAAAGCATTTAAATGTCTGATTAAATCATCTAACAAAATAGTAGAAAGTGCAAATGTGAAAGTTGATGAATTTGTAGAAAGAAATGATGAAGGAAATTCAAAGGAACAAGAAGATTATGAAGAATTTGTCTATGTTCAATCGACAAGTCCTACCGAGAGAATTATTGAAGAAAGTAAAGAGGATACCCAGTTGTCGAGTGATGAAGAAGATCATACAGAGCCTACCGAGCCTGTATTAGCCAAATATGTCAGAAGGAATCATGCATCAAGTCAAATTATAGGAGATAAGGATGATCCAGTGATGACAAGGAACAAATTGAGACAGAACACATGTCTAATATCTGAATTTGAACCAAGAATAGTAAAAGAGGCATTTAACAGTGAAGATTGGGTAAATGCTATGACAGAAGAGATTGATCAAATCAAGAAGAATGACACATGGACACTGGTCCCAAGACCAAAGGACAAAAATGTAATCGGTACAAAGTGGATTTTCAGAAACAAGCTAAATGAAAAAGGTGAGGTCATTCGAAATAAAGCAAGACTAGTTTGCAAAGGATATGCTCAAGAAGAAGGAATTGATTATGGTGAGACCTTTGCACTTGTGGTAAGACTTGAAGGAGTAAGAACATTGTTGGCATATGCTGCTTTCAAAAATTTCAAGGTATATCAAATGGATGTCAAATTTGCATTTTTGAATGGTATATTAGAAGAAGAAGTTTTTATTGAACAACCTGAAGGATTTGTTGAAGAAAAGAATAAAGATCATGTATTTAAATTAAACAAAGCATTATATGGTCTGAAACAAGCACCTAGAGCATGGTATGAGAGATTGCACTCTTATTTGATCAAGATTGGTTTTATAAGAACAAGTGAAAACAACAATATGTACATGAAGAATGATGAAGACAATGGAATACTGATCTCAGCCATATTTGTTGATGACATTATATTTTGTGGAAATGATTCTCTATGCAAGAACTTTGGAAATGAAATGTACAAAGAATTTGAGATGTCATTAATCGGTGAAATAAAGTATTTTATAGGTTTACAGATACTGCAAATGAAAGATGAGATTTTCATTACTCAATCCAAGTACATAAAGGAAATCTTGAAGAAATTTGGAATGGAGGATTCAAAACCAATAAGTACTCCTATGACTACCAATTGTAAATTATCAAAGAATGATGAATCTGCATCTGTTAATGAGACACTTTATCATCTATGATTGGAAAGTTGCAATATGTAGTGCACAACAGACCAGATATAGCACATGCAGTAGGTATAGTTGCAAGATTTTCTATAGATCCTAAGGAAACACATATGACAACAATCAAGAGAATTTTCAGATACCTGAAAGGCACTGAAGATTATGGCTTAGTATATCAGAAAGGAAATGTTTTTGATTTAAAAGTTTATACTGATGCTGATTGGGTAGGCAACATTGATGACAGGAAGAGTACAAGTGGTGGAGCTTTCTTTTTAGGAGAAAGACTAGTGAGTTGGCTTAGCAAGAAACAAGGATGTGTTTCACAGTCAACAATAGAAGCTGAATATGTTGTTGCAGCATTGAATTGTACCAACATAGCATGGATTAAACAACTGTTGGAAGGCATAAATGAGAAAGTTACCAAGCCAGTAACCATATTCTGTGATAATACTAGTGCCATTAACATTTCAAAGAATCTTGCAATGCACTCTAAGACAAAGCACATCTCTATCAAGTATCATTATCTTAGAGAAGAAGTTCAAGAGAAGAAAGTGGTGTTGGAGTATGTTAGCACAAAGGAACAAATAGCGGATATCTTCACCAAGCCACTACCAAGAAACACTTTTAAGTATCTCAAAAGTCGGTTAGGGGTCTGACCCCTATCTTCTACTCACTGATAGAGTTCGGTGAAAGCATCAATTCAATGACTCTACAGAATACTTTTTATGAGTTGATGTTGATTTACACACTTTAGGAGGTTTTCTAAAGGTGTGCAGAAAACAAATATAGGGTACAAGAATTGAAGACAAAATGCTCTGAGCGAGACTAAGTTGATACATAACAGCAAAGAATTCACTTCTCCGAGGAAAAAATCATGTTTTAGTTCTTTTACTTTTCGGCATTGTTGTCAAAGGGGGAGAAGACTAATGAAAGGGGGAGAAGACTAATGTATGGGGGAGAGTATTTCAGAATCTCACAGCAATCTGAATCCAAATCAATTAGGTCAAATCAATTGGTTTGCCATCAATTCCAAAGGGGGAGATTGTTGGCATTCCAATTACAAAGAGAGATTGTTGACATTTCAATAAGGATATTGAGAAGGTTGTTGATGATTATGGATATAACTGATTAAGGATGTTTACTATCTTAATAATATTATTTTGTCATTGATGTCAAGAAATTGATTTTCTGACTCACTATGATGTTGCCATATCTTGAGAAGATTGATTTGATGAGTATAAAGATGTCGGTAAAAGACACAAAAAGAATGTGATGAATAAGGGGAGAAATAAGTTACTCAATGGGAAACTATTACCGAGTTAGACAATGATGAGATCATGATGTTTAGATTGTTTTGATATCCTACATATGTTGTTGATTGTAAGTTTAATACTATACTATGTCAATGAGCAAAAGAACCTAGTCGATAAACCCTAAGGAACCTAGTCGGTAAAACCCTAAGGTTATCGCTATCAGTTAATGAAGGCGGAATGTCTATCGAGTGAAGTTTAGTATTTACTGAGTTACAACCGAGCAATAGCAGAATACATTGGATGAATAAAAGTGTTATTTAATGAAGGAAGTTGATGAGCTGGAGTTAATTAAATGATTGGTATGTCGTGCATGAAGTTTGTTAAGAATATATGGCTATGGAAGATCGGCAGGAAGATCTATAGCTCAGATTGAACCGCAATACCTTAGCACAAGTTCCAAGAAATGTATACAAGTTCCAAGGCGAGGTAAAACATTTTTTAGATCGAAGGATACATTGAACCTGGTCAAGTGTGAAGATCTGATGGCTATGATTGATCATGGAAAATGTGATCAAGGAGATTCAGTGGTTAGCAAATTGTTTATAAATAAGGAATTGTCGATAAACAATGTATGTGGGTAAGTGTAAGCATAGGGATGCTACATAGTGATTACCGAGCATAGAAGCTTGAAGACCTGTTTTGAATAACAGAGCAAATAAGAATCTGCTTTAACATTTTAGATGTAAAATTGCAGATATATTTTTATTACTATTATTTTGTAAAGTGACAGAAAATCTCTTAATCGAGTGGACTTAACAGTCTTATTTGTAAAACCTTCTAGCAAGGTAACATTCTAGTTGAGTGTTTGAAATCCTTTGACAAGGTCACTTCTAACAAAGTGAAGATCCTAACAGATCTGAGGGAAATCCCTTAACCGGGTCACATCTAGCAATGTGTTTGTAATCTTTAACAAGATTTGCTTTTAACCGAGCATACTCTAGAAGAGTATATTTCTTAGTGGGTCCGAAATCCCACAGTGGTTTTTCCCTAATTGGGTTTCCACGTTAAATCTTGTGTTATATGTGTTGTGATGTTATCTGCTTATAAGTTTGCATGTTTTATAGTTTTTGTTACATATATCTATTAAGGCTACCGAGGTTGAATCTGTTGATTTTATGGATGATTAAGTTTGTATGATTCACCCCCCCCCCCATCTCATCTTATTGGCTATTGGCATCTGTACTTAACATTTAGTATCAGAACTTAACAATTGGTTTGATTTGTTTTAATTAATTATGGGATTGGAATAATGATTTTGATGGGGAGAATTAATTAATTTTGAATTAATTAATCAAAGGGGATTATTGAGATGAACCTATTTAATAAATCCTTAGATTTATTAATAAGTAGATGAAAATGGAGGATTTAATCAAATTGCTAATGAATTTAATTAAATTGGGGAGGGAGATTAATTAAATAATTGCTTATTCAATTAATTATCTTCAGACCATTTTTAGGTGTATACATTTTGCCCCTCTTTGAAGCGAGGTGTGATGATGCGGTGATTCAAAGAATAATCTCATTTGATGGTGATATTGGTTTGATAGGATGCCCCAGCTCTTGATTGCTAAATCCCAGTATGATGATGCCCCCTCGGGAGATCAATTGAGATAATTGATCTTTGGAGTTTTGTGAGATTGATATCCCGATAGATTTGATTTGATTTCTGCAACTGTTGTTTGATGAAAATACGAGTTCTTTGATTAGCTTGATTGCCTAGATCGGTAAGATTGAAAAATCTTGATTGATTAGATTCAGTCTGGTTTCAAGAAGGATTCATCCTGTATAAGAGATGATCATAACATCTGGTTTCAAGAAGGATTCATCCTATATAAGACATGATCAGAGCGTCTAGTTTCAGGAAGGATACATCATGTATAAGACATGAATTAGAATCAGATTGTCTGGTTTCAGGGAGGATAAATCCTGTATAAGACAATGATGATCAAAGTGTCTAGTTTCAAGAAGGATTCATCTTTTATAAGACATGAGCATAATGTCTGGTTTCAGGAAGGATTCATCCTATATAAGACATGATAAAATCGATTAGGTTTGATTGATTATTTGATTTGATAAGATTGATTAGATAAAGAACTGATAGTTTGTTGATAGCAAGTTGAGGAAATATTCGAATATGTTGATGTTGATTTTGTTGAGAGAGATAGCATAAGATTTTTGCTGGGTTGATAATATCTGAAGAGATGTGAGTTATTCATCTGATTGCGTATACACTTTTGATGATATTTTGATGATTCCTACGATAGATTTAACCTTGGATAAAAGGATCTTTTGGTATCCATGCAATAATGAAATGCAAGCTAAATCCAAATGAAATGCAATGGAATGCAAAGCTATGACCAGACTAGTCACTGGATTATTTTGCGTTTTTGTCATCATTGAGCTTTTGAAATGTGGAAAGTGAGTGCAAACATCGATGGTATAATTAAACCATGATGACCTGAGCACTTCTTTCCTGGATTTTGATATAGCAAGTTAGCACAAGCATCGAGATATAATTAAACCATGATGACCTAAGTGTTGCTTGTGTAAAACAGGCAGTATTAACCCTTGGTATATGCAAATCGGAAATGTCTTCGATGATACTTTGATGATCATGTCCTGAGAAAAATTTGCACCTACTAATGATTAATTTATAGATAGCAGACAAGAAAAATATCATGTTCCTTCCTTGTTCCTCTAGTCAAAGACATCCTGGAGGTACTCAAATCATGATAGCGAAAATCAAGATAATAAAATTGAATCAAAGTGCTGAAAATAGCATCCAAGAGATATCATCCATTAAAATTTGTTCGATGTTCTTAGACTGACATGTGATAGCTTGATAGTTACAATATGATGTCATGTTTAATGTTGGATGTGTTTTAGTGTTTTCGCTTGATAAGTGTTGTCTAACGATTGGTTTACCTGTTTGATTAAGCTCAAAATGATCAAAAGTTTTGCTCCCAGCTAGGTGTAGGATTTTGCCCCAAGCCTAGAAACAAAGTCGTGATGATATATCCAATGATCCAAACCATGGTAAGAAGCCACTTGAGATGTCTACCTATGTATAAAGGCTTATGATGCATATGGATAGCGTTGATGGAAAAATGAATGAATGCAAGTGGAATGAATGCATGAACTAATAGATGGAAGAGCTAGCTGACAGATAGCACCTGTTTCCCAAGTTTTCACCATCTGTTTTTATTGCACTTTTTCTGATATTTGATTTTTTTGGATTTTCTGCTTTTTCATTGTTTTTTATTTTCATGATTTTTCACTATTTTTTATTTTTTTGATTTTTCACTATTTTTAATTTTTCTGGTTCTTCGCTATTTTTTATTTTTCTGATTTTCCACTATTTTTTTTTTTTTTTTTCTGGTTTTCCAAACATAGAATTTCTTCAGATGCATGTTATTGATGGGTTCCTCGAGATGATCTTCATCCTATGTTGATAGCTGATATGCTCCTGATCCAAATACTATTGTGATCACAAAATGACCTAACCAGTTTGGTTCAAACTTTCCTTTCTTCTCTCGATCTGCTTGATTGTGTGGATTTTCCTTTAGCACCAGTTCTCCCACTTGAAAGATTCATGGTTTGACCTTATGATTATAGCTCCGACACATTCTTTGCTGATATACCTTTAGATGATCAAAGGCATTGTGTCTTTGTTCATGGATTAGTTCTAACTCTTGCAGTCTAGATACTCTTTGTTCTTCATCTGGGATGAGACCTTTCAATGATACACATAGAGAGGGTATCTCTACTTTGATTGGCAATATGGCTTTTGATCCATATACAAGAGAGAAAGGTGTGGCACCTGTTGGTGTGCGGATACTAGTGCGGTGGGCCCATAGAGCAAGGTTTAGTTGGATATGCCAATCTTTCCCGGCATCATTTACTGTCTTTTTAAGGATATTTAGAATAGTTTTGTTAGATGCTTCTGCCTGCCCATTTCCTTGTGGATAATATGGTGTGGAGAATCTGTGCTGGATTTTGACCTTCTCACATAGCTCTTGTACATCTTGATTCTTGAATGGTCACCCATTATCAGTGATAATGGTCATTGGTATTCCATAGCGACAGATGATGTAATTCAAGATAAATGCAGCAATTTGTTTTCCTATGATGTTTATGAGAAGTGCCGCTTCAATCCATTTTGTGAAATATTTTGTAGCTACAAGAATGAATTTGTGTCCATTACATGAGGAAGGATTTATCTTTCCTACTAGATCAAGTCCCCATTGACAGAAAGGCCAAGATGTTGCTAAAGCATGAAGTTCTTGTGCTGGTGCATGAATCAAATTCCCATGGATCTGACATTGTTTGCATGTTCTTGCTATCTTGAAAGAATCTCGTTCCATGGTCAGCCAATAATAGCCCAAGCGTATGAGTTTTTTCAAAAGGGTAAGACCACTTGAATGAGTGCCACAAATTTCATTATGGAATTCATGTAAGGCTTTCTCAGATTCTTCTTGTTTGAGACATCGTAAGAGAGTACCGTCTAGACCTCGTTTAAACAGAGTATCCGCGACGAGAGTGAAATGAGAGAATTTCTGAATAAAGTTTCTCTTTTGATTTTTTGATAAGTCGGGAGGTAAGATATTGTCTTTCAGGTATGTGTAGGTTTGGCCGTAGTGGGAGGAATCATGTCTAATAAGTTGATAGATGGTTTGGGAATCAGGACAATCAAAGGCAGGATGAAACAACTCTTCAACTAGGAATTCATAACGCTGTTGATTTTCCTGTGTCTGCAATAGAGAAGCAAGTTTAGCCATGGCGTCTGCTGCTTTATTATCATTTCTTGGAATTTGTTCAGAAGTTATTTCTACAAAGTACTTCTTGCTATCATCAACCATCTTTTTATAAAGCATGAGTTTGTCATCTTTTGTTTGATAGTCATCATTGATTTGATTGATCACGAGCTGAGAGTCTCCAAAGACTTGAAGTTGTGTTATATTCCCTTCTATAGCCATTTTGATATTGTAGATGGTTCCATGTTGTGTTCCCTTATTGATTTTTGCTCCTGGACTGATATTCGGATGATGTATTACGATATATGGATTTGTCCCTGAGATATTTGCACATGACCAAGTGAAATAGATTTGCCTCCTTGTGAAGGGTTCCCAGTATTTCTGCCTTGTTGGTTTTGATAGAAAGATTGCTGGATGTAGATCAGTTGTGCTTCTGGTAACTGCCTCTATTAGTTTGATCAAGATTGATGACCTTTCTTGATAGTACACAGGTAAAGTGTCAAATCTCCCATCTTCCGGTGCCTCAAGGAGGTTTTCACCGTTAGATGCATCCTTTATTTTTACTTTTTCCTGGTCTAATGTTGCCAGTAAATGGTTTTCAGCATTAGACCTGATATTTTTTTCTTTATTTTCAATTTTGCAACTAGGAGATTTGTTACCCACTTGATTCAAAGATACGTTAGCGGAATCCCTGGTGAAAGTTGTTGTGGGTTTGATTTCATCAAGATATAAGGATATGGCATGGTCATTTGGAAAGGTATCAATGGCAGTATGTTCTTCATTTTCCCAGTCCATAGGTTAAGGATAGCTTAATGATAAAGGATCTTCAGGTTGAATTGTTTCAAAGATATTAGGGGTCATAATAGGGATGTCAGAGCTTTCGGTATGTATGTCGATGTCTAGAACGGTACTCTCGTTAGAATGACCTTGTACAAGAAAATCCTGATCGTCCTCGATTAAGTCCATGTCAGTCGAATGTGATTCTGATTCAAGTAGGCTAGTCCCTAACATTTGTTCTGCATACATTTGAACTACATTGACTTCTATATCTGTTTCTTCTTCCCTTTCAATTTGAAGTTGCTCTTGTTTGTTTTTCCATGATGGCAAATACTCTCCGGTCCCTTGATCTTTTAGCTACATTTGTTTTTCCATGTTTGACAAAATTGATGCAAATGATTGTTCCTTGGATTGTGTGCTTGAACTTGCTACCTCTCTGTTATGTGGAACAATGACCTCTTGAGCTGATTTCAGATTATTACAACACTGCAATGGATTTGAGTTTGCTGATATTGTTATTTCTTGTCCATTGTACAGAAATTTTAAGCACTGATGACATGTTGATGTAATAGCTTGTATGTCCTGAATCCATGGTCTCCCCAAGAGTATGTTATGGTAGGTCCAAGTCTAGAACTTGGCATGCTGTGTCTTTTTGTAAAGGTCCCACTCTGATAGGTAACATCACAATTCCTTTAGAGTAATGTTCTTCTTCACCATATGTTTTAATTTTGATCTTTTCCAGGGGATCAACTGCATCTTCTGAATAACCCAAAGCACGAACAAGACTCAAAGAGAAAATGTTCAAGCTAGCTCCTCCATCTATTAAGACACGTCTAACGAGCGTTTGATGGATGATGACTTCAATTTGCAAGGAAGCACTACGGGGATTTTGTAATGAATTAATACTTGGATATGAAGGAGATGAGCTTTGAATAGGATCCTCTGAAATAGTCTTGATGGGCAGTGATGCTATGGAAGGTTCTTGCAAGCTTTCAGGAGGTGTAGGAATAGATTCCTTTGGAGAATCAATTTGTTTATAGGGGGATGAGCCATTGCTAGACATAAGTGCGCGATCTTGATCTTTCTCAGCCAAATCTTTTAGAGATCTCTTTAAGAGGTGCATAAAGGAACCACTTTTCTTTTGAGATGTATTTGAATCCTTTTGAGGTTTTAACATAGTTTGATTTTTGTAGGATTTTTCCAAGATCAAGGGCACAATGAAAAGAATAAAAAGAAAGACAATAGAATGACAAGAACAAAACTGTATTCTCATCAATATGCAAATGATCAAGTGGATTCTTGAATACAATGAATATAGGCCTGCTTATATAGGCAAGGCCATATGGATGTACGAGCACACAATTATGACATGTGGCTCAATGAGAAATAAGGGTAGGTAAGAAATACTAGGGGTAGGTAGGAGAAATAATATAATATTCCACAAGAGGTGGATGACCCACCGAATGTGGAGTGTAACCACAAAACAAGACCACAAAAGGTGGAATTTCTCCTACAAGCTCTATCCCTATGTGCACACTTCCCTAAGTGTCTCAAAACCAAACTATGAAGAGATGCATTATCCTAAGTTAACTTAAGTAAAGTGTAATAATATCCATAATGAATATTTATTTACACCAACACCCCCCCTTAAGTGCAACTTAGGGGAATGAAGACTCAAGTAAACAATGCAAGATGGGTCCCGGCTATTGGGCCATGATAGGTACCCATGTACCATATGCAAATGCAAGAAAAACTATGCAAAGCAATCTCTCACAAATGGAGAAAGGGAGAAAACCCAGTGGGAAAAAACTCCCGCCCAAAAGAGAGATGAATGTACAAAAGACTCTCAAAGAAGAAGGACAAAACCTCAAAGAGGAAAAAGTCCCCCCCATAAGAGAGGAAGGAGAAGTTAGTTGACCCCCCCTAATGACACATCTCGCACCCCCAAGAGAGCTCAGAACTGCTGGAACTTGCTCTCGGTGAAAGATTTGGTGAATATGTCAGCAACCTGCTCCGCTGTAGGACAATACTACAAATCAATGACCTGCTCCTGAATCAGCTCTCGAATATAGTGCATATGAATCTTGATGTGTTTGGTCCGTTGGTGCTAGACCGGGTTCTTCGAGATAGCAATAGCACTCTGATTGTCGCAATGTAGAACTGTCAGTCGTGGAGTGGTGAACCCAAACTCTGTGAGAATCTGCTGAAGCCAAATGGTCTAAGTCACTACATCAACAATGCCTCGATACTTAGCCTCAGTCAAAGAGAGAGAAATAGCATGTTACTTCTTGCTCTACCAACAAATGGGGCCTCAACCAAGGTCAAAAATGTAATCGAAAGTAGACTTATGATCATCAAGATCGCCAGCCCAATCAGAGTCTGTGTAACCAACCAAGCGAAGTCCTGTGCCTGCTGCATAGTGAATCCCATAGTGATGTGTACCCTGGATGTAATGAAGGATGCATTTGGTGGCTGTCCAATGAAGCTCATGTGGTTCCTACATGAATCGAGAAACCATGCCAACTACAAATAAAATATCAGGGCATGTATGGGTCAAGTAGATGAGGCTACCCACAAGCTGACAATACAAAGTGGCATCAACTGGTGGAAAAGAACACTGAGCCTCAAGCTTGACTCCTGAAAGAAAGGGAGTCGAGGTAGGCTTACAATCAACCATATGAAAGCGTGCAAGTAGATCAAGAGCATACTTGGGTTGCGATAGTGTAATCCTAGAAGGTGACTATGAAATCTCGATCCCGAGAAAGTAGTGCAAAAGACCCAAGTCAGTCATAGAAAATCTGTCATGCAAAGTAGATTTGACCCTACTAATGATGGATGTGGTACTCCCTATAATGATCAAGTCATCAACATAGAGCACAAGTATCAAGTGAGAGTCATCCTGGCACAAAATGTAGACATTCAGATCAGAATGACACCTGGTGAACCCTACTGAGAGAAGAAAGGAATCCATCTTGGCATACCAAGCCCTGGGGGCCTGCTTAAGGCCATAGAGATATTTCCTTAGTCTACAAACCAAGGAAGTATCCTAGATGAAACCCTGTGGCTACTCCATATAAATATCCTCATCAAGATCACCATGAAGAAAAGCACTCTTCACATCCATCGGATGGACAACCCAACCATGAGTTGTAGCAATAGCAAGTGTCAAGCGAATGGAGTTCATATTGGCTACGGGTGCAAAGGTCTCAGTATAGTCAACACCTGCAACCTGACAGAAACCTTTCACAACAAGCCGAGCCTTATACTTATCTACACTACCATCTGCTGCAAACTTCGTCTGATAGATCCACTTACATCGAACCATCTTTCTCCCCTTAGGGAGATGGACTAAATCCCATGTTGTTCCTCATCAAGGAACTATACTCTTCCTCCATAGCTTGGTCCCAATCAGGAACCCCTGATGCTTCCCGAAATGTCTGTGGATCGGAAGCAGTAGCAATGAATGCATTTGGAAGATCCTGATGTTGTGATAGAGTTTTTCGTGTATCTGAAGGATCCCCAACAAGAGAACCCGTGGACTCAAGTGTCTGTCAAGCCCAATGAGGTCTAGGTGTAGGTGGAGAATGAGGCTCCTCAACTACAAGTGGACCCTACCGAGGTGTAACCCTACGAGTCAGAGTTGAAGGAGTCTCATCATCTGAATCACTAGCATCACTATCCACAATGGAGGAAGGTGGAGGAGGTAGAGAGGCTAAGCTAGGAGAGCTTTCCTCAAAGTGTACACTCCTCTCAATGAACACCTCATGTGTCTCAGGATCCATCAATCTATATGCCTTAACACCCTCAGGATATCCAACAAATATGCAAGGCTGACTCTGAGGTTCCAATACCTTGCATTTTTGCAGAGGTATACGAGCCCATGTTGGACACCCAAAGACTCTGAAATGTCTCACAATCAGTTTCCTACCAGCCCAAGCCTCAAAAGGAGTAATACCTTGCAAAGCTTTGTGAGGAACCTGATTTTGGATGTGTGTGACACAACTGATAGCCTCTACCCAAAAGGCAGGATCAAGAGAACATGCATGTATCATACAGCTAGCCATTTCTTTGAGAGTTCTATTCTTGTGTTTTGCAACTCCGTTCTGCTATGGAGTGTAAGTGACAGAATGTTGTAGATCAATCCCCTCAAATTTACAAAAATCCTCAAGTCTTTTGTTCACGTATTCCCTTCCATTATTTTTGTGAAGAATCTTCACCACTTTCCCAGATTGCTTCCCCACACGAGTCTTGAAGTCCTGAAATCTATCAAATACTTCACTCTTATGAATGAGAAAGTAGACCCAAGTGAAACAGGAGTAGTCATCAATGAAGGTGAGGACATAGCGGGCCTTGCTAAATGAAGGTGTTGTAAATGGACCTGCTACATCACTGTGAACAAGTTGAAGAACTTCCAAAGCTCTCCAAGATTTCCCTTTATCAAACTTCTCCTCAGGATTCTTTCCCATGGAACAACCTGAACATACACCCTCTGAAAAACTGATTCGAGGTAGACCTGTGACCATGTCTTTAGTGTTGAGCTGCTGAAGATAGCGGTAGTTGAGGTGACCAAACCGCTCATGCCATAGCTTACTTTCAGAATTTGAATGAGTAAGCAAGGATCTAGAAGGTGAACTTGGCACAAAGTGGGAGAATGAATAAAGGCTTGAATTGTCATTGACTTGTCCCACTGCTACCAAGGCATCATCATCAAGTTCCTTTACCACAACTGAATCTGGTGTAAACTCAACCTTTTTCCCATTCCCATAGTGAGTGATTTGGTAGCTAGAGAGAAGGTTGGTAGACAAGTTAGGAACATAGAGAACATTCTCAAATGTTGCATCATCCATGTCAACTGAACCTTTCCCTTCAACCTCTACTTGTGTATCATCACCTATGTAAATGTGAGGTACCTTAGATGGCTCCATTGAATAAAACTGCTCCTTTGTAGAACCCATGTGATAAGAGGCACCTGAGTCAAGTATTCACTGTTGTGAAGAACCTATAGTAGCCACAAATGCTTGCCCTTTTCCCTTAGACTATGAGGAAGAGGAAGGAGTTGAATCATTTTTTGTGTAGGTGGATGGCAAGTTGATGTTTTTTTTCTTGAGAAGATTTGTCAACTCATCAACTTGCTTGGTGTGGCATTGATACTCATCATGACCATACTTCTTGCAATATGCACAAGTTGGTTTATCCTTCTTAGGTGGTGTCCCCTTCTTGGAAGAGGATGAAAAATTGCCTTGAGATGGAGAGGATGATTGTCCTTTTTCCTGATGTGGCTGTGACTTAGATTGCTTCTTCTTCTTGTTGGAATCTTTGCCTTGACTTCCTTGATTCCCTTGATTAGCCACCAAAGCCTTGGACTTTGAAGACTTCAGAAGCCCCATGTTCAACAACTTAGATTGTTCCAATATCAACATTTCTGTGAAAGCATCAAATGAAGGCATAACATAGGAACTCCCTACTGTCAAACGATGAGTTTGGAAGCTAGACACAAATGCTACATATTCTGGTGCAAGCTTGTCCAACAAGTTGAATATCAACTAAGCATCCTTTTTGTCAATTGCAAAATCCTTAAGCTTTGCTCTTAGCTCATTTGCTTTGGTGACATAATCTTGGACTGTATCAAAACTCTTGGGATCCAAGTTGGTGAGCTCATTGTCAATCTTATACCCTTTGATTTCATCAACTTGACCATACAATTTCTAAAACATATCCCAAGCATCTTTGATTGTAGTACACTTCTCAATATGAAAGATGAGGTCATCTGATATATACTTGTGCAAAGTTCCAAGAGCCATGCAATTCTTAGTGAGTCATTCTAACTGAGCATTAGGATCAGCCTTAGGATTAGGTGGTGCTACTATTGTTCCATCTATGTAATGCGTGAGACCCTTTTTCCATTAATTTGCTCCAAACTTTAATTTTCCATGATGCATAATTATGTGGAGTTAAAAGTGGAAATTTATGAGGAATCATTACAACAAAAATGAAAGAGCACAAGGAAAGAGAGGCACAATCACACAAGACACCCCCCAAAATTCACTCAATCAAAGAACCCCCCCAAAAATGATGATTTGGCACTTTATACTTAGTGCGTGTACAATGGGCGTGCGTGTACAATGGGCCACTTGCAAAAAATGGCAAAGTGGACTTCTAATTTCAATTTGACAATTGCCTCAATAAGGCCAAAAGAGACTCAAACTAATAGTGCAAGAGATCTAAACTAAGATCCAAACAATTTACAAGTACCAAATAGGCCAAATAAGACCAATATCTGAAAGTACAATTTCCACTTAAAATCTCTAAAATCTGATCATAGATTATGAAAGTAGATGAAAAAAAATGCACTTTCAAAAAAAAGGGCACCTGAAAAAGAGGTCGTATGAGCTCAAACAAGGCCTTTGAAGTTGCAGAATTGAGGATTGGACAGGTACAGTTGAGAGAATCCAAAAATTCTGAAACACATGTGCACAAAAACCAAAAAATAACCACACCACTGTGAAGAGCATGAAAACTTAGGCCAAATAAAAAAAAATTGCACCCAAAAAGGAGCAAAATTGAGCAAGTTATGGGCCTCCAAAGTTGACCCAAAAATCCAAACTGCTCAACGGAGAGGGGTCTAAAAACTTCCAAAGAAAATGTTGACTAGGCGCTGACTGTGCGCTGCTGACTAAGCAGAAGGTACAGATTCCAAAAATAATTTTCAAAAACTATTTTTCTTTTTTTTTTTCAAAAAAATCTTTTCAAACTGGAAAATAATTTTCAGAAAAAAAAATCCAAAAATTCCGTACCGTACCGCCCGAATTGGGCAGAAAATTCTCTCCACACCCAAAAATCGATTTTCGCCAAAATAGGTCAAATTTATACTCGGTTTTTATGGAAACGGCCTCTGGACGCAATGGTGAGGTCGAAAACGCTCCAAGATGCCTCCAAAAAGCGTAGTCCCTCAGATCCAAAAATAGAAGCCTTCCACGATGTCTCCAAAAACCAATCAATGAAGCCCCAATGGCTCTGATACCATGTAGGATTTTGCCAAGATCAAGGGCACAATGAAAAGCATAAAAAGAAAGACAATAGAATGACAAGAACAAAATTGTATTCTCATCAATATGCAAATGATCAACTGGATTCTCGAATACAATGAATATAGGCTTGCTTATATAGGCAAGGCCATATGGATGTACGAGCACACAATTATGACATGTGGCTCAATGAGAAACAAGGGTAGGTAAGAAATACTAGGGGTAGGTAGGAGAAATAATATAATATTCCACAAAAGGTGGATGACCCACTGAATGTGGAGTGTAACAACAAAACAAGACCACAAAAGGTGGAATTTCTCCTACAAGCTCTATCCCTATGTGCACACTTCCCTAAGTGTCTCAAATCCAAACTACGAAGAGATGAATTATCCTAAGTTAACTTAAGTAAAGTGTAATAATATCCATAATGAATATTTATTTACACCAACAATTTTGAACTTGTTTGATTTCTCTGATATGTTGGTTCGTCATGTCTTTTTCTTGTGTTTTGCTTTGGTATGTCATGTTGCTATGATCTGTAGTTGTTTCTAATGTTTCAGCAAGCTTAGGTCTCTACGCCTTAATTACAATAGGCATTGTGTTTGATATTGTGTTATGATTGGATTGTCCAAAAGGTTGTTTTGATAAACGATCTATTGTCAATGTCAAAGGTATAGAACGATATGACACAAAAATGTTCAAGTGTTTGAAGTTTTCAAGTTTTCCGATCTTTGGTTTTGAGAGTGCAATGGTGATTTTGATAACAACCAAGTCCAGTAGGAAAGATATATCCTACGATGTGGGATGAGGTTTTCTTGACCAAACATTTCAGTTTCGTGATTGAGGATGATTGATCCTGCTAAGAAGCCATGTTTGCATGATCAGTTTATCAAAGAGAGTGTTAATGCACTTTGGGATGGTTTAGATCTTAGACTTGTTGAGGGTAACGACTTGAAAGTTTCCATGTGTATATTCCTATAATCTAATTTTGACAGGTTGATAATTTGATCAAGCAGACCAAAAAGACAGTCTTACCACAACGACGGATAACAGATGTTTTTACTTACTGCAAATTGATCAGGCAGAAATGATAAATCTGAAACAGGCATGTAAGACATAGTTCTGGACTAACAAAGGCAAATTTTTGTATGACAAATTATGCAGCATAGAACGACAGGAGATGTCAAACAGAACGATAAAATAGTAACTTCATGTGAAAAATAGTGTTTTGTATGACATAGAACCTTGACTCGTACGACAGAAGATCCAGTAGTACGATAGATAATCTTGACTCGTACGATAGGTATTTGAGTAGTTATAAAAAGTGCTTGTTTGCTTGAGTTTTGATTATTGAATTTTGATGTTTTGCTGATGTTTTCCAGCTTTGAGATGTCTAATTTTTCAATTTTAGGAATGAATACATAGCAAACACATGATGTGATAATTGACTCCAATCAAGCTAAACCCTAAGGAAGATGGCTGAGAATGAAAACCTTTGCTTGCTGACTTAGGTACACACCCAATAGCTAATCAGAATACGACTGGTGAGCATCACGCAATGGATTCTCAATGCCATATTATCCGACTCCAAACACTAATGGGGGCATGATATGGCAAGTGTCTTGGGAGAATTACTATCTCTCTTACACAAAGATTATCACCCTTTCGGAGGTGAATCGGGTAGCTTCTATTTTAACTTGGAACTAGTAAGGGATCCATTTGGCGCGTCAAGCTATAAACTCAATTAAGAGGTCTCCCAGCCTTGAAAACCAAGGTTTGATATACCTGAAGGTACGAAGGAGAGCTATTCCTGAGCACTGTCGTTGCTTTGATTTTCATCAAAAACACATTTATTTTATAGTGGGTTGGATTACTTGACATCAGCCATTCCCACTTAGGTCGTTCCCCTCTCACCGGCCTTAATGGCTAAAAGTTATTAACTCCTCGAGAGGGAAGGCCTACTAAAGAGATGCACTAATGAAAGCAAAAAGATGAGTATAGCTTTCTGATCACCTAAGAAAGGTGAGAACATACTCGCCTATCATCACAAGCACATAAGACATGATAGTTCATTTCTTTAAGCCCAAATTGAAATGTGCCTAAAAATCTTAAAGAATACACAGTTTTTGTTGAATCCTTAGGCAACCTACAAAATAGATCCATTAGTAGTCATGATTGTGTTTAGAATTTGTCTTTGACAAGTGTATCTTTGCCAAGCATCTTGCAGAAAAGAGTTAGGCTACAAACATCTCATAAACAGATCAGAGTTAGCATTAGTGATCCGAATTACGAAATTTTCAAAAAAAATTATATGAAATTTTATCCTAACTTCAAATAGGCATAACTTTCTGCTCGGGACTCGAAATTATGAGTTGTTTACCTCGTTGGAAATGTCTCCAAGAGTTGTAGATGAAAGGCACTTTCTAGGCCTAAAAATACCCAGAAGGCCTTCAAAAATGCAAATTCCTAACATATAGCAATGATCGGATTAAAATTTGAAAATTCTAACTTGCAGTTTATCCAAAAAAATCACAAATGCAGAGAGTCGTACGACACAAATTTAGATTTCACATAGGAATACAAACAGGCTTGTACGACATAAGATTTAATAGCTAGAAATTCGTACGAAATAGAATTAGCTCTAGTACAATAGTGAAAATCAACTTGATGCTCTGCAAAAAGGATTAGAAAATCTGTTTGATGGCAACACACACAAGAGCACAAGAAACAAACGTTAGTGTTAGCAACAAAAGATTATCCTAAACAGGCATATCAAGAGAGATATTAAGCATGAAATAGAAAGCATATAAACATAGAATGAAATAGCTAATCAAGATGCTCATAGTTGCTCCTCCCTTGTTCCTCTCCTCTCCAAGTCCCAAATGAGTGTAGCTCTCAGCTTTTAGCACTAGCCATGGATACCATATGGAGATTCAAGATAGTTGAATATGATAAGCAAATACTATGCAAGAGTAGATAGTGATGCTATGAAAAAGCTCTATGCTAATGCCAGTATAACAACAATACTCTAAAATGCTTCTCTTTGCTTGAGGAGAAGGGTTCTATTTATAGAAGAAATAGGGAAATGAAGGGTTAAGATTGAGCAATCTTAACAAGGGTTAGGATTGAAAGTTGGGGATCCATGTGCACAATTGGCACCAATAAAATGGTGACAAGTTTCAACATAGGATTGGGTTGAGAGAAGAGGTTGGAGGCATTAAAGGCCTGAGAAGACCTCATGGTTATCTAGAAGGTAAGGGTCAAGTCTAAATTAAGATTACCCATTGGATTAGGAGTTAATGCAAGGATAAACCTTTGTGCAAATGTTTAAGAGATAATCATGGTCAAAGCATTAATGGCCTGATGAGACCTTTGGGTTGGGTAGAGGTTGAGTCAAAACAAATGTTTTAACCATGTGGGAGGGTTTGAGGTAACCATTAATGGTTATTGGAGACTTTGGGGATTAAGTGGTTGAAGGTTGAAAGCCTTCAATGGTTATCAAAGACTTTGAGCCATTTAGTGGTTGAAGGTTGGAAGCTTTCAAAGGTTATCCAAGACTTTGAGGGTTAATTTGTTGAACACACAAAGCATTAATTGCTTTTCAAAGACTTTGGAGTCTTTGAGAAGTGACTCCAATTTGCTTAGGAATGTGACAATATTTAAGGGATGGATTTAGGCTAATTAGGAAGGGTTTAGAAGAATCTAGAAGGGGTTAGAAGAATCTAGAAGGGGTTTAGGCATACAAGTGGATTTTGTAGGAAAATGCAAGTGGGAGAAATTTTGGTATTTTCAATTAAAATAAAATCATTTATTTCAATTAAATGGTGTAATTTGCATTTGGATAAATATTCAAATAAATATTAATTTATTTAAATGAGAAAAATGAAGATAAAGCATTAAAATGCTTGAAGACTTTGAGGGAAACCATTAAAGGCTTGAAGACTTTAAGGAAAACCATTAAAGTCTTAAGAAGACTATAGAAGGAAGCCATCAAGTTTGAAGACTTTAAAGCCATCAAGTTTGACTACTTTAAGGGAAACCATTAAAGGTTTCAAGTGGGTGAGGATAAATAGGATTTTAAATAAATAATTTATTTAAAATAGTTGTGCAACTTGCTTTTGTAGGAAAATACAAGTGGGTGGAGGATAAAGGTGATTTAAATAAATTATTTATTTAAAATAATTGTGCAACTTGCATTTGTAGGAAAATGCAAGTGGGTGGAGGATAAAGGTGATTTAAATAAATGATTTATTTATTTAAATGTGAGAGGTGGGATTTTGGAGGATTTAAATAAATATTAATTTATTTAAATGTGAGAGAAGATTTAATTAAATAAATATGATTTATTTATTTAATTAATGGTCTGAATTTGGTTAAGTGAATTAAATCAAATAAATTGAATAATTTATTTAATTAATAGGAGAAGAGGGTTAAGATGAATTAATTAAATATTAATTTAATTAATTATTAATTGATGGTTAAATAATCAAATAAATACTAAGTATTCATTTAATTAAGTGGACAGATTTATGTGACTACACAACTCGTACGACATAGGATCAGCCTAGTACAAGTAAAGAATTTGCAGTCTAAAACCTTGTACGACACAGAATTATACCTCGTATGAGTCAGGATGAGGTGTTGTCCGAGACTAAAAGGAAGTTCGTATGAGCTGAAAAGGCAACTCGTACAAATTTCTAAACCAGAGCCAGATAGAGATGAAGTTTGCTAAAGATTAAGAGGCTGAAAATGATGATTTCTGGCCCACGGTGGGTGCCAAAATGTCGTGCATCTATGTGGTGTACCCATTATACTTGTATCTACAACAAAAAACACTCAATAAATCATTACAAGCATGGTTAGAAGATATAATCAATGAAATGAAAAACCATAGCTAATCAACTTATTGCCTCCTAGTAAATGCGAGTATGAAAAATGCTCTCAGATCTGATTAGGCAAATTCCAGTGACTTGACTACATCTAGATGGAGGATTTGAATGATTAAGATGCATAAAAAGATAGCATGATTAAGCTACATGAATGATTGATCTAGCATGATTAAGCTAATATTTAAGCTAAATTGAGCATGATAACATTGCTAAGAATGATGAACTATAAGCTAGATGCCTATAATAACAATGCAAATGATGAAATCAAATTGGGACCCTTTGTGCTCCAAAATGGGGTCTATTTATAGGATTTACAAGGCTTGGGGTGAGGTGGCAGGAATCAACGGTCAAGATTGATCTGAAGATATCAATGGTTAAATTGGAGGAGGTTGGCAAAGGGGGTTGGATTAAAGAGAACACTTAGTGACAAGTGTCACAAAGGTTCTAGAAGATGTTAGATGAAAGGGGACATGGGGGTAGGTAGAATTGGTTAGGTTTAGAGATGGTTAGGTTTAGGAGTGGTTAAAGTTAGGAGAATTTGAATTTAGAAATCATTTAATAGGAAAATGTCTAATTAATTTCAACAACTCATTAATTTTATTTGTTTTAATTAATTATGGGATTGGAATAATGATTTTGATGGGGAGAATTAATTAATTTTGAATTAATTAATCAAAAGGGATTATTGAGATGAACCTATTTAATAAATCCTTAGATTTATTAATAAGTAGATGAAAATGGAGGATTTAATCAAATTGTTAATGAATTTAATTAAATTGGGGAGGGAGATTAATTAAATAATTGCTTATTCAATTAATTATCTTCAAACCATTTTTAGGTGTATACACAAATCATGGTGTTATGTGGTATGGTTCCTTTGCATTGATTATCTGTTTAATAGTTGAGTTACATTGTTTACCGGTATCTATTTCTGCTATTTTGGTATTTGAATGTTTATGTGCTTCGGTTTAAGGTTGTATAGTGGATTAATTGTTATAATATGTTAACAACTAATTCACCCCCCCACTCTCTCAGTTGTTCACCGGTTATCCTAGCAATTAGGTCCTCAAGTTGTCAAATTAAGTTTCTAGATCGTGAAACTTGACTCATATCATTTGGTGCACTTTGTCATAGAAGTGAATCAAACTAAACTTCTACTTGTGACAAGTAAACTTGAGTTTCCAAAATGAAGTATCCATATCCAAACATCAACATCAACATTGATCATTTGTGTATGACTACTCCCCATATTTTGAGAAGAAGAAGTCTTCATCAAAAGACTGAGTTGAAAAAGAGACAACCTAGTTCTAAGTCACTTATCAAAAGGAGTTAATTTCTCTATATCAATCATCAACTCTTTCCATCACATCATGCATTCTTGTGTCATATGCGGTTGTATATCCAAGGAAAACCCAATGAATTTAACAAAGAACCTTTGAGAAGTAGGGCTTACATTTATAAAGCAACATTCAACCAATGCCTTAATAGTGGAGGAAGGATTAACCCTGCTTTGTTTCCAAATTTTCTTATCACTTACAACGAAGCTCAACCTGAGCCACCAACTCCACCAAGAACCCCAATAGAAAAAGAATAATTCACTATAGTAGAGATATATTAATGCCCATTGTCACTCAATCTTACAAAAACAAGAAGGAATCACAACCAAAATCAAGTATGAGTCATAGACTGTCCAATCCTTTTAATGAATATGCGAATATGGGAGAAACAGAGAACACCAACGAGCTTCTCCAAGAATGTCAAGAAAATGCGGCTTTTCAAAAACTTGTAGAAAGACTTATAGAAGTGGATAAGCAAAAATATCTACTCATGCTAACTAGTAAAGGAGTCAATATTCCTAAGGATTTTGACATGAAAAACTTAAGGAATACAGATGAAAGAATTTCACGAACAAGGGTGAGAAACTATTCTTATCAATAACAATTGAGAGAAGAAGAAACACATGATCAAGGAAACATACACAACTGAGATCACACCCATGAACAAGATAACACTCACGAACAAGACAATACCCGCAATCGGGACAATCTTAATGAACAAGGGGAAGCTCCCATCGAAGGACAAATGCAACCATAGATTCTCTTACACAACTCCAAACACTTCAAAGACAAATGTTGGACATGCAACAAGGGACCACGATACGATACTCAGACAAAATTTGTCCTTGTCCTTTTGATAGGAGATTGAACATGGTACCTTTTCCCCCAAATTCAAATATACCAAAGTATGACAAGTACGATGGTAAGAGTGATCCATGTGATCACGTTTGGAAATTTTGTACTATGAGTTTGGAATTTTGTACTATGAGTTTGGAGTTTTCTCACAATGACACATACTTAATGAGGTTATTCCCAAGAAGTTTGGGAGGGAAAACAATGGAGTGGTTATCAAAATTCACACCTCCCATCAAATCATTTGATGAGTTGGTAAATAAATTCATAACACAATACTCCTATAACATCCAACATGCAATCACCATGTTTGGTGTGTGTAATACCAAACAAAATAACAATGAAACATTCATGGTGTTTCTACAATGATGGAGACGCATGGCCACAAGGTATCCACGAGATGTGCCTAAAAAGGAAAAGATGGAAATCTTCATAGACAAACAATAACACCTTTAGTAATTAAAACAATACCAACAATTCAGACAAGTCCAGATTTTGGACAAGGAACAAAAATATTGTTAATGACGGGATAATCAATGCCAACAATGTAAAGTCTAAACAACAAGTGTTGACTTTATCAGGAAATCCACCATCCAATAATGATTAAAAAAGTGCTAATAAGGCACTAACACTTATCAAGGAAATACCAACTGTAGTCACATAAATCTGTCCACTTAATTAAATGAATACTTAGTATCTATTTGATTATTTAACCATCAATTAATAATTAATTAAATTAATATTTAATTAATTCATCTTAACCCTCTTCTCCTATTAATTAAATAAATTATTCAATTTATTTGATTTAATTCACTTAACCAAATTCAGACCATTAATTAATTAAATAAATCATATTTATTTAATTAAATATTCTCTCACATTTAAATAAATTAATATTTATTTAAATCCCCCAAAATCCCACCTCTCACATTTAAATAAATTAACATTTATTTAAATCACCTTTATCCTCTACCCACTTGCCTTTTCCTACAAATGCAAGTTGCACAATTATTTTAAATAAATAATTTATTTAAATCACCTTTATCCTCCACCCACTTGTATTTTCCTACAAAAGCAAGTTGCACAACTATTTTAAATAAATTATTTATTTAAAATCCTATTTATCCTCACCCACTTGAAACCTTTAATGGTTTCCCTTAAAGTATTCAAACTTGATGGCTTTAAAGTCTTCAAACTTGATGGCTTCCTTCTATAGTCTTCTTAAGACTTTAATGGTTTTCCTTAAAGTCTTCAAGCCTTTAATGGTTTCCCTCAAAGTCTTCAAGCATTTTAATGCTTTATCTTCATTTTCTCATTTAAATAAATTAATATTTATTTGAATATTTATCCAAATGCAAATTACACCATTTAATTGAAATAAATGATTTTATTTTAATTGAAAATACCAAAATTTCTCCCACTTGCATTTTCCTACAAAATCCACTTGCATGCCTAAACCCCTTCTAGAATTTTCTAATCACTTCTAAATAACCTAACCCCTTCTCTAAACTTTGTCACATTCCTAAGCAAAAGGGAAGTCACTTCTCAAACCCTCAAAGTCTTTGATAACCATTAAAGGCTTTCAACCTTCAACCACTAAATGGCTCAAAGTCTTTGATAACCATTGAAGGCTTTCAACCTTCAACCACTTAATCCCCAAAGTCTCCAATAACCATTAATGGTTACCTCAAACCCTCCCACATGGTTAAAACATTTGTTTTGACTCAACCTCTAGATAACCATGAGGTCTTCTCAGGCCTTTAATGCCTCCAACCTCTTCTCTCAACCCAATCCTATGTTGACACTTGTCACCATTTTATTGGTGCCAATTGTGCACATGGATCCCCAACTTTCAAACTTGGCCCTTGATTAAACCATTCAATCTTAACCCTTCATTTCCCCATTTCTTCTATAAATAGAACCCTTCTCCTCAAGCAAAAGGAAGCATTAGAGTATTGTTGTTATACTGGCATTAGCATAGAGCTTTCTCATAGCATCACTATCTACACTTGCATAGCATTTGCTTATCATATTCAACTATCTTGAATCTCCATATGGCATCCATGGCTAGTGCTAAAAGCTAAGAGCTACACTCATTTGGGACTTGGAGAGGAGAGGAACAAGGGAGGAGCAACTATGAGCATCTTGATTAGCTATTTTATTCTATGTTTATATGCTTTCTATTTCATGCTTAATATCTCTCTTGATATGCCTGTTTAGGATAATCTTTTGTTGCTAACACTAACGTTTGTTTCTTGCGCTCTTGTGTGTGTTGCCATCAAACAGATTTTCTAATCCTTTTTGCAGAGCATCATTTGGTGAACCCGACGTGAATCCAAACACCAAAAAGATCAACTTTTTTTTTTTAACCAATAACATGTTTGAATGTTGAAAATGTCACACAGGTTGCGCTTTTGACACTGTTTTGGTGCGTTTGACATTATTTTGGCACTATTCACCCTGTTTCAGTGTTTTTTCCTTCTCTGTCTTTCCCTTTCTTTTAGTGCGTTTGTGTTAAATAGTGCCTCTGTTCAAACGCAGACTAGCGCTATTGTAACAAAACGTTGTACAAATCACCTTGTAACCAAAAAAAAAAAAAAAATTAGGCTTGTAGAAGCCCACCAAATAGGCGGATTTTACTAACTATTTTTCTCTTTTGTGCAGATTTAAATTAGATTAAAAAGTAGATTTATATTTTTTACTAACTTGTTTTTTGAAGTTGGTTATAAAAATGAATTCACTTTTTATTTTGGTTTAAAATTAACTTCACATTTC
This sequence comes from Cryptomeria japonica, assembly GCF_030272615.1. Taxonomy (NCBI): domain Eukaryota; kingdom Viridiplantae; phylum Streptophyta; class Pinopsida; order Cupressales; family Cupressaceae; genus Cryptomeria; species Cryptomeria japonica. Next base: position 158,875,500 of record NC_081414.1, read on the forward strand.
AAATTTAGGCTTTTAAAAAAGAATCACACATTTGTTTGGGGCTCTTAAAAAGAATTTCATTGTTCCAAGGTAAAAAGAACCACAAACTTATACAAAAACAACTTTATTTTTTTTGCAAGTTGGGAAACAAACTTCGTTTTGGTGCTTAAAATCAACAAGGCAAATTTTATTTCTTGCATCAAGATAAAACTCACAATCCACACTTCCATTTTTGGTGCAAATAAAATTCACAATCAACTTGTCTCATTTTTAAAGCAATTTTACTTCATGCAAACGTGTTTTTCATTAAGTTGACCAGGATTTTCAAATTCTAGTTTACTCAAACAATTGCCTTTGAAAATTAAAAATAACACCATGATTGTTGGAGCAACATCTCCAAATAGTTAGATCACATTGCAATGATAGATTAAAAAGAACAAGTGTTTTTTCGTGCTTGGCACACTTGTGCAAAGAGTTGGTCGAGTGGTCCTACTTCTAACACACACTATCCTCTCCCTTGGCTTTCGTGGTCCTAGGTGCAAGAGAAAAGTGTTAGTAACACTCAAATTTTATCTTTTTAAGAGAGGCCTGCCAAGGGATCGATACTCTTGGGAATGACCTCGAGCGGTAAATCCTTCGAGCCGCTATAGAAATCAGGTGAGAGCGAAAGCTGTAGCCTTGGGTATAGTTGTTCCTACAGTGTAACTGGCCGAAAGGACAAATGGGCCCCACCACCAGTTACAAGGCTCTTAAATGAGTCACTGCAGAATGAACTTATGTCCAAAAACATCGAACATGACTAAACACCTTTAAGTAGTAGCCCACCCATTCTATTGATTGAGGATATTTGAGATATAATTTAGTGCAAGAGCATAGATGGTTTTGCTCCCAAGATACTCACCATACATATTTCCTTGAGTAGAAACATAGCTTTTTGAAAAGTCACTTGTGGCTTGATAAAAGTGGTGACTCCCCCATCATAGGGATCATCTATTTGTTATGCTCGTGCAAGACTTAGTATATCACATCCTTACCTACCACGACGGGATTCATAAGGTATGTAGTACCAAAGTCGAAGAAATATCAAGATGTGGGCTAAATTTATCACAACTGGCCATTTGACCTTAGGGATAAAAAGTGTTTGAAGTGTGTTCGTTTTACAGACCTAGTGCAAATTGAGCCGACTTCAGGCTTTGGAAATACATCTTAAAATACATCTAAAAGAAGGGTCATATACAAGTCCAAGGATTGGGTTGATCTAGACCCATACTCATTTGTGCCTTTTGAGGCTACATTCTTGTGTTTGTGTGCTTGCTTTGTTTTCTTGTCAAAGAAAAATCAAAAAAATCAATCCCAAAAATAAAGTATTCATCCAACATTTCTCAAAAACAATCAAAAATACCAAAAACAAAGTGCAAACAACAAAGAGTCAAATTTTATGACCATTCTTCACATCTTGCGAAAGAAGAAGCGTCATCAGAATATCAACTTGAAAAGAAGACCATTAAGCTCAAAGGCTTTGATCAAAAGAAGAAAGTTCTTCTATCTAAATAGACAAATCTTTGTCTCACATAGAGTCTTTCTGCATCGCATGCATCTTTACCTTCAAGGCAAAACAAACGAGTTTGATTCAGAATCATTGAATCACAGAGCTTTTATGCAATATAGGGCTTTGAGTTATCACAAAAATCAAGGAGGAAAGATTAATCCCAACTTCTTCCCAAACGTCTGTATCACCTACAACACAGCTCGAGAAATACCATCAACACCTGAAAGGGAAGAGATAGAGTTTGTCCCATTTGTAACACAAAGTTTTTATTGAAGTTGAAAACAAAAACATCCATCATCTCATTCATACATCATTATTCCATCATCAATCCATCCCACAACTCTCAAAACATTAAGAGGTTCTTGTCCCAAGATTCCTTTTTTTAGATATTGCTTGAATCAAACACATCACATCACTTTTTAGATTGTTTCTACATCTAGGATAAGCTCATCCTAAGAGACACATCTACGCAGGGTAAAACTAGTTCATGAGTGAATCCTCTCATTACTAGGTAGTCAAAATCTGTAACACATATCAGATTTCTCTACACCTTATCACATCCAAACTCCTCAAAACAAACAAGCAATTCAAAGAAGGAATTTCGGTTACATCTACCTTAAAGTGCTAGAGATCCCCATACAATACAAATCACCAACCATCAATCTTTCATTTCATTGACAACTCATCATCATCTTCAATCAACTTCAACAAAAACTTGCAAGAAAAATGGCTCAAACCCGATCACGGTCAAGGCAACGAGAAATAGAAATTGAGGAAGAAGAAGACGAAAATCTCAATGAATTTCAAGAAGCACTTGGAGGAAATATAAATGATGAAAACCCAAGTACTCCCACTCCTTCAACAATCGAAAGGGTTCAGCATAACCCTCACTTTAACAGATTGTTTGATGAAATACTCAGGAGCAATGCGGATGCTCACTTCTTAAAACTCGCTCAAGAAGGAGCAAAACTCCCCTCAGACTTCGATCTTACCCAATTAAGACAAGCATCAGAAAGACAAAGTCGCCATGAGGAGGAAAGGGGTAGCGATCCCATCAGATATAACCTTCCTCGAGGTAACCCACCACCTCCTCCTCCAAATGAAATGGAGATGTTGCGGCAACAAGTCAAGAATCTCGCCCAACAACTTCATAGTGGTGTCAAGACTAACCAATTCTCACTCAATGACGTCTGTCCCTATCCTTTTGATAGGAATATTTACATGCCACCCTTTCGACGAGGATTTGAAACACCCAAATTTGAAAAATATAAAGGAAAGAGGGATCCCCGTGATCATGTCCGAGAATTTCATTCCGCTTGTCTTGAAGTGGCATATGAAGACACATACCTAATGCGCCTTTTTCCCCAAAGCTTGGGAGGAACAACCACATCATGGTTTTCCTGACTACCAGGTGGCATTAGAACATTTGAGGAACTCATCTAGAAGTTCCTAGCTCATTACTCTCATAACATTGAACGCGACATCACCATGGCTGATCTGTGCAACACCAAACAAAAACCAGGTGAACAATTCTTAGTATTCCTGCAAAGCTGGCGTCAAATGTCTAGCAGATGTTCTCTTCAGTTACCTGAACGAGAACTAGTGGAAATATTCATTTCCAACTTAAACGAAGAAATGGAATTTCACCTGGATGTCAAAGACACAGACTCTTTTAATGATATGATTACCAAGGGTTTGAAATGTGAACGGGCACTTATCAAGAAAGGACTCATCAAAATCTATAATGAACCAAAGGATGGTCCTTGCCCACGCTTCAATAGTGATAAACCGAGCTTCTGGAATAAAAATAAGAATATCATCAATGATGGGGTTGTGGATGCACGAACTATCCAAAATGCACAACCTGTGGTTCAGTTTGCAGGATAAAATCCTCCACCTCAGAATAACACAAATGTTCCTTCCAATCAAGGTCGCATCACATCTCACAATGAACCCAGACCTCGTCAGCAAAAATAGAAACCCACATACACTCCCTTAGGGGAACCCATTGAAACAGTGTTGCGACAACTCCTCTCTCAAAATTTGGTCACTCTACCTAAACTATCAAACTATGAACCTCAGGTCAAACCGGCATGGTGGAGAGATACTGAACACTGTGAATTCCATCAAGGAAGAGGGCACAAGACAAGTAATTGTCACAGATTGAAAGATCTCATTCAGGATCTAATTGATCGAGGAGAAATTGAAATTGAAGGACATAACCCAAAAACAACCAATAATGATCATTTGATGTTCAAAAATCCACTTCCCTCACAAGATCAAAGAGATCCTTCCACTTCCAGGCGAGGCACTGATACCACTGATTATACGCAGGCTACGTATAATTACACTGTAAATCATCTGTATGATGCCAATGAACAAGTTGCAACCATAACCTTCAAAAATCCCAACTCAGATTGCAATGTTGTTACGCGTCGCGGCAAAGTTACCATCAAGGCAGCTCCACAAGGCACCACCTCCACCCCAAAGCAGTACAATCTTGTGGAACAATTAGACAAAACCCCTGTGCTTATATCCATTTTAGAGCTTTTGCGCCTATCACCCTCTCATAAAACTATCTTAGATCAAGCACTCCAAGAGGCGTCAGTCCCTGCAAATCTAAATACAGACCAATTTCAAGCCATGGTTGGAAGTCTCAAGTCATCACCTTGTCTCACTTTTTCTGAAAGTGACAACTCTTCCTTCCAACAACCGCATAATGCCTCACTCCACATCGAAGGATTTATCAACCAGCATCGGATCAAGCGAGTCTTGATCAATAATGGAGTAGGCCTGAATATTTGCACACTACAGTTGGTCACAGCATTGAGATATGCGGTAGAATCAGTGGATCCTCGTCAGAAGATCACAATCAAAGCCTATGACGATGCAGAGCGTTCATCCAAAGGAGCTGTGGTACTACCAATCCGAGTGGGCCCCATGGTAAAGCACATCATTTGTCAGGTTTTGGACCTTCCTCTGCCATACAATCTATTGTTAGGAAGACCTTGGATACATGCCATGCAAGCTGTTCCATCTACCTACCATCAATGTATCAAGTTCCCACATAATGGTACAGAGATCACAATCTTGGGCAATGCAAATCCCTTTGCATTTTGCCATAATATCAGCCATCAACCAGAAATTACTGTTCCTAATAATAGGGAAGCCATTTCCTCCACATCATATGTAAGTCTCACCTCTCTTGCCAGTTCGAACACCCCTATACCAAAGCAAGAAAAGCTTAAGATGAAAGTAGCAGAGGAAGGTCCTGGAGAATACAACTTGAGTTAGCTCTTTTGTGTGGGACAAATGCCCACTTCTCCTAGAACACATGGTAAACCACAGCAGTTACTCCAGCAACCACTAATCATGCCAGCATGTGCCTTGACACCTTTCGTCCTTGGAAAGAGTCAAGAGGAAGAGACACAAGATGAGGACCTAGCAGAATGGATCTATAAAGATCCCATCACCATTGATAAACCGCAAGTTACACTTCCTACGGAACAGTATGGCAAAGGCCTCCTCATTATGCAAAGAATGGGATATGATGGTCAGAGTGCTTTGGGATACTGCAAACAAGGACGACATGAACCTCTACTACCAGAATTCAAGCCCAAAGGTAATACAGGCCTAGGCTTTGAAAAAGAGATCCTTCCTAAACTCAGATTCAAAGGAAAACCCAGCAAACCATTTTGCCCACCTACTGCAAAGAGGACACCTTTCATAATCAAAGCACCATCAAGCACTATCCCCACTGCCCCATCAAGGCTCACAACTCCACCGCAACCATCACCAATGCCAAACATCCCACCAATCGAACCAGTAATCCCATCCGTGGCAGCCATCACATCAATAAAACCATTCGCAGGAACAACTGTATCCGAACTCGCAGCAACATCTATGGCACGAGTCATTCCAATAGAAGCCACTAAGTCAACACTGCCGATACTTCCAGTAACAAATCCTTTAATCCCCATCAAAATTCCTGCAGCACTGATCACTACAAAGGTACATAAACCAATCATGCCTACAGTATTCAACTCCAGCGACATCCCAGTATGGTATAGCAATCGGATGCTGGAAAGTGATTCAGAGACCGACTCACATGAGTGGGAATTTGATTTTGTATAGCTTAACACTTCAGATGAGGAAGGCACATCACCACCTCCACCACGCAAAGACATCCCTGTTTATGGAGAAGCACAGATAAAGACCATTTGGGTTGCTGAACTAGAAACATCTTCCACAAACCCTACGTCTCATCCTATGCTTGATTCTGACAGGGAGAGTACCATTAACGACCTTCACCATAACGTCTTAACCCTCACTGATACATCTAACGCACTTAACATAATCGATGAAGTAATGCCCATTATTCACCCTGAACACATTGAATGGAACCAACCAAATCCTCCATGTCTTGACTTCTTCCAAAATGATGAGGTCATCATTGACTTTTTGGAATTAAGGGATAACCTACCAAGTGGGGATCACAAAGCTAGATTCACCATTGAACTTAATAGCGCAGCATACTTCGGGGCGGATGCCAAACCTTTTAGCTGCAAAAATATAACAATAAAACATAGATCTTCCAGTGAAAACCACACTGTGGCACTGTTTGATCCGACAAAAGTAAAAAGAAAGAGCGTATCCAATGGTGAAAACCTCTTTGAGGCGCCTGAGGATGAAGGGTTTGACATTCTCCCTGCTAGTACACAACAAGAATGATCAACGATTCTCATTGAGGAAACCAAAGAATACAATGTGGGGACTCTTGAAAATCCTCATCTCATACATCTGGCATCTCTTCTCACTCTAGAGGAACAGCCTAAATTTATAGAGTTCTTCTAGAAGCGTCAGATCAACTTTGCATGGTCATATGCAGACATGCCTGGGCTTGATCCTGATTTAGTCATGCATCACCTCACCGTAGCAGAAGGAGCCAAACCTGTCAAGCAGAAGCTTCGTAAGATGCATCCCCAGATTGCAATGTTAGTCAAAATAGAACTCAAGAAACTCCTAGATGTTGGTTTCATTAGGCCAATTGATTATGCAGAATGGATCTCCAACATTGTGCCTGTTGGCAAACCAAAAGGGGGCATCCGCATTTGTACTGACTTTAGAGATCTGAATAAGGCATGTCCTAAGGATGACTTCCCCCTACCAAATATCGACATCATAGTGGATCTGACAGCAGGACATGCCATGCTTTCACTCATGGATGGCTTTTCAGGATACAATCAAATAAAGATTGCATCAGAGGACCAACATAAGACAGCCTTCACATGTCCATGGGGCACATACTGCTAGAATGTAATGCCTTTTGGTCTAAAGAATGCAGGAGCGACCTATCAAAGAGCAATGACCACCATCTTCCATGACATGATGCATACTATGATGGAAGATTATGTGGATGACTTACTAGCAAAATCACTCACCAGAGAAGGGCATCTCCACATCTTGGAGAGAATCTTTGATAGACTGGAACAATATCATGTTTGACTCAACCCAAAGAAATGTGTCTTTGGAGTAACCTCCGAGAAACTTCTAGGATACATTGTCTCAAGAAAAGGCATTGAGGTCGATCCAGCAAAGGTTAAGGCAATAATGGACATGCCACCACCAAAGAATATCAGTCAGCTAAGGACATTACAAAGACGGCTTCAATCCATCCGAAGATTCATTGCACAATTGGCTGATAAGTGTCACCCATTCACACATTTTCTACATAAGAACATCTGCTTTCAGTGGGATGCCCGATGCCAACAAGCATTTCAGGCGCTTAAAGACTATCTCATGAATCCACCATTGTTGATGCCACCATATCCAAGTAGACCGTTGTTACTTTATATCTCAGCGACAAGTACAGCATTAGGTGTATTACTGGCACAACATAATGCAGAAGGTAAAGAGTGTGTTGTATACTACATCTCTCGCACACTGGTTGGCTATGAACTCAATTACACACCTATTGAGCGAGCTTGCCTAGCAGTAATCTTAGCAGCCACTAAATTGCGGCACTATCTGTTGACACACAAGGTACAACTCATCGCAAAGATTGATCCGCTCAAGTATTTACTCAGCAAAGCAGCATTGACAGGTCGCTTGGCCAAATGGGTAATGATTCTAAGTGAATTTGACATTGAGTATGTGGACCGTAAGGCTATCAAAGGGCAAGTTATTGCAGATCAGTTGGCCGATGCACCCCTCATAGGTGATCATCCTCTCATTTCCAATTTTCCAGATGAAGAGATATTCATGATCACAACAGCACAACCATGGAAATTATACTTTGATGGTTCATACACTAAGCACGGCTCGGGGGCAGGCATTCTATTTATCACACCTCAGGGTGATAGCATCCCGAAGTCTTACAGGCTCACATTTCCATGCACAAACAACATAGCAGAGTATGAGGCCTTGATCACAGGACTCAGGTTAGCCGTACAATGGAAATTACAAGAACTGCAAGTATATGGCAATTCCCAACTGGTCATTCGACAAGCAACAGATGAATATCAGACCAAGGATGATAAATTAATGCCATATAAGCAAATGGTGGACAATCTAAAGACATCATTTACTACTATCACTTTTGAGCAGATACCAAGAGATCAGAATCGAGCTGCTGACACTATGGCTACCATCACATCTCTCCTAGATCTTCCACAAAATTCAACATGCTACGAGTTCTTAGTAGAACAGCTTTGGATCCCCGCTTATGATACCCCTGAATCCGAGATGATATGTCACCTTGTTGGTTCTGAATCCCCATGGTATGGTGAGTTCTACACCTATCTCCGCGATCACACCCTTCCTCCCAACCAATCAAATAACCAACGTAAAACCTTCATTTGCCAAACTGCTCGATATACCATTATCTCCGAAACCCTATACCGACACAGTCTTGATGGTACTCTCCTTCAATGTCTGGAACAAGATGAGATAACAAAGGCTTTGGAAGAGGTACATGAAGGAATTTGCAGGACTCACTCAAGTGGTCCGTCACTAGTCAAGAAACTCATGCGAGCTGGATATTATTGGCCATCTATGGAAAAGGATTCCTACTACTTTGTCAGAAAATGCAAGAAATGTCAAGTTCATGGCGACCTGATACATGCACCAGCCCAGGAACTGCAACCAATCACGACACCATGGCCTTTCTGTCAATGGGGCCTTGACCTTGTGGGTAAGATTCATCCATCTTCATCCAATGGCCATAAATTCATTATTACCACCACCGAATATTTCACCAAGTGGATCGAAGCTGTTCCACTTACCCAAGTCACTGGCAAGTAGATCGCCTCATTCATCCTCAACTACATCATCTGCCGGTATGGTGTACCCATGTCCATCATCACAGATAACGGTCTTCCTTTCAAAAATCAGGATGTTCGTGAACTTTGTGAGAAATTTCATATCCAACACCGCTTTTCCACTCCCTATTACCCATAAGGCAATGGTCAGGCTGAAGCATCCAATAAAAACATATTGAGGATCCTAAAGAAGACAGTCAATGATGTCGGCCGTGATTGGCATGTTCAACTAAATCCAGCGCTATGGGCATATCGAACTAGCATTCGAACCCCTACAGGTGCAACTCCTTATTCATTGATCTATGGTGCAGAAGCTATCTTGCCTATTGAGGTTGAGATACCATCATTACGGGTTTCCTTGCACAATCTCATCGATGATGAAGCCTACAGAGTATCTCGTCTTCAGGACTTAGAGTTACTTGATGAGAAACGACAAGCTGCATACAATCACCTCAAAGCCTATCAGCAGCGCATGAGCAGAAGCTACAATCACCGAGTTAGACCTCATACATTTGAGGTAGGTGATCTTGTTCTACGAGAGAATCCTCGCAACCAACCAAACAGAGAACATCAGGGCAAGTTTGAATCAAACTGGCTGGGCCCATATGTTGTCACTGCTGTGTTCGGGTCCGGGGCATATCAATTGGCTACATCAAAAGGAGAACCACTTGCAGATCCAATCAATAGCATGCACCTAAAATGGTTTTATACCTAAGGTGAACCTTGCATACCAGAAAAATACCAAAAACATTCAGAAAAATGTCCTGAAGAAAATACAAAAAAAAAAAACATTCAAAAATTCAAGAAAAATCATACATCCAAACGGTGAACAACCATTCCGGTGGCACCTTGGGTAAGTGCGATGGCAAAAACCTGGCAAACAGGCGCCACTCATAAAGGCAATGGCTCCAGTATCTTTCAGGCTCGTTGCGATCACATTCATACATACACACATCCATCCATCTAACCATGGCTTGTTATTTGATCTGTAATCCAAGAAAGTACTTCATGCGTCTGGCATCTCGCTTTTTCATAAATCATGTCCAACTTGGGGGCAATGCCCTTACAATCTAGATGATGGAAGTGGATTCTACATTACTAGTGATTCATTAGCAAAAACATTCAAAAATGTCTCGCAAAATCCAAAAACATTCAAAAATGACTCACAAAATCCAAAAACATCAGAAAACATTAAAAAAATCAAACAAAAAAAAACACGGCAATACATTGTACATACCCATCTGAGCAGATCCCAAACAAACATTGCGACATACTTAACAAAATGACCATTTATCAATCAAACCAAACAACATCAACACTCAAAACTGTCTTCAACAAGGATGCATCCTTCCTTACAAAAACAAAGACAAGATGACATTTTCTTTGACAAGAAAATTCTGTTTACACTATCAAATACTTGGTTGATTTATGGTCTAGTAATTTATATTAGGATCTTTCAGCATTGTTTTGTATCATTTGTGCAGTACTTCCGATGAAGTTTTGGGGCATGTACTAATGGTGTCTACGTGGGAAGTTCACTAAGCTACGTGATCTTATGCAAAATGCAGTCATAGATCACTACGGCTTGCTGACTACAGTGTATACCTTGACCATATGAGCATGAACCATTACCAAGGATCCATATTCTTTATTCTTTATGTATATATTGTTTGTTTGTAGGTACAATGCTCTTTCTTTGGTTCCTCCTACCTCAACCAAACTGGATAAAGGTTTTATCTCTTATTACGGTATGCACTTGTCTCGGGATATGATCAGCCTAAGATCAAGGAGGACGATCCAAGTCATGCATGAAAGGAGATAATCCTTGTCTGTTCTGCAAGCAATACTTAGGTCAACTTGATCCATTATATCAAGTTGCTTGTATTAACTTGCTATATAAAATCCATGTAAGAAATACTCTGGTCATCTTGAATCTTTATGTCAAGTTGCTTGTATTTTCTTACAACATTTTAAAGCTCAATGATGAAAAATAAAGCACCATGGATCGTCATTCCATCTCATCTGTATATATTGCATTTCGTTGCATTCCACCCATCCATACATTCATAATAGCTGCATATCATGCATACATAGTCATAATAATGCATACTCTATTTTACTCATCTTCTTCCATAGGACTCGGTCCTAGTCCTCCATATCTTCTATCTAACATCAAATCCCCCCTCACCCTCCCTACCTTGATCATCAACATCATCCTAATCCATTCATCGCTTCCCATCCTCACTCATCCAAAAAAATTAAGCCAGTTACTCTGTCTACATAGATACATCAACTCACGCACACCTAGACTATCAATAGATACTCTGATCAAGTATCTTCGGGTCTCAACAGGTAATCGATTATGGCAATCCTAGACTACATCAGGTATTTATCATAATGACCTAGTCTCAACGGGGCTACCATGATTCCCCACAACCATCCATCGCATGCACACACTATCAATTGATCAACCAATCAAACATAATCCAACGGACAATTACATCAATTGTCTACGTCTCAATGAGTATTTTGCTTCATATACCTTGACTTCATCGGACAATTACATCAATTGTCTAAGTCACCATCAAGTCACTTTGATTCACTTACTCAGACTTTATCATGTCCAAGCGACCAACTGACATCAACTGTCACGCTTTGACTTGACTGGGGCAATTAAACCGATTGCACCAGATTGTCCAACCAATTTTGATCAATTGTATAGCATCAATCAAAACCCCACACTACATCTGCTATGTATCTCTTGCATGACCTCAGGGTACTCGCTGGCTTGTTGTTTCTTCATATTCACTCCATTTTCTCCCATTCTTTTATCATTAGTTCTAATTTCTTCTATTCTACATCCCCTCCACTTTTCATTCTTTTTCGAGAGACCGCCCGATTTTTCAAAAAAAAATAATAATAATAAAATTCGGCCCATCTCTCGAGGGGGCATACCACCCATTAAATTTACAGTTTATGGGGCATTTCTTCACACCTATTTTTCTTTCTTTGAAACGATGCGATAAACTGAACCGTCTCAAAGAGGGGCAAATGTAGTCACATAAATCTGTCCACTTAATTAAATGAATACTTAGTATCTATTTGATTATTTAACCATCAATTAATAATTAATTAAATTAATATTTAATTAATTCATCTTAACCCTCTTCTCCTATTAATTAAATAAATTATTCAATTTATTTGATTTAATTCACTTAACCAAATTCAGACCATTAATTAATTAAATAAATCATATTTATTTAATTAAATATTCTCTCACATTTAAATAAATTAATATTTATTTAAATCCCCCAAAATCCCACCTCTCACATTTAAATAAATTAACATTTATTTAAATCACCTTTATCCTCTACCCACTTGCCTTTTCCTACAAATGCAAGTTGCACAATTATTTTAAATAAATAATTTATTTAAATCACCTTTATCCTCCACCCACTTGTATTTTCCTACAAAAGCAAGTTGCACAACTATTTTAAATAAATTATTTATTTAAAATCCTATTTATCCTCACCCACTTGAAACCTTTAATGGTTTCCCTTAAAGTATTCAAACTTGATGGCTTTAAAGTCTTCAAACTTGATGGCTTCCTTCTATAGTCTTCTTAAGACTTTAATGGTTTTCCTTAAAGTCTTCAAGCCTTTAATGGTTTCCCTCAAAGTCTTCAAGCATTTTAATGCTTTATCTTCATTTTTCTCATTTAAATAAATTAATATTTATTTGAATATTTATCCAAATGCAAATTACACCATTTAATTGAAATAAATGATTTTATTTTAATTGAAAATACCAAAATTTCTCCCACTTGCATTTTCCTACAAAATCCACTTGCATGCCTAAACCCCTTCTAGAATTTTCTAGTCACTTCTAAATAACCTAACCCCTTCTCTAAACTTTGTCACATTCCTAAGCAAAAGGGAAGTCACTTCTCAAACCCTCAAAGTCTTTGATAACCATTAAAGGCTTTCAACCTTCAACCACTAAATGGCTCAAAGTCTTTGATAACCATTGAAGGCTTTCAACCTTCAACCACTTAATCCCCAAAGTCTCCAATAACCATTAATGGTTACCTCAAACCCTCCAACATGGTTAAAACATTTGTTTTGACTCAACCTCTAGATAACCATGAGGTCTTCTCAGGCCTTTAATGCCTCCAACCTCTTCTCTCAACCCAATCCTATGTTGACACTTGTCACCATTTTATTGGTGCCAATTGTGCACATGGATCCCCAACTTTCAAACTTGGCCCTTGATTAAACCATTCAATCTTAACCCTTCATTTCCCCATTTCTTCTATAATAGAACCCTTCTCCTCAAGCAAAAGGAAGCATTAGAGTATTGTTGTTATACTGGCATTAGCATAGAGCTTTCTCATAGCATCACTATCTACACTTGCATAGCATTTGCTTATCATATTCAACTATCTTGAATCTCCATATGGCATCCATGGCTAGTGCTAAAAGCTGAGAGCTACACTCATTTGGGACTTGGAGAGGAGAGGAACAAGGGAGGAGCAACTATGAGCATCTTGATTAGCTATTTTATTCTATGTTTATATGCTTTCTATTTCATGCTTAATATCTCTCTTGATATGCCTGTTTAGGATAATCTTTTGTTGCTAACACTAACGTTTGTTTCTTGCGCTCTTGTGTGTGTTGCCATCAAACAGATTTTCTAATCCTTTTTGCAGAGCATCACCCACCAAGGAGCTTCAACATCAAACAACAACAAGAATCACCAAGGCAACAATAACAACAACCAAGAGAACCACACAAACCAAAGAGGCGACACTAATACTTTCCTGTATCGATGAATATACACGCCATTAGGACAAACCTTGGAATCAGCATTTCAGGAGCTATTAGCAAATAAGATCATCACATTGCCAGCCACAAGAAACTTTGAACCCCAAGTCAAACCACCATGGTGGAATGACTCACATTATTGTAATTATCATCAAAACAAGGTGCATAACACAAATGATTGCACAAGGCTGAAGAACATAGTTAAAGACATGATAGACAAGGGTGACTTAACAATAGATGGTCATAAAACCAATGGTGACCATGAAGCTTTCAAAAATCCTCTTCCCAATTACGACAAGGGAGGAGTGTCAACGTCAAATAACACCAAAGGAACTTGTATTAATCACATATAAGAAAACACCATCAATCACATATCAGCATGTGACAATCAAGTGAATGTCATAAAAATCAAAGACAAACAAGAACATGCATCAATAAATGTGACAACAAGAGTGCAGAAATATGTATTGAAAGGGAACACATCAACATCAACAGCTCTCCCCAAGACTCAATATAGCTTGGTCGACCAACTACGAAGAACACCCGCTCAGATATATATACTTGATTTGCTCAAAATTTCACCAAAACACAAGGATATCTCAAAATGGGCTCTTATCAAAACAACTATTCCAAATGATCTGGATATTGATCAATTCCAAGCCATGGTGGCCCATATGACGGTGCCACACAACATATCTCTTTTTTGAAAAGGATGATGTCTCCTTGAATCATCCACATAATACCCCACTACATATTGATGTCTTAGTCTATAAACATTGGGTAAAAATAGTATTAATAGATCAAGGAGTTGGGCTCAATATACGCATTGGGCTTCTCTAAGCAGTCTATTGATCCCAGAAATAAAATCACTATCAAGGCCTATGATGATGAAGAGAGGTCATCTGAAGGAACTATAATACTACCCATTCAGGTAGGTCTTATACAAAGAGACACCATGTGCCAAGTCTTGGACATAGACTTAACATACAATATACTATTGGTTCATCCATGGATCCGTGAAATACAAGTGGTGCCTTACACGTACCATCAATGTATCAAGTTCCCCTACAATGGACAATAAATTTCAACATCTGCAAATAATAACCCTTTCCAGTATTGCAATGCTATGGGGGCAGCTCAAGATATCTTGGTTTTGCACAACGGGGAGGCCCAAGCTTCCTCAACATCTAAACATCAAGAAGAACTCAAGTCTCTATCCATGAACTTCAAGCAAAAGATGAAAATAAAGGACCAAGGCATGGGGGAGTAATCTTTTGAACCCTTGTGTCTATCTAAATTGCCAACTTCACCAAGGTCTTATGGACAACCTTCCACATCAAGACATCAGGAAACACAACCCATCACCAAGTTTGATGGTAAATTTATCCAAATGGGCACACTAGATGAAGAATCAGAAGATAAAGACATCCTTAGCTAGCTATACAAGGATAAAGAAGAAATCAGAGTTTCTACCATAGAAGTAGTCGTACCAACATAACAGTATGGAAATGGGTTCCGGATCATGCAATGAATGGGATACAAAGGAAAAGGACTTATTGGCAAGCACCAAGAAGGCATCAGAGAACCCCTACAACTTCATTCACAATTTGCAAAAGACAAAACAGGACTTGGGTATGGGCAACATATTCTGCTTGTGCAAAAGCAAAATCATCATCAAAAACCTCAATGGAAAGAAAAGAAAAAAAGACATAACAAAGACTCATGGCAAGAGGCACTGAATCAAGAAGCAAAAAAGACAAGGAGCAAAAACATGAAGAAGATGAGAAACGACAAGAAGAGCTCACTATTCAAAAGGAGGAAGCTTCTTATAAAAAGGTACATCATGTACAAGAACCTGATCAAACCAAGGTTGAGCCACAACCTAATGAAATTCCTGCTCACAGAAAAGAAATAGTGTACAAATAAATTCAAAGAGTACAAGCCAGCGCTGATCCTGAATCAGATTAAGCTACTAAACTTGTGTCAATTATCAGTGATCTTTTCTCACCATACAACATACCTATCAGATTCAGCAAGGTAACCTAGGACAATGATTCTAAAACCGATTCCAATGAATATGAGTGGGATAGTTGTTTTGATGTTACTGAAGATATTGAGGTGGATACAATCCATGCATACACACCCATTTCTCACGAGGGACAAGGCTCAAGATCTTGACCGTTTGAATTAAGACCACAACATATCTATGAGGCTAGTGAGAATGAGCAACGACAATATGAACAAGGCAATATTGAAGAGAATACCATCAAAGACCTCGAAAATATCATAGACCTCCCCAATATCCCAAATGACTATAACAATGACTCCATCATTGCACTTACAGTAGCTAATCTTAACCCATCAAATGACTCCTTGCCGCTCATATATCCTGGTCTCATAGATTGGGAAGATCCCAAACATCATGATATACCAATATTCCCATATGATGTCCAATACCTATGCTCTATCGACCCAAAAACATGCTCCACTAGTGAACAACATAACTATATCTGCAATCAGGGGAGTGCCAAGTCTCTCAAACACCAAAAATGAAATAAACAATGGATCTAATGGTGAAAACCAATTAATGGCAGTACTAGATCGTAGAAAAGTAAAAATAAAGGACGTATCTGAAGGTGAAAACCTCTTTGAGGTGCCTAAAGATGAGAGACTTGACACTCTTCCTGAACATTACTAGGAGAGGTCACCAATCTTGATTGAGCCAACTTAATCAATAAATATCGGCACTTAAACAACAGTCAAAACCATACATCTGGCAGAATCACTCATAGAAAAAGAGCAACTAGATTTTATTAGATTCTTCAAGGAGAAGCAAATCAATTTTGCTTGGTCTTATGTTGACATACTCGGGGTAGATCTGAATCTAATCATGCATCACTTATCCATTGCTCCTAGAGATAAACCTGTCAAGCAGAAATAAAGGAAGATGAATCCACATGTGGCATTATTGGTTAAAGCATAACTGAAAAAGTTATTAGATGTCAGATTCATCCGACCTATAGACTATGCCGAATTGATCTCAAATATTATACCAGTTTCCAAGCTAGATAAAAGCATAAGGATCTACACATACTTCAGAGACCTAAACAAGGAATGTCCAAAGGACGACATTCCTTTATAAAGCATCTACACTATTGTTGATCTAACAATAGGTCACACAATGCTATCTGTCATGGATGGCTTCTTTGGCTATAACCAAATCAAGATAGCCCTAGAGGATCAAGATAAAACTGTATTCACTTGTCCAAGGGGAACATATTACTGGAATGTCATGTCTTTTGGCTTGAAAAATGTTGGTGCAACTTATCAAATATCCATGACAACAATCTTCCACGACATGATGCTTACTTTCATGGAGGATTATGTGGATGATTTTCTAGCTAAATCATTCACCAGAGCAGAACACCTAGGCATCCTAGATAAAATCTTTCAATGATTGGAGCAATTCAATGTCAAATTAAACCCTAAGAAGTGTGTCCTTGGGGTCATATATAGAAAACTATTGGGCTACATTGTATCAGAAAAAGGCATCGAAGTAGATCCAGCAAAGGTACATGCTATCATGGAGATGCCACCTCCTAAAAACATTAGCCAACTACGATCTCTGCATGGCAGGCTACAATCCATCAGACAATTCATCGCTCACTTAGTAGATAAATGTCTTTCATTCAATCATCTACTTCATAAGAATATACCTTTTAGATGGGAAGACAAATGCGTTGAATCATTCCACCAGCTCAAACAATATCTAATGAATTAACTAGTTTTGGTATCACCAATAGCAAGCAAGCCACTCATTCTCTATACATCAACAACAAAAGTATCATTGGGGGCGCTATTAGCACAAAAAGATCTAGAAAGCAAAGAAAGAGAAATCTATTACATTAGCAGGACTTTAAATGGATATAAACTCAATTATACATTCATTGAAAAGGCTTGCTTAGTAGTGGTGTTTGCTTCTCAAAAGTTATGCCACTATATGCTAGCCCACATAATCAAGTTGATAGCAAAGATCGATCCTCTCAAATATCTACTCATTAAAGATGCTTTCATAGGAAGATTAGCTAAGTGGGTCATGATCCTAAGTGAGCAGCATTCAATATATAGAATGACGAGCTATCAAAGGACAACCAATTACAGATCAACTGGTAGAAGCACCACTACTAGACCAACACCCACTACAGGTAGAATTTCCAAATATGGATGTACTCACTATCACACCCAAGTAATGGACCCTATCCTTTGATGGATCCTATACACAATATGGATCGGGTGTTGGCATCCTGTTCGTTACTCCAGAGTGGCACACAATTCCAAGATCTTATAGACTGATGTTTCCTTGCACCAACAACATTGTTGAATATGGAGCTCTGGTAACTGGAATCAAGGTGGCTATAGAATGGAGAATCATAGAATTAAGAGTCTATGGGGATTCTCAATTAGTTATTAATCAGATCAATGATGACTATTAGACAAAAGATGATAAGTTAATGCCTTACAAGAAAATGGTGGATGACTTCAAAAAGTACTTTGTGCACATCACCTTTGAATTCCAAGTTTGGACAATAGAGCTATCGATGCAATGGCCACTATCACCTCACTTTTACAAATTCTAGATAAACAGAATTGTTATGAACTCCTGGTGGAGTAATTGTTTTTCCCAGCCTATGATAATTCTGCATCCCAAGTCATTTGTGCCTTGACCGATTCTAATTCACCTCTATACGGGAAGATCTATGATTATCTAAAAAACAATACTCTCCCTCCTGACCTATCTCGCAACCAAAAATGAAGCTCCATCCGACAAGCCGCCTACTATACCTTAATCGTTGACATGCTTTATCACTGAGGTCTATATGGTACTCTTCTTCAATGCCTCAATCATAATGAATCTGATTTTGCCTTACATGAGCTTCACGAAGGTATTTGTGGTACACATTCAAGTGGTCCTACTCTCGATAAGAAACTTTTGAGAATGGGATATTATTTTCCAAAAATGGAAAGAGAGTCTTATCAGTTTGCTAAGAAATGTCCTAAATGTTAAATTCACGGTAACCTCATACATGCACCAGCACAAGAGTTGCAACCATTCACCACATCTTGGCCTTTATATCAATGGGGACTTGATCTGATAGGAAATATTCATCCTTCCTCTTCAAATGGGCATAAGTTCATTATCACCACCACAGAGTACTTCACCAAGTGGATCAAAGCAATCTCGATGACCACCATAACTAGAAAACAGATCTCATCATTCATCCTCAACTATCTCATTTGCAGATATGGCATTCCCATTTCCATCATCACACATAACGGATGTCCTTTCAAGAATCAAGATGTGTGAGAGATATGTGAATGATTCAAAATCCAACATCGCTTTTCCACACCATACTACCCACGGGGGAATGGACAAGCAGAATCATCAAACAAAACAATCCTGAAAATCCTCAAGAAAATAGTAAATGATGCTAGCAAGGATTGACATGGACAACTCAAACTGGCACTTTGGGCCTATAGAATGAGTATCCACACACCTACAGGGGATACACCATATTCATTGGTGTATGCTTCAGAAGCAATTCTACCTCTTGAAGTAGAAATATCATCTCTCTAAGTATCTTTGAAGGGCCTCATACCATATGAGGAATATCGAGTAAACAAGTTGCAGGAACTGGAGCTTCTTGATGAAAAATGACAATGTACCTATGACCATCTCAAGGCATATCAGAAATGAATGTGCAGAAGCTATAACCACAAAGTCATCCCAAGGGCTTTCAAAGTCGGTGATCTTGTCCTAAAAATAAATCCCAAAAAAAAGCAAAATTGAGAAAAGAACAGGAAGTTTGAACCTAACTAGTTGGGACCCTTTGTCATCATATCAGCCTATGGATCAAGAGCATATCAGTTGTCAAACTCAAAAGGGAACACACTCGATGAACTAACCAACAACATCCATCTGAAGAAGTTCTACACTTGAGTCATCCAATGCACAGATCAAGCAAAAAGCAAAAAAAAATCAAAAAATCAAAAAAATACAAAATAATGAAAAACAAATCAAAAAGTGCAATAAAAACAAATGGTGAAAACTTGGCAACAGGAACTATTTGTGAGAGTACATCTCCTCTATCTATCAGTACTCACATCATATCTTTGATCCATCTGATCTAAGCCCATAACCATCATCGAACACTTATACACACAACATTATCCCGGACATACTTAGTGTATTCATTGTCCTTGATTATCTAAACATTTATTCGTATCATATCCCACCATGGCTTGGTGATCAACGTATATATCCACATATACAAGTGTGCATAACTGGGGGCAACATTCATCTCACATTAGCATTCAGACAAAAAACAAGGATCACATGATACTAAGGAAACCAATGTCAAAATTGCTTATCGGAATAGAAAACAAGACCATTATCCAACTACAACTTCAACACACACACAATGGATGATTTATTCTAAATTATGATTTGTTTACATTTGGCATGAAGTTTTGACTATTTGTATCTTGATTTATGAATCATTAGATCTCTTGAGCTACTCAAGGATGCACTGAGCTAAAGAAGCAACGAAGAAATCTAGTTTTTTCTTGGGTTTTATGTCCGTGAGGTGATCATTTGTATGTTACAAATTTGTCTCAAGACATGATTGGAAACATATCATTGAAGATATTTTCCATTTTACACATAAAAATGGTTAACTCTTGTCTTTTTTATGCAAGCAACACTCGGGTCGTCTTGGTTCAATTATACCTCGACACTTGTGTCATCTTGCAATACCAAATATCCATGTAAATTATACTCAAGTCATTATGGTTCAACTATACCATGATGCTTGTATTAACTTTCAACATATCAAAATCTCAATGATGACAAAAAGAGCACAAACAAGTGACTAAATAGGAATGACAATGATAGAATTAAAGTGATCATTTAGTTGATACAATTACAGTAGGTTTCATATCATCTTAAACTTGCATTAAGTTGCATATCATTTCAATCTTACATCTAATATCATTTACATCTCATTTTCAAGATACATATCATATCATTATCATTATCATTTGCATCTCATTTTCAAGATACATCTCACAATCATAAACATTCAGATAGCATTCCATCTTGTATCAAAGAAAATATAGCAATGCATATCACAAACACTTATTCATCATGAACCACTCATTCGCATCATCATATAAATCAACATTAAGATATCAAGAGCATCATTATTATCTAAACACCTAGTCATCCTTATATTATCATCATATCAAATAAATGTGCATCATAAATCATATCATCATCAGTAACACATCACATATGGATCAAAGAAAATCAATGCCATATATCATATATCTCAAACTGTCAAAATGTACAATGGATATCATGTCTATCAATACAATAGGATAGATCTCTTAGGTATGACTATCTCCTAAGGTAGATGGTCTAGCAGCAAATGTCGCAGCTCCCGGATCTCCACCAGATAGATCATGTCGTGCAGGCCCCGTAACACCTCTGCTCTCTATCCTCATATTACTCCGTCTGAATCGAGTGGACGTCACTGCAGCATAGCTAGGAGCTCTATGATCTCGAGGGACCATATCCTCATACAAATGCCTATAATACTCAGCCTCCTTAGTCGATTACTATATCTCCCTCAGTGTGTCCCAGAGCGGGGCACTGACCGTGGCTCTCTCTAACTTGTCAGCAAGGGCCTCTGCTCAGCCTTGATGCTCTCCTGTTGTATCCCTCTCTGCCTGCAGCTGCTTAATTTCTCATTGTTACGCTAACACCTGTGCCTGCAGCTCCTGCACCGAGACCTATAGTGCTCTAATTTGAGAATCTTGGTGGTAGGTGGGCACCCTGATCTGAATGGGTACCTATGTCATATTTCTACCTCCACCAGTCCCTATCTGAGGCCCTGGTGGAGGTAGAATGCTAGATCTCCTCCTATAGGTAGGTCATTTGTCATCCTCTATCCCTCTCATAGTAGCTAACACTGCACCTATCCTACCACCCCCACCCACACCAAGAATGAGACCACCTTTTTCATCTCCACCACTCCCTCCCCTTCTACCCCCTCCACCTTTGTCATCTCCACCACCCCCTCCACCACCTCCACCTCCATCTCCTCCACCACCACTATCTAGGGTAGGCCCCCACTCTGACACATCTTGTTGCTGACAAGCATACAAATAGGCTCCATGTGGTATCCCCTGTTGTCTATCATACTATCAATGAATACGGTTGTGTAAAAATCCCTCAATAATAAAGGGTGTTTACCCAATCATGTACCTCAACATATATACATAGCGAATCTCTAGCCCATCCTCTGCCCACACCTCACAATCCATATATGGTCTCTAGATGATTGTATCGATTTCATTCAATGCCCTCTGCCAGTTCTCTAGTTTGCCTATTTTATGTTGAATAACTACACTTGTATACCCATGTGCATATGCCCGACCAACTGGCCTATCCCTGTCTGCAAGCGATCTTGACACTGCTATATGCTCCCAGGCCCACACTTGTAATAATGTCACCCCAACTAATAGACTAGTGTATCCTAGATATACTACCTGGTGGAGCTCTCTGTATAGGTGGGCCAACATGCAAGAGCCCCATGCAAACAAGCATCCCTGCATCACCATATCCTCTAGAACCAATCCCCATCCAACGGCTAGTCCCTTCAATCTACAGTCGAGACACAGGAAACAACCAATGAAACCTGTTAATACTAATGGCAGCAGAGCGTAACCCAAATCCAAAAACTCGTGCCATGGGATCTTGTAGCCACTAATGTTATCATCCTAAAAAATATGGCAAAGAGCCTTTATGCCACCCTCCTCGGTCTACTCATAGGGTAGCAAATCCCCAACCACACGAATCTCTAGAATCTGACAACAGTCCTCTAGTGTAACTGTCATCTCATTGGTAGCCAAATGAAAGGTGTTCGTATCATTGTGCCACCTCTCTGCCAACGTTGCTAGTAACCCCTAATTAATGATATACCAGGGCATGTCTAGTAAAGATGATAACCCATATCTCTCAATCACATCTTTGTCAGCCTGTGACAAGCACAAGATAAGTGTCCATGGCTTCATGAATCGCTCCCAAGGCTGTAGTACACCAAGCTCTGCCTGCAAATCAACAAATATCCATCATCATTTCTTGATTCAATCATATCTATCAAAACTAAAAAACAAATCAACTTGAAAATGTGAATCATATCAAAAACACATTAGAAACATATTCACATCAATCAGTGAATCATATCAGTGCATCATATCAGGACTCATTCAATCAATCAAGACTCATAACGAAATCAGATCCATATCACAATCAAGACTCATAATGAAATCAGATCCATATCACAATCAAGACTCATAATGAAATCAGATTCATAACGCAATCAAGACTCATAACAAAATCAAACCCATATCGCAATTAAGACTCATAATGAAACCAGATCCATATCGCAATCAAGACTCATAACGAAATTAGATCCATATCGTAATCAAGACTCATAACAAAATCAGATCCATAACGCAATCAAGACTCATAATGAAATCAGATCCATAACATAATCAAGACTCATAACAAAATCAGATCCATAATTCAATCAAGACCCATAACAAAAATCAGATCCATATCGACAACTTGACCCATATCGAAAATCAGATTCATATCGACAACTCAACCCATATCGAAAATCAGATCCAAATTGACAACTTGACCCATATTGAATATCAGATTCATATAGACAACTTGACCCATATCGAAAATCAGATTTATATCGATAACTTGACTCATATCGAAAAGCGACTCATATTGAAACAAGATCCATATCGACCACAGACTCATATCGCCATCCAGTAGCATATGAGAATCAGACATCATCACAAAACAAGACTCACATCAGATCACAAACCATATCAGACAATCGACGAACCCATATCGACATCTACACAACCTATCCAATCCATTTAACTCAAGATGCATTTTTTAAAACACCTTTTTTCCAAATTTTTACCCTACGCACTAAATCAGGGCTCCAAAGCGCTAAGCTGCCACGTATGCGCTAAACTTTTCCATGTATGAACTATAAAACACACCTTATGCGCCATCTTGTTATCACATGCTAACTATCGTACCTTTTGCGCTAGCCTATTTTTCCAATGCACCAAATCTACTCTACACACTTATAACTGTCATACCATTTGCACTACCCTTTTTTCCCAACGCACTAAACCAAAAAATTCTGACCCAAAAATTGAAAAATGTGACAAAAATTAATAAAATTAATAAAAAACATAGGTATTTTGGCCAATTACTGGTGGACCATATGCGGCAGATCTCAGATATTGCCTGACGCACTCAAATCAGTGCGAAGAGTATAGAATCGGCATTGTGGTCAGAGCTCCAAATGTCACAATCACAAGGAGACAAGTGTGCAAATGATTTTTCAAAATCACTTTTTACTTTTTAATAGGGTAAATCAAAGGGTTAATAAGTGGGGCATGTATTTTACTCCCACTTTTTCATTATTAACCTTATCAACATCATATTTTTTAGGAGATGAATCAATAATGTGAATCCAATGCAGTCAATATTCTCATATCACAATAAATTCAAAAATGATCATAAACTTGACAACTTTTCACCAGATTCTTAATTCATCTCCCAAGGGGGCATCATCAATATCGTTCGTCAAATCTACATCTGGGGCATCATATCGACATTTTGGCACACATCATATAGATCAAATTTTGGCAGCATATCAAGCGATTTTTCTTTGAATCAACATGTGCACACACGTCACTTCAAAGAGGGGCAAAATGTAGACATATAAATCTGACCACCTTCCTAAAATAAATATTTAATATTTGTTTTAACCCCATTCCCCTTATTAATTAAATTCTATTTAATTAATTTCTTCGCATTCATCTATTTGATTAAATAAATTACTCAATTTATTTAATCAAATTCACATAAACCTTTTCTAGCCTCTAATTAAATAAATCACTTTATTTAATTAATTACTCTTTCTCCCTTTTTAATTAAATTTACATTTAATTAAATTGATCCTTGCAAATAAATAAATCTAATTTAATTATTAAATCCCCCCACTTGTATTTATGCAAGGTGCATCTATTTTTGGTTGAAATAAAGTAATTTTATTTTAATTAAAATCCTTTTCCCTCATCCACTTTTTCCTACATCTCCCATTTGCCTCCTAAACCCCTTCTAGATTCTTCTAATCACTTCCATTTTAGCCTAATTCATCTCCTAATTATTGTCACATTCCTAAGTAAAAGGAAGTCAATTCTCAAAACCTTCAAAGTCTTCAATAACCATTAAAGGCTTTATGTCTTCAAATGGTTAACCTCTAAAGTCTTCCAAACCATTAAATGATCTTACATAACCATTTATGGTCAACTCGCCTTTGACCTTTGGTTAGAGACTTTCCTCTAACTTAACCATCCTTTTCACTCAAGGATCTCATCAAATACTTATGGCTTTGACCATAGTTATCCATTTAACCCTTTCACAAGAGTTTACGCCTTGGATAAAAGATTTATCTATTGGATAACCCTAACCTAACCTTAACCCTTACCTCCTAAGGTAACCTTCATGTCTTCTCAAGCATTTAATGCCTCTTGCATCTCCTCTCAAGCAACCTCTTGTTGACAATCGTCACCATTTCATTGGTGAAAATTGTAAACATGGATTGATTAACTTTCAATCCTAGCCCTTGTTAATATTATTCAATCTTAACCATCCATTGCCCTATTTTCCCTATAAATAGAGCTCTCATTCTTCATTATCCATATCTCCAAGTTTTATGCATATACATTATAGCCTAATTTACTAAGCATTTTAGCCTCTCTTTGTTAAAACATCATCATAGTATTTAGAAGCATTTTCCATATCATGGAATATTCATGCTAGGCTAGTATATCATGTTAGGATAATTTATTAATCTTTTATCATATCATTATCTTCATCTTAACTTAAATCATCATAGTTTTAACACATCATATAGATCTTAGAATGCATTCATGCATGTAGATCAAATATCACTCATTCTTGGAGTTGTAATTCCTAAGTCACTTGCTCAATGATCTAAGAGAAAATCATTGGCTTTAGGGATCCTGTGAGATAGAGAACAATGGGACATCCCTTGGGAAGTTAAACTAGTTCAATTAGTTTATATACTTGCGACAAAAGTCTCATTGATATGTGGGTCTGTTGATCTCAATATATTCATTTTGGTCACCACATTTTCCCGCATACATTATTCAATGTGATAATACTGTTGCTATTAATATGTCAATGAATCTGGTATTTCATTCCAAATCAAAACACATATCTATAAGGTATAATTTCAAGAAGGAAAAAGTTGAAGCAAAGGAAGTCAGACTGGTTTATTTACCCACTAAGGAACAGATTGCAAATATTCTAACTAAACCATTGCCTAAAGATACTTTTGAATATCTCAAAGATCAATTGGGGGTCACCACCCCTCCAGAACAAACTTAGAGATGCAGGGATGCATCAATCCGGTGAGCTTATCATAAATATCTTCTGATCTAGGTTGATGGGATGATGCTACTGTTCAGGGGGAGTATTCAATTGTGTGTTTTGGCAATATCTGCCCTTTGTCATTGATATCAAAGGGGAAGAGGTGTTCATGTGAAAAATAGAAAATTTTAGGGAGAGATATTTCATATCAATTTTGGGAGATTGTTTGGCATTCCTTGGCACTTGGATGTTTTTCACATTCAGTGTTGCCATCAATGCCAAAGGGGGATTTTTTTGGCATTATGCAAGAATTGATTATGGGTTGTCATTGATGTCAACACTGGTCTGGTTGGTTACTGACCTGTCCCAGTTGGATACTGACCTATTCTAGTTTGACATGGTTTTGGCCGATTTTATCAAAGATTCTGATCCGGTATGATCAGATTGTTGGATTTGGTTTTGGATGGTGATTCAGGATGATTATATGCTTGTCATATTCAGTTGGTTCATGATTTGGTGCTCTGGAAGCTATCATTTGTGTTCTAGTTTTCCAGTTGATATTCTTGGTACCGGTTGGTGATATTTGATGAAATGGTTAATTGCTTTTGATCTAGCTTCTAGAAATGGTTCATAACGTGTTGAAGGTGTTCTTGATCGTGTCCTAATTGTTTGGTGGCTTTGCATTGGCTGATGTGATGATTTGGTGATCCTATTTTGATCCGGTTGGTTATTCTATGTCATTGACACTGATGGTTTCTACCGATTGGTAAAACGTGTTGCATTTGGTCTTGGCAGAATTTTCGGTGGATATAATTGTTTGAAAATTTGAATTAGGCCCATGCTATGTAATATAAATCATAATATTGTTCTGATGGTATCGTGTGATGTAATTTATGTAATTATAATTTATGGGTTTAGGGTTTAGTCAGCCTTGCTTATCAAGGTTGATGATCTATATATATAGGTGATATATTCAAGTAATTTGTATGGTATGGTTGTGTCTGCATTATCAGAGAGAGGTTTATATATGAACAAGGATATATATCATTCAACGAAGGTTTTGCGGAAAGTTTGATATTGCAGGGTAGACATTTGTGTTTAACCAAAACTGTATTAAGCATTAGGAGATGCTATTTCCACAGTTCATTTCCTTCGGATTGTAGTCCAATATTTATGTAAGTCAGTGAGACTTCCCTTTTGTGTTGAGAAGTGCGCTCTAGGTAGTTGGCCTGATTGCAAGTGCAATCCCCATTGTAATATTTCACATACTGCTGCAAAATTATTATCTGACTATGGGTAGGGTTTCCCATCAGGTTTTCCACATCAAAAATATTAGTGTTGTCTATTCTATACTTTCATGTTTTATCTTTCATTGTGTTGTTTTCATTGTGCTTCGGTAGAAGGTTTATAATTTGCAATAATTGTTTAACTTGTGGAAAACTGATTCACCCACCCCCCCTCTCAGTTTTCCTTCGGTTCATTCTAATTATTGGAATCAAAACTTGTTAATAGGTATGACACATCCACACCTATTGTTTATGACTTTTGTCACAAACATATTTTTTTATAGTAGCTCGAAAGTAGCTTAGCTTTAGCTTGTTACCACTTGGGTTGTTCATTTTAGATATTGGTTGATATGTTGTCATTGATGTCAACATATGGGGAGATCAACATATGGAGAGATTAACATATGGGGAGATTGACATATGGAGATATTGTTGGAGAGTTTGTTGGAATATTCTTATGTGTTTTAGTGTTTCAATCAGGTTGAATGAGTTGGTTTAGCCTATGTCTTCCAGATGAGTTGATGCGGATTAAAGGGTTTCGGGTATGTTGTTTGTAAATGGTTCGTTACCATTTTCATAGGTCCGCATGATGATTTGATCGAGTTATGAGGTTTGATATTATGGTTAGATATTCAGTTGTTCGTGTTATTTGGTATTCTGGTTTGTACTCTGTATTGCTCCGAACTTGCTATGTCTTTAGTTGTGAATGTGTGGGATATATTCTGGACATTGATGTGTGTCCTCAGTTTGATTGGTTCATGATTTGGAAATCCACAAGCGAATATTTCAAGTTGACAGTCAATTATGTTGGTGTTCTTGAGCTCTGATAGAGATATGATGATGATTCTAGTAATCTGAGTTGTTGCGGTTGTTGTGGTGCAATTCACGTTGCTTGTAAATGTTTCTAGATTGTGTTCTATGTGTATTGGTAGTTCTCATTGATTATTGTGCATGTTATTTAAGATTCTCTTTGTCCGGTGATGTTCTTCGTGTTATGCAACATTCTTGATGTTGTAACATGTTGCAGATGATCGAGGCATAATTATTGGAGGTGTTTCATGTTTGCGGTGGTTGTTTAGGTCCAGACTGTTCACAATTTGGAGGAATTGATTATGTGTTGTATTGATGTTTGTCATTGATGTCAACACTAGTTGTTTTGTTGTCTACCGGGTTTCGGTAGAGTGGTTGGATTATGATTTTGATTTGGAGATCTTCTCCGGTATGTTCCAACTTGTGGAATTGGTTTGGACTGATTATTAATTTGTTCCTGATGCGTATCACATTCAGTTGGTTTGGGATTTGATGATCCGGAAGCTATCATTTATTCTAGTAAGCCTTTTAGTTACCAATAAGGGTTTTACCAGTAGATCTTTGTTGAAGATATTTTGATGAATCCGATAAGTGGTGTTGGTGCGGCTTCTAGAAGGTTATCAGGATGTTGATGGTTGTCATGTTCATGTTCCAGTTGATCGGTGGTGTTGCATTTAGAACCAAACCTATTGCTATTCTATTCTGTTAGGTTATGGACCGGTTTATATAATGTGTTGGTTGATACTCCCGATACATTATCGGTTGTATTTATTGATTGGTTTATGTTGTTTTGGTCTTAGGCCAACTTGGTTTATCATTGGTTTGTAGGATTATGTAACAGATTTATTGTATTATCTTTTAGGTGGCCGACCTAATTATTTAGTTATTGGGCTGGTATAAATATGATGTAAGTTCTCTTTGTAGATCGTGGTATGTGGGTTATGGGATTATCAATGTGTGAATAAAGTTGTAATCATATGTAGAGGTTTTAGTCGATCATAGATGATCGAATTAGGTTTTTGTAAGAGGTTTAAGACCTCTGATATTGAGCTTAATCGAAACTGTACTCAGGCATAGGAGATGTTATTCTAGCAATTTAATCTTCATTCTAGATTGTAGTCTGATGTTTTATGTAGTTAGTGAGACTCCTTTTGTGATGAGCAGTGCTCTCTAGGCAGTTGGCCTTCCTACATATCCAGGGCCCTTATTGTAATATTTATTCATCTGATCAGTGGATAGATATTGTGGGTCTCCAATCCCACCGTGGTTTTCCCTCATTGATGTTTTCCACATATAAATATGTGGTGTTATGGTGTGCATCTGTGTGGTTGCATTATTACTTATTGTTATCTACTTTTATGTTTACTGGTTGCTAAGTTATTGTGTTAATAAGGTTAAAATTCATCATTCTGATAGAACACTGATTCACCCCCCCCTGCTTTAAGTGTTCTTGGATCCCAACACAGACTATGTCTCAGCCAACATTGTTTTGCTCTACATGTATTGTTGTAGTGTGTGAGGTTATTATTTTGTAATTTGTGTTGAGGGTTGATCTAACCTATACCTCATGGGTTGATGACTTGTATGAATGAATGAATAATCATTGAGATATATCATGCTATGTTCAAATATTGTATCAATCATTCAGTAGCAAGTAATTTGTATGAAGTTATGCAAAGAAGTGTATTGCAGAGAAGATTTGATAGTGAGCTTAACTAGAACTATACCCAGGCATATGGAGATGTTATTCTCACAGTTCATGTAATCTGGATTGTTGTTCGAATGATTATATAATTCAGTGAGACTTCTTGTAAGGAAGTGAACCTTCCCTAAGGGTTGTAGCCCTTCTGGGTTTCTTGTTTGAGAACTGAACTCTGGGCAATGTGCCTAAATGCATGTGCATTCCCCATTGTAATATTTACATTTACTCCTAACAGGGTATTATCTCATTGTGGTTAGGTTCCCACCATGTTTTTTCCCTTAATCAAAATTTTTACATCAAAAATCTTGGTGTTATGTGTGTTATTGATGTGGCATTTTTTGGCAACAACAATGAAGGAAAGCTGAGAAGGGGGGTGAATAAGTTTTCACTGAATTAATAAACTTAACCTCAAATGCAAATCTGATTATTGCAGCAATAACAAAGCTAAGCAAATTGATAGTACAACACACAACACCAAGATTTTGTTGTGGAAAACACGGTTAAGGTAAAAAATATGGTGGGAACCTACCCACAATAAGATGATACTCTATAGTAGTATATGAAAATAATTAAAATGGGGAATGAACATGTATTCAAGCTCACTACCTAGAACTCACTGCTCAAATATAATAACTCGAAATGCTACAAACCTTAGGGAAGGTTCACTACCTTACAAGGAAGTCTCACTGACTTACAAAATATTTAGACAACAATTCAGAATCAAGTGAACTAAAAGAATAGCATCTGCAAATGCTTGATGATAGTTCCAGTTAAGCACATATGTCTGCCCTACAACACTTCAATCTCTTCTCAATCACAATGTCAAAGGATGTATTCATTTGTTCGCACCTTTACCATTCTCTGATAATTTAAACACAACACTGATACACAATTTACATGACTGTATGACCTATTTATACAATTCATCAACCTTGACTACAAGGTCGACCAAACCCTCAACTCACAATTACAAAATTACATCACACGATACAAAGATCAACCATCAAACCAATATTATGATATACATGACATAACATGGACCTACACCAAATGCTCAAACACGCAACACCACCAGAAATCACGCCAAGATCAACCGCAACACGCTACACCACAAGAAAACCTCATAACACGAAGAATATCACCGGACCCATAAGATCTTCAAGAACACACATAAATATCAATGTAGATCATCAAAGCAAATAGGAAATAATTAGGAAACACTAGCAGGTGCATTAGAATCATTTGTAACAACTACACCAACACCACTTATCAAATCTTCATCAATCAACATCTGAAACTCAAGAACACTCAAGCAGCACCAACTATCACGAGGAAAGATAACTTGCAGAGTACCAAATCATGAACCATCTAAAATTAAGATATGCAAGAACATCCCAAACAATCTCCCAAAATCTCAACTCAAGATCTGATCACACCAAAATATACCGGAGGAAATACCAAACTTTGCAAAGCACTGATAAGAAAAACCAAACTGTAAACTGGATCATCAATTAAGCTCTCGAATCACATAACCCAATATAGAAAGATATAATGATACAAGAAATACTCCATATACTGAACCATGATCCCAATAAACCAATCTACGATTACTGGAGCAATAAGTCACAAGAATATGTTGACATCAATGACAACAACATATCCTAGCAACATCAATGTCCAACAATCTCCCCCTTTGGCATTGATGGAAACATATGGATGTGAAAAACAATCAATGCAAAGAAAGAAAACATCTCTAAAAAACTCCTCCTAAGATCAAGCAGTTAAAATAGTTTTTCACATGCTTTCTCTCTGCCTTTGACATCAATAACAAAGGTTCTTAAGATAGAAAACCAAACTTACTCTCCCCCTTAGAATAAACAAATCATGATTATAACCAGCTCAACTGAACCACAAATAGACTACTCCATCAGAGGAGCAACATAGGCTCATCAATCTGGACAAGAAGATAAGACTGTGAAGTCCACCGAATTGTTGCAACACAATGCATCTAGTTCCCATTAGGAGGGGTTGATACCCCTAACTTGTCTCTCAAATAGACAAATGTATCTACGGGCAAAGGCTTGGTGAAAATATCCACAATTTGTTCCTTTGTAGACACATACTCCAACTTCACTTCCTTTTCACTGACTTTTTCTCTCAAGAAATGATACTTGATTAATACATGTTTAGTCTTTGAATGTTACACCGGGTTCTTTGACATATTAATAACATTGGAATTATAACAATATATGATAGTAGGCTCATTATAGATAAATTTTATATCCTTCAACATTTGTTTCATCCAAACTACTTGAGTGCAGTTATTAGCAGCGGCAATGTATTCAGCTTTAGCAGTAGATAGGGAAACTGAATCTTGTTTCTTACTACCCCATGAAACCAATTTCTTACCCAAAAAGAATGCACCACTGGAGGTACTCTTCTAGTCATCGATGTCACTAGCCCAATCAACATTAGTGTAAGTACATAACATGAAATCATAATTCCTTGGATACCACAAACCATATTCCATGGTTCCTTTCAAGTATCTAAATATCCTCTTTACAGTAGTGACATGACTCTCTTTCGGATCAGCTTGATATCTAGCATCCATACACACATCATGCATAATACCAGGTCTAGTCTGAGTCAAGTATAGTAGTCCAACTATAGATCTATACAAGGTCTGATTAGCTTTCGGAGATTCGTCACTTAGATAATTTTCTACCAGTCACCATAGGAGTTCCAACCAGTTTAGTCTTGTAACCCAAACTTCTTTAGTAATTCCTTCACATATTTAGCTTGATATATAAAAATACCTTTTCTAGTCTGTGAAATCTTCAAACCTAAGAAAAATTTCATCTCTCCTATCATAGACATCTCAAAAAAGTTATGCATATCACCGGCAAACTTCATACTCAAGTCATCATCTCCTCCAAAGATTATGCCATCAACAAAAATTCAATAATCAGAATGTTATTATTCTCAAGCTTGAAATATAGATTACTATTAGCAGTACCTTTATTAAATCCTAATTTCAGCAAATACTTATCCAAACTAGCATACCAGGCTCTAGGGGCTTGTTTCAATCGATAAAGAGCTTTCTTTAGTTTTCATAATATGTCTCCATCATCTAATAATGAAAATCCATCAAGTTACTCAATGTAAACTTCTTCCTCAAGATCACCATTCAAAAAGGCTAACTTGACATCCATCTGATATACCTTGAATCCTTATAAGCAGCATATGCAAGCAATAGTCTAACAGCTTCAAGTCTAGCTACCGGAGCAAAAGTCTACTCATAATCAATCCCTTCCTTTTTTGAATATCCTTTGCATACCAATCTTTCTTTATTTCTTACAACGTCACCGACTTCATTCAATTTGTTCCTGAATACCCATTTAGTACCAATCACATTCTTGGCTTTAGGTCTAGGTACAAGTTCCCATGTTTTATTATTTTCAATCTAATTCAATTCTTCTTCCATAGCTTTCATCCAATTTTTCATCTTTGTGAGCCTCAACAACATCTTTAGGTTCAATTTTAGAAATCAAACATACCTCTTCAGCAGCTAGCCTTCTTCTAGTCATCACACCTTTGGTTTTATCACCAATGATCTGATTTTCAGAATGATTCAATCTTGCATACCTCAGAGTCTTTTGGCTATTCTGATTTTCGGATTCCGACACCTCTTCACCTACAGCAACAATATCCGGATTAACAGTCTCTACCAGATCATTTTGCTTCAATTCTTTTCGTCTGAATTTGTGTTAAAACAACATTCTGATCATCATCATATCCGCATGCTCTAATTTCTTTTCCATGTTCTCATCAACCTTCACATTCACACTTTCCACTATCTTTCTTAGTTTCTTATTGTAGCATTAGTAGGCTTTTCTCTTTGTTGAATATCCCAAGAATATTCCTTCATCACTTCTTGCATCAAAATTTTCTATATCCTCATCTCTCTTGATATAACACTTGCTTCCAAAATTCTCAAATATTTCACAGTAGGAACATGACCAAACCATAGCTCATAAGGAGTCTTACTAGTATCACCTTTTATATGCACTCTATTGAATGTGTAAACAACAGTGACAATATCTTCTCATAGATCTTTAGAACATTCCCTTCAATTAGCATAGTCCTTGCAGCATCCAAGATAGTTTTGTTCTTCCTTTCAACAACTCCATTCTATTGTGGGGTTCTAGGAACGGATAATTGTCTTCTAATTCCATGCTTCTCACAGAATGAGCCAAACTCACTAGAACAAAATTCTTCTCCTCTATCAGATCTCAGATATTTCATCTTCAATCATGTGTTAGTTTCAAATTTTTCTTTGAATATCTTGAATTTGTCCAATACTTCTGATAATTTCCTCAAAAAGGCAACCCACATCATCCTAGAATAATCACCAATCAGTAACATGAAATATTTGTCACCCTGCACACTTATTATACTTGTAGGTCCACATAGGTCAATATGCACAAGATATAGCAATCCATCAGATATATACTGCTTACTCTTGAAAGAAATTCTTGTTTGTTTTCCCATTTGACATTCCTTACATACCGGATTAGTAGGCTTAACAATTTTAGTTAAATCTCTAACAACTTGAGTAGAACTGCTCTTAATCATTGAGTCAAAATTAACATGACACAATCTCCTATGCCACAACCAACTTTCATCAATCTAAGCAATCAAGCAACTTTTCTCACTGGCATTAATGAAATATATTATCTTCAATCTTAGTTACTGATGCAATCTCTATACCAGAGGCATTTAGGATCTTGTATTTTCCATTCTTGAATTGCAAATCATAACTTTGGATAATCATTTGTCCAACACTTAAAAGATTATGCTTCAAACCTTCTACATACAAGACATCATCAGTGTTATGCTTACCATCAAAGGAGATAGAACCTCTACCACGGATCATGCAGGATTTGTCATCTCCAAATCTTACTATTCCATCATCATACATTTCCATACAAATTTTATTTTATCACCGGTCATATGATGTGAACAATCATTGTCAAACATCCATTGATCTTTCTCTTCAACTTTAGCGGCTAAAGATTTCTCCTCAGTGGCATGGCTTGTAGTATCAATAGGTAACGGTCCATCTTCCTTAATAGCAATAAACACAATTTCATCTCCTTCTGATTCTTCATCTGTAATACCTTCATCAGCAGCATAATAACATTTTTTTTGATGTTTATACTTCCGATTAGACTTGTAAGGCTTATCATACTTCTCATGCTTCTCATATCTATCATTCCTATCATGCTTATCAAATTCATCATGCCTATCATACTTAGACATTCTCTTTGAGCACCTAGAAGCAAAATGTCCTATCTTATTGCAAGAGAAACATTTCAGAGGTAATTTTCCATCATACTTACCAGCTCCTTTAGGAAATCTCTGGGCAATCAATGCTTCAAGCTCATCTAATTCTCTTTCTTGCTCTTCCATCTCTCTTCACTCTCTTTCATATCTGGATGTTCTGTATTTTTATGGATCATACTTCTTCTTTCCAAATATAGATGCTTTGAATGTTGTCTCAGACTTTCCATGTGATTCACCAAACTCGCTCAGTTAAAATGCAGCAATCTTTCCAACCAACATATATTTTGTCATAGTAGTCACACTTTGGATCTCATCAATAGCATCTACCTTATGTTTGTAAGTAGGAGGCAATGATTTCAGCACCTTAGCAACAATTTCATCTTCTTCAAGGGTTCCACCAGCACATTTGATACCTAGGACAAGGTCATTCACCTTAGCCATGAAGGAGTTTATGTTTTCATCTTCTCCCATTTTTATATCTCATATTCCCCTTTCAAACTCTATAACTTAGCAACTTTGACTTATTTATCTCCTTCATACAAGGTCTCAAGCTTCTCTCGAATCTCATGTGCAGTTTGAAGTCCCAGCACATTAGTCATCTCAGAATCAGTCGGGGCACTCAACAATACTTCCTTAGCTCTAATGTTATTTTCAACATCCTTGATCTCAGCAGCAGTAACTGGTCCATTCTAAGGAACAGAATAGGAATCCTTTGTAATCTTCAAGTAAACCTCTCCAAGACATCTCAAGTGCACTCCATCCGGTTCTTCCATATAGCATAGTTACTTCCATCAAATATCAGACTCTCCTTCTTAAAAATAACACCTCCAGTTGCCATCTCGGATCACCTCAAGAAGTCAAGCTTCTTTCGGAGGATCTAACTCTAATACCAATTGTTGGCAACAACAATGAAGGAAAACTGAGAGGGGGGGAGTGAATCAGTTTTCACCAGATTAACAAACTTAACCTCAAATACAAATTTGATTAATTGCAGCAACAACAAAGCTAAGTAAATTGATAGTACAACACAACACCAAGATTTTGATATGGAAAACGCAGTTAAGGTAAAAACCATGGTGGGAACCTACCCACAATAAGATGATACTCTGTAGTAGTATGTGAAAATAATTACAATGGGGAATGCACATGCATTCAAGCTCACTACCTAGAGTTTACTACACAAATATAATAACTCAAAAGGATACAACCCTCAGGGAAGGTTCACTACCTTACAAGGAAGTCTCACTGACACAAAATATTCAGACAATCCAGAATCAAGTGAACT
Source organism: Cryptomeria japonica (assembly GCF_030272615.1). Classification (NCBI taxonomy): domain Eukaryota; kingdom Viridiplantae; phylum Streptophyta; class Pinopsida; order Cupressales; family Cupressaceae; genus Cryptomeria; species Cryptomeria japonica. The sequence goes on from NC_081414.1 coordinate 158,912,155, forward strand.
GAAAGAATAGCATCTGCAAATGCCTGATGACAGTTTTGGTTAAGCACATATGTCTGCCCTGAATCACTTCAATCTCTGCTTAATCACAATGTCGAAGGATGTATTCACTTGTTCGCACCTTTACCATTCTTTGATAATGCAGACACAACACCAATACACAATTTACATGACTGTACCACCTATTTATACAATTCATCGGCCTTGACTACAAGGTCGGCCAAACCCTCAACTCACAATTACAAAATTACATCACGCGATACAAAGATCAACCACTGGACCAACATTATGATATACATGACATAACATGGACCTAAACCAAATGCTCAAGAAAACAACACCATTGGAAATCATGCCAAGATCAATCGCAACACGCCACACCACAAGAAAACTGCATAACACGAAGAATATCACTGAACCCATAAGATCTTTAAGAACGCGCATAAAGATCAATGTAGATCATCAAAGAAAATAGGACATAATTAGGAAACACCAACAAGCACGTTAAAATCATCTATAACAGCTGCACCAACACCACTTATCAAAACTTCATCGATCAACATCTGAAACTCAAGAACACTCAAACAGCAACAAATATCACGAGGAAAGATAACTTGGGGAGTACCAAATCATGAACCATCTGAAATGAAGATACATAAGAACATCTCAAAAAATCTCCCAAAATATCAACTCAAGATCTAATCACCCCAGAATACCGGAGGAAATATTGAACTATAAAAAGCACTGATTAGAAAAACCAAACCATGAATTGGATCGTCAATTAAGCTCCTAGATCACATAAACCAATATACAAAGATATAATGATACAAGAAATAATCCATATACCAAACCATGATCCCAATGAACCAATCTGCAACCACTAAAGCAATAAGTCACGGGATTATGTTGACATCAATGACAACAACATATCCTAGCAGCACCAATATCCAACAGTCTTGTTTCATGCTTTAAATTGTTAATTATCAGATCCAATTTGTGGTTTTTAAGTTGTAGTAAGTTTTTGAGCAAACTGATTCACCCCCCCTCTCAATTTGCTACATTGTTGCCAACAGTTCCCTCTCATGTGTCCTTAAGGGCTTCTTGGGAGGTAGGCCCTCTAAAAGGGTTAAACACAAATGAGCCTAATGCTTGAAACACAATAAACACTTGTTACTTTTATTGCACCAATTGAATTGTTATTAATTCTAGAAATCATAGACAATCCTAACTACTTTTGTAAACACAAAATGTTAGTAGTTTGGTGGATTTTTGGTCTTCGACTTATGAGCACCACACACTAAAGATCAAATGTTAGTAACACAAAAATTCTAATCATGTAACAAAAAAAATGAAAACTGAAAAACCAACATGACATAGAATTAAAGAAAACAAAATTTGGGATTTTAGCTTTCAAATTTACATGGATGTGTTTCTCATTGTTGCGCCTATGGTACCTAGTCAAAAAAAATATTCAATTTTTATTTAATATTTTCAACCCAAAAGATAAAATTTCACAGAAGATACGCTTGATGAGTTTTTAGAGCTTTCCAAATATGTAAGAATTTTAGAAAAAGACCTTAATTTGCACCCTAGAGAGCAGATTAACGAAAAATCCTGAATTTTCAAAGATCTAACCTTAAATCATTTATTTCACATCAAAATCTAAAGTATAAAAATAGCCCTCATGAAATTTCAAGAGCTTTCCAAAAATGTAATTTTTTTAGAAAAATTCTCTAATTTATGCCCAGAATTTAGAATTTATGAAAAAAATTAAAATTATCATATCTTGGTCAAAACATATGCTACAGGTCTACATTTTGGGCTATAGACGTGATATTTTATTCTCCTTAATTTATTGCAAAAAAAATTTAGAAAAAATCGTTAATTTGCTCCAAAAATCAAAGATTAATGAAAACTATTGGAACTACCATATCTCACTCAAAAATGATGATGTAAGGTTGACTCTTGGACTGTAAAGTCGTGATATTATCCTTAACCTTCAACTAAAATATCATGAATTAATTTAAAACCTTTTGGGAGATATGATGAAATCTTTGGACACCCTGCAATCTTGTCTTGAACCTGATCTGCACAATGTTAGTCTTGAAATTTTTGAATAAAACACCAATTAAGATCATAAAACCTCTAGAATATGAATTTAAAAGAAAGGCGTGGATTCATGTTGGGTTCACCAAAATGTATGCGGGGAAAATTTGCATGATTAATCAAATATTACAGGTTTAACCACCAAAAACCCAATCTAATCAGACAATCTGCAAACACAATGAAAATATAATCAAAATCAACAAAGCATAAACAATAAGTCAATTAAACTCTCTTGTTGATTCAATAATTTTCTTCCATTGCTCTTCTCATTCTCATGGTTATATGGCTCTCAGTATTGTGCTACATAAAAACAACATAAAGATTTCAAAGATGGTGGTTGATAAGAATGAAGGATGATGTTGAATTTATAGAAATTGGGGAGAAATTGAATGGTTGAGATTGATCTACAAACTAATTTGATCAATGGCTATAATTAATTGAGAGAAAATTGATTAATAGTTGAACTAAATTGAGCTGAATAGATGAGTTTGTTCAAAAAAGTTGATTAATAGTTAGAGAGGTGATTGAGGAAGTGAACTAAGGGTGATTGTTAGTTAAAAATTAGCATGTTTTATAGGAATCAGCATGATATTGCAATTTTATCTAAATTTGGATTTAAAATTGATTTTCGAAAATATTCAAAATCATGCACATGAAGAAAAATTAGAATTTGGAATTTAGAACTAAGAGGAAAAAATAGATTAAATAAATTTAAGAAATTTATTTAATTTAGAAGACATAGTTAGCTACTTAAATTAGGGGAAAGTAGAAATTGAATTTAATTAAATAATAAAGATTATTTACTAAAGTAAATAAATCATAATTAATTAAATAATAAAATTACCTAATTAATTTTAGAAGGGAAGATTAAATGATTAAATGGTTAGAGGGAAATTGAATAATTATAAATGATGAAATGTGATGATTAAATTAGTTTAGAAGAATAAAATTAGATTAATTAAATAATTAAAAAATATTTAATTAATAAAGACGAGTAATTAGCGTGTTAGTAATGCGACATTTTTTAGGTGTCTACAAATCCGATTTGAAAAACTTGTTTGTCTTGTACAACATGAGATAGGCCAATTCAGTACACATGGATTGAAGAGGACACTAGATTTTACTGATGGTGGCTTTGTTTTTACTTATCACGTGTTGACATGTAATTTTAGTACATGTATATGTTTTTTTGTTTTGTTTTTTCAATAAAAGTGGGCAAGCCACTAAACTTTATTATTATATTTAATAGTTTTTACAACGAGTTCAAAAGGCATACCGGTAGGAAAGAACCCGCAAGAAAACCTCCAGTTATCGCCTTAAATAAAAACCAAAAAACTAAACTACCCTTACAAAATAGTTGTTACATATCCGTAAAACCCACCCAAACCCATACAATTGAACTATACAAAGAGGTCCCCTAGGACATATCTAGATACAAAGCCAGCTGGCTACAAAATGAAGAGCTAGATATCAAAAAATATCTCCTCGAGAAGATCATGCAAAAACACCCAGGAGCCCTTATACTTTTACCAATTGGGGAGCATCAGCTGGTTACAACATGAAGAGCTAGATATCTAAGAAAATCTCTTCAAGACGATCATACAGAGGCAAGATGTATATGTTGAACTATGCTTTGAATTTATTAATGGATTGTTGACATGTTTTAGAAAACATTGATAACTCAATGATGAACGGATAGTACCAAACTGGTACTGAGAGGGGGGGGTGAATCAGTACAGGCAAAAACACATTCCTAAAACCAGTTTGTCAGCAAACACAGCACTTTGGCAAACAAACAGTAACACTGGTCTTAAACAGAGTACAACCGGCAAAACCCAGAGTAACTGAGACAAGCATAAACCGGTTGACACTTATCCTTTCATACAGTCTAATACTTCATTTCCATTTCACCCTAATGCATGAACAGGTAATCTATCATCAAAAACATAATAACAGCTAGTTCAACATGCTTTACCATCAGACATAAGACACTGAAGCATCACATGATAACATCACACATAACACACAGATTTTTCACGTGGAAACCCAACTGAGAAAAACCACGGTGGGAATGAATACCGACAAGCTGTTTTGAACTCTTTAGAAGTCCACTCTGTTAAGAGCCTTGTCCGGTTGAAGACTAATAGAATAGGTTCCGTTAGGAACCAATCCTGTTAGGGATCACCCGATTAAGGGATGGCTAGAATACCCAGTTAAGGGTTAAACCCAGTTAAAGGTTACCTTGTTAGAGGATTTCAAGAACTCAATGGTTTTGAGTCACCCTGTTAAAGGATTTATAGTAAGTCGGTTAAAGCTACGCTGTTAAGGGATTTCTCAACTGTTGAAGTGATTAGAGATCAACAAGTATTACAATGATCTGGTAACAGCACTCAATGCTAATGCAGATCTGCTTTAGCTCCTCTTCACCTTCTGCACTTACACTTTGCAGGTATCACTTCTTTCCTCTGGTCTAGCAAGAATCATGTATCTCTTCACTTGGATACTCACACACAACTTTTGCCAACAACTTTAGATAGAAACACAACCTCGACCTTATAGGAAACAGATAGGTCGGTAGCATAAACCCTAAACCCTAAACATCTTAGGTTGAGCAATTCAAACGGTTGAATCATGATCGTTGAGCATATTGCATTAAATGCAATAGTCTTGGACCGATCTCAAGACGTTCTTCATCGTTCATTTTCCATTGCTTTCATGGCGGCTGATAACCCATCACGCTTTTTCACCATTTACAGACTTCACACATTCTCGAGGTAGATAGGAACAATCTCCTTCATGCAAGATCCTTCACATGCACAAGACTGATGTGGCAACACAATCTGTTCTTTGTCACAATGCTAACTTATCACAAAAAGTCATCGGTTGAGTCACACAGGCTTGAAGCACCTCAACCGGAAACTCTAAAGTTGAGACTACCAACCGGTAGTCATACAAAGCTTCCATGTACCGGTTCCCATACCAACATGTCGGTTCATCTTGAACAAACATACAAACATACCACTTCACTTTGACACATATACCAGTTCTCACATATACCGGTTCTTGGTAACATACCGGTTCTCTCTATAGCATATTGACATCAATGACAACATACAATGTCATCATGTCTTCATATCGGTTCACATAATGCTAACAATCTCCCCCTTTGGCATTGATGGCAATATACAAAAATATCTCTCCACTTCACATCTTCTCCCCCAATATCTGCAAATATCTTCTTTGTTTCACATCTTCTCCCCCTTTGACGACAATGCCAAAGCGGAGGCACAAGCTTCCCTGATCCATTATGCTGCTCCCCCTGAGGAGTAGCATCCTTCAACACATCAATCCTAAAAAAAAATTGACTATGCAATACCTGACTGATGTGGAGCAAATACCTTTAGTTCACCTCCTGAAGGGGCAGTACCCCTAATTCACCTCTTAAGTACATAAATGTAGCCTTTGGGAGAGGCTTGGTGAATATGTTTGCTAAGTGCTCCTTACTGGAAACATGTTCCAGTGCAATCTCTTTGTTCTGAACCTTTTCCCTCAAGAAATGATACTTAAGCTCAAAGTGCTTGGTTCTAGAATGTAAGACTGGATTCTTTGAAATATTGATAGCACTTGTGTTATCACAAAATATGCTTACCGATTCAGATACAGGAACTTTGAAGCCATTTAGTACATGCTTCATCCAGATTGTCTGAGTGCAGTTCATGAAAGCTGCAACATACTCTGCATTTGCTGTAGACTGAGAGATACAGCTCTGCTTCTTACTCATCCATGAAACTAGTCTACCACCGAGAAAGAATGCACCACTGGTTGTGCTCTTCCGATCGTCCACATTACCCGCCCAATCAGCATCTGTGAATACTTTTAAGTTGAAATCATTGCTATATGGATACCACAATCCATAGTCAATAGTTCCTTTTAGATATCTGAGGATCCGCTTGACTGCAACCAAGTGGGATTCTCTTGGGCTTTTCTAGAACCTTGCAGTAATGCCAACTACATGTGCAATATCCGGTCTGCTATGCACTACATAATGCAACTTACCAATCATTGATTGGTATTCTTTCTCATCAACCAAAGCTGAGTCATCATCTTAAACCGGTCACCATCAGTGTACCAACTGGTTTACAATTTTCCATGTCAAAAGTCTTCAACACTTCTTTGACATACTTGGATAGAGTGATAAAGATTCCATCTTTCATCTGTTGAATATGCAGTCCAATGAAGAACTTAATCTCCCCTATGAGTGACATTTCAAATTCTTTCTTCATCTCATCTGCAAAGTCATGACTCATCTTGTCATCTCCACCAAAGATTATGTCATCAACAAATACCTCACATATCAGAATCTGATCTTCTTCTGATTTCAAGTAGATATTGTTATCTTCACTTGTTCTCTCAAATCCAATCTTCACAAGATGGGAGTGCAGGCGTTCATACCATGCTCTAGGTGCCTGCTTTAGACCATACAAGGCTTTATGTAGCCTACATACCATGTCACTATCTTCAGATAGGGTAAACCCATCTGATTGCTCTATATATACCTCCTCTTCAAGTACTCCATTTAGGAATGCAGATTTTACATCCATTTGATATACTTTGAATCCTTTAAAAGCTGCATATGCAAGAAGCATACGAACTCCTTCCAATCTGGCTACAGGAGCAAAAGTTTCTCCATAGTCTTCTCCTTCTTCTTGAGCAATGACATTTTTATGCTCTGGTCTAGGTACCCAGGACCATCCATTCTTCTCTATGGTCAAGTTCCTCTTCCATTGCCTTGATCCAGTCTTCATCTTTATGCGCCTCTTTGAATGATTTAGGCTCAAATTCAGAGATCATACATGAGTTTTCTCTGACCTTTCTTCTTGTAAGGATTCCTGCATCCTTGTCTCCTATGATCTACTTGGGATCATGATTCAACTTGACATACCAAGGAATGGTCTTAACAGATTCCTCTTTCTTTTCTTCTTCATCCTCTTCTTCATCAATATCAGCATCTACATCTATCGATGTAGGAACACTATTACTAGTACTTGGTTGACTGGCAATCGGTTCCCAGAAGGTTACAACCGGCTCATTTACCGCTTGCTCTCTGTCGGTTTCCTCAGTTTTCTCAGAGGTTTCATCAACTCTCACATTGATGCTTTCCATAACTCTCTGAGTCCTATTATTGTAATACTTGAGAGCTTTGCTTTTGGTGGAATACCCCAGGAATATTCCCTCATCACACTTCGCATCAAATTTTCTCTGGTGTTCGCTCCTCTTGATGTAACATTTGCTACCAAACACTCTAAAGTAGCTAACCATAGGTGTCTTACCGGTCTAGTACTCATAAGGGGTTTTATCCTTACCTTTTTTTATGAGTACCCGGTTCATTGTGTAGACTGCAGTGCTCACTGCTTCTCTCCAAAAGGTGTGAGCAACCTTTCCTTAAATCAGCATGGTTCTTGTTGCTTCAACCATAGTCCGGTTATTCCTCTCTGCTAGGCCATTCTGTTGTGGAGTCCACAGGGCAGACAATTGCCTCTTGATGCCATATTCTTCACAGTACTTGTTGAATTCACCATAAATGAATTCCCCTCCTTGATCAGTTCTAAGGCACTTGATCCTTTTACTACTTTCCTTCTCCACTAATGCTCTGAAAGCTTTAAACTTTCCAAAATCTTTAGACTTATCTTTCAAGAATGTGACCCACATCATTCTTGAGTAGTCATCAGTGAGAATCATGAAGTACCTATCACCCTTCACACTCCTAGTTTTCATGGGACCACACAAATCAGTATGCACAAGATCAAGTAAATTGTCAGCAGTGAAAGATTTACCTTTGAATGTTGAGGAAGACATTTTCCCCAGTTGGCATTCTCTGCACAAGGTATTTTCCGGTTTGCTCAGCACCGGCAACCCTCTAACTGCTTTGATCTTACTGGCCTTCACAATGTTATCAAAGTTTACATGGCAGAGTCTCCTATGCCATATCTAGCTGTCATCAAACTTGGCCATAAGACATGTACTAATATTTGCATTCAGCTGAAATAGGTTACCTTTGGTCTGCATGCCGGTGACCACCAATTCACCATTCTTTCCTTTGATTCTGCACACTCCATTCTTGAACTCCAGAGTGAGTACATTGTCATTCAGCTGGGCAACACTCAAAAGGTTGTGTCTGAGACCATCAACCCAATACACATTGTCAGCACTACTCTTCCCATTCAGAGAGATGGACCCTCTGCCTTTGACCATACATGGTGCATCATTACCAAAGCGAACCACACCACCATCATACTCTTCCAAGGATAGAAACTTGCTCTAGTCACCATTCATATGGTGAGAACAGCCACTGTCTATAATCCACTCATTGGAATTATCAAAGCGGGACACAAGAGCCTTCTTGTCTGACACATCTTCCTTGACAGCAACAAACACAATGTCTTCATTTTCTTCATCTTCTGATTCCTCATCTGTGACACCTTCATCAATTTCCGCAAAACAGTTTCTCCTATTCCCTCCTTTGAATTTCTTGAACCTTTTCGGTTTGTCCTTGTTGTCACCATTAGGACAATGTACAGCAATATGTCCTATCCGGTTACAAGAAAAGCATTTCAAAGGGAGCTTACCTCTATATTTACCGGTTCCTTTAGGAAGTTTCCTTGCAAGAAGAGCTTCAAACTCCATTAGAATCTCCTCATCATCCATTTCTCTGCTCTGTCTTGGTTCACTGTTGGTGCATGCTTCTTTGCCTTTTCTGGATGGTACAGCAGAAGCTTTAAAAGTTGATTCAATCTTTTGAACACTGCCATCAAAGCTATTTAGCTCAAAAGTTGTCAACTTTGCAATGATGGAGTCTAGGGATACCTTAGTCTTGTCTATTGACCTCAACTCCTGAATAGATGCAACCCTTATTGCATAGACTGGTAATAAGGATCTCAAGACTTTGCTTACAACAGTGGAGTCTTCTATTTTGCCTCCTGCACTCTTGATGTCTCCAACAACGGTTTTGATTCTTATTCCATATTGTTGAATGGTCTCTCCTTCAACCATCTGCATGTCTTCAAACTTACCCCTAAGGCTTTCTTCTTTAGCCTATTTGACATGCTCATCTCCACCATAGATATTTTCAAGAGTATCCCATACTTCTTTGGGACTTACTTTATCTTGGACATCAATAAACTCAATGTCAGATAAACTACTAATTAGGGCTTCCATGACTTGCCCATTCTCCTGCATCTCTCTCTTTTGGTCATCAATGAGAGTACCGGTAGGGGCAACATAAGCATTCTCAACATAGCTCCAGTGTTGAGCACCCATGATTTTAATATAAATCTTCATTATGTCCTTCCATATTTTGAAATTATCCCTGTTGAACTTTGGACCTTCCCTCTTCATCATTTCAATAGGATCTTTCCCTCAAGCGGTTAAGCTTTCAACACAGAGGACCTGGAAGTAGGCTCTGATACCAATTGATAACTCAATGATGAATGGATAGTACCAAATCGGTACTGAGAGAGGGGGGGGGGGGGGGGGTTAAATTAGTACACACAAAAACACATTCCTAAAACCGGTTTGCCAGCAAACACAGCACTTTGGCAAACAAACAGTAACACTAGTCTTAAACAGAGTACAACCGGCAAAACCCAGAGTAATTGAGACAATTGCATAAACCAGTTGACACTTATCCTTTCATATAGTCTAATACTTCATTTCCATTTCACCCTAATGCATGAACAGGTAATCTATCATCAAAAACATAATAACAGCTAGTTCAACATGCTTTACCATCAGACATAAGACAATGAAGCATCACATGATAACATCACACATAACACACAAATTTTTCACGTGGAAACCCAACTGAGAAAAACCACGGTGGGAATGAATACCGACAAGTTGTTTTGAACTCTTTAGAAGTCCGCTCTGTTAAGAGCCTTGTCCGGTTAAAGACTGATACAATAGGTTTCGTTAGGAACCAATCCTGTTAGGGATCACCCGGTTAAGGGATGGCTAGAATACCCGGTTAAGGGTTAAACCCGGTTAAATGTTACCTTGTTAGAGGATTTCAAGAGCTCAATGGTTTTGAGTCACCCTATTAAAGGATTTACAGTAAGCCAGTTAAAGCTACCCTGTTAAGGGATTTCTCAATTGTTGAAGTGGTTAGAGATCAATAGGTATTACAATGATCTGGTAACAGCACTCAATGCCAATGCAAATCCGCTTTAGCTCCTCTTCACCTTTTGCACTTACACTTTGCAAGTATCACTTCTCTCCTCTGGTCTGGCAAGAATCACGTATCTCTTCACTTGGATAGTCACACACAAATTTTGCCAACAACTTCAGATAGAAACACAACCTCAACCTTATAGGAAACAGATAGGTTGGTAGCATAAACCCTAAACCCTAAACATCTTAGGTTGAGCAATTCAAATGGTTGAATCCTGACCGTTGAGCATATTGCATTAAATGCAACAGTCTTGGACCGATCTCAAGATGTTCTTCATCGTTTATTTTCCACCGCTTTCATCGTGGCTGATAACCCATCACGCATTTTCACCGTTTATAGACTTCACACATTCCCGAGGTAGATAGGAACAATCTCCTTCATGCAAAATCCTTCACACGCACAAGACTGACGTGGCAACACAATCTGTTCTTTGTCACAATGCTAACTTATCACAAAAAGTCATCAGTTGAGTCACACAGGCTTGAAGCACCTCAACCGGAAACCCTGAAGTTGAGACTACCAACTGGTAGTCATACAAAGCTTCCATGTACCAGTTCCCATACCAACATGTCGGTTCATCTTGAACAAACATACAAACATACCACTTCACTTTGGCACATATACCGGTTCTTGGTAACATATCGGTTCTCTCTTTAGCATATTGACATCAATGACAACATACAATGTCATCATGTCCTCATACCAGTTCACATAATGCCAACACACATTTCAGGGATTATATATATGTTTTTTTGGACATACATTATATATGGACAACATTATGTGGACTAGATCATGTGTTTTTCTTGGACAATGTATATATGGACTAGGCATTATGTGGACTAGATTTATGTATATTTTTGGAAGTTAGATTATGTGGAATAGATATAATTTAATAAGAATACATATGACATGTATATGTTGATCTCCTTTCTGAAAGTGTAGTGTAAAATTAGATATAATTTAATAAGATGTATGCAATCTTTTTAATGAGTCCTTGCAAATGAATTTAATGAGTCAACTTATAGAAATTTTATCGATTTATAGAAGATGAACTTAATGAACATAATTAGTCATGTTACCATCTTAATGAGACATAGCAAATGAACTTAAAGAACATAATTCAAACTTAATTGAACACAATGAGTTGAATGTTGTACAATCTTAATGAACATGTAATGAACATAATGAACTTAATTGAACATAATGAATTAATATAAGAGACCTGTTAGTCACATTTACCATGAATTAATATAAAAGACCTATTAGTCATTCATTAGTGACAACTTCACAAAATAAAAAAGACCTATCATTCACATTTTACAATGAAATAACATAATAAGGCATGTAAATAGATTTAATGATATACGCATATTGGAAAATGAATCATTATTTATTATTATTATTATCAAGCATATGAGACAAAAATAGGAGATATAGTGGTCATCGTGACCAAAAGCCTATCAACTTACTAAAGAGTTAAAAATATGTATTCAATTACAAATTATCATGACCAAAAGCCTAACAAGCCTATCAATTACATATTACATAAAGAGTTAAAGCCTATAATGACCAAAAGCCTATCAAGCCTATCTATAATCATTGGGATCTTCTTCTAGGGGACTTGCAAAAAAATTACATTTTAAAAAATAATTTATCAGAACTCTAGATCATGTGCAAGAAAATTATATTTATTATAATAAAGTTAGACAATTGAACACACAAACAATAGTAGTCATTCATGCCATCTAGATGTGGGAAACCTAAAACAAAAATGATGTAATTAGCTTAAATTGTGATTAGGATCTATCCCTCAAAATGCAACATAAAGTATGCATCATGACTTAAAGGGAGATGGCTTAACTCTAGATCATATGAAAGAAAATTATATTTATTAAAATAAAGTTAGACAATTGGATCTTACCATGTTAAATAAATAATTATTTTTTGTATATCCTTGTATGCACAAACAGTAGTAGTCATTGATGTCTTCTAGTTGTTGGAGACCTGAAACAAAAATGATCTAATTAGCTTTTATAACTAGGAATGCAACATAAAGTATACATCATGACTTAAAGGGAGATGGTTTAAGGGTACAAAATTACAACTTACATGTATTTATTCGTTTTGTTGTACCATATGCACTCTCTCTCTTTTGCAATGCATCTATGGTTGTCTTGTGTTAATCCATAAAGAGTGTCCATAACTTTTTATTAGCAGGTCTCCCATGATATCTATCCAATTTTATATTAGTTTCCACTACCAAATGTGAGTAGTTTATAATCTTCTTCTCTAATTCATAATATTCAAACACAAGCAATCCATTCTTTCTTGTTAGAAATTTGCATATCCAAGTGCCAACAAAAATCACGGATCCTGTTAGATAGTCATAACCATCATCATCTACCCGAGAATGAGTTAACTTATATTTTGGGTCTACACATCGAACCAACCAATACTCTATCCCTTCTTCATTATCCTCATCGTGCCACATTCTTATTTTTAGATCGACTTCTTTTTCCAATAGAATCAATGGCACTAGCAACAATAGATACAACTTGCTTAAATGATTCATCTTTCTTTTCAACACTTTTCATTAATTGTAACATAGTTATACATTCAAATCCTAGCTTTTAATTATAAAAAAATTGTTTATACAATCTAAATTAGCATGTGTTCTAATTTGCCTCCAAGAAACTAAACCATGAAGATTATCTAAGACGTTGCTTTCAATATTAAAAAATCTCCTTTCATTTTCATCCAAAGAAAGGGGTGAATTATTATCAAATTTTATCTATTTTCTCTTTAGGAGCAACATTAATGTCATTAAATTAATATCCATCTCCTTCAAATATTTAATTTGAATTTAGTGTAGTTTTGTGGATTTAAAGACATACCATGATTCACATCAACGTTAATATTTTACATTCCAATGAAAGTTTCATTTGAAGACACGCCCATATTTGGTTCTATAAGTGCGTTACCTTCCATATTGACCTCTTTGACATTTTCATCATCTACATTTGTCACATCCATCATGGTCTCTAGAATGTTTTCATCTTCAACAATCACTGAACTAGATGCTTTACTATTCTTCAGTTATTGTATATTTGATCTTCTATCTCTTTGTCATTTTCCCTCCTCTCTCTGCACTTGAATTTATTTTTCTATCATGACCTTCCTTTGTCTCTTTTAACACTACTTTGATCCTATCTTTGCAAATCCCTCTTGATTCAAAAAATGATAGGTCATTTGAAGCTCTAATGTAAATCATTTATCTCCAATTGACACTATTATCGTTGTTTTTGTTTCAGGGGAAAACAAGATAGCACCCCTATGATTTTTTGTTAAATTCATCCTCATTTCTCTAAGATTTAATTTTTCAAGTCATTTTCGTCGCCTCATTGGTCTTTTGAGTACTTAGTATTCAATCTCAAAATCTGATTTTGTTAGTTAAAATTCAAAATTTTAACTTAAAATAAGTTTTCGTTGTTTTGGTACAAAATCGGATTTTAAACCCAATTTTACATCATCTTAAGCTAGTTTGGTGTAAAGCCAAACCTAAAACCTGATAGTGCATTTGGCAGCCTAAGTTAGGTGTAATTTGAAATTGTAAGTCCAACTTACACCACTTTTGGTCTTATGGTGCAAACCGGACTTACAAGTCCGAATTACACTATAATGAAGAATGGTTTGCATTTAATGTTTGTAAGTGTGTGATTATGCTTCGAGTTCTTTCCCTTCTTATTTTTGTTTTGGTCATTCTTTCCTTTCATTTCTTTCTTGGATTGATTCGCAATGCACAAGGTTCATTTTGCTAAGATCGATATTATCTTCATCTCAATATGGATTTTTTCCTCTTTCTTTCATGCTTTCATGTTTCAATTTTGGTTTTAATGGTTTTCTCAAGTGGTGGATGTTGGGATGATAATCTTAACATAAACCCAAAACATTTTTGGGTGTACATCACTATTCTCATCTCACCATCCATCTTAGTTTTTATTTCTCTTGATTCCTAGCATTTGGTATGTTGGGTTTATACCCAACTCACATCATTATTTTTTCAATGCCCTTCCCAAAGTGGTGCATGACGGTATCATGACCCCGCCATGCACCAGAGCTTTTCTCCATAGTGCATGTCAGGGCCACGTTCCAATCATGCACTTTTCACTTCTTGCCTTTCGCTATTTTGGCCAATGTTAGTTGGGTTTGTATCCCCGACTCGCACCATGTTTCTTTCTTAGGTGCAAGTCGGGGATACAAACCCGACTACCACGTTAGGCTATTTTGATTTCCTTTGCTCAAAAACATAGATGCATATCGGGGTTATAAGCCCGATATGCACCCATTTTCAGTCTTTGATCTTCCCTAAAGTGCAAATCGGACTTATAAGTCCAACATGAACTTCTTTGAATTTTTCACTAGTTTTAGGTGCTAATCAAACTTATAAATCCGACTTGCACTAAATGCACACACTTGAAAATTGAGGATATAAAATCAATTTGCACTCAATCAGAGGATTTTGTTCTACCAATTGGGATTTTGTAATCCTTGTAAGGAGGCTAATTGGCTCAAATACGGTGATGACCTTTTTCAAATGTTGTAGTGCAATCATATTCAAATGATGGAGCCATCATCGAGCAAAAGAGAAATGAAGTTCAAGAAGCAAGACCCACATCTGGTCTTTCCTCCTTCATCGATGTCATCAAACATTGACAACATTAAGGACATAGAGATAGGGGATGTTGATTTAGATGAATTCTTGAAAAGAGTTAGAGAGCCGCCCGTATCATACAAAATGGATCCTATTATCAATAGTGGAATTCATTTGGTTGTAGCCTTTCCTATGTTAGCACAGAACCCTGAGTTTGTGTTAGCCTTAGCTAACCAATATGATTCAATGAGTAGGTCAGTATAGGATGCAAAGGGAAAGAAGACTCATCAAACTTGATGAGGATTTCTTTGACACTATTTTCAAGTCTCTGCATATAGATCAATATGCCAATATTGACTTGCAATTAGCAGTAACCTACTATGATAATATTTCAGACAAATGTAGGAGAAACATCAATGAGAAATGGTTGAAGACTCCAAGGCCTGCAATTGCAAGATGGCCTGAGACTATTTACCGGAGTGACTTCATTGAGGAGGTAAATGATCTGATTACTCTTCTTAGTAGAGTAAAAGAACTTCTAGTATCAGACACTTGGCATAAGTGGATGTATTAGTACATCCATATAATCTGAAAAAAAAAAAAAAAAAAAATACACTAGGGTTAATAGATTGTTGATGCATTGTGTGAAAAGTTAACCAAAGTTCCTACCACCTTGAAGTATTACATGACTTCATATCTTGTATATGTAGCTACCTCAATGAGGTATTTTCCAAGATTATCTACCATAGAAGATAGGAGTCAAGTTCTTGTTTATCAATATTTCACACAGTTGACTCTCACTTCAGGAGGGTCATTGATGATGCATTCACACATCTCGGGATTGGATTCTTTTATGGTGAACCTTTCATGTTTCCTAGGTACCCGTCTAACAAAATCATTCTCATGGAGATGGCTCATCAAATGATAGAAATGAATGAGTGACAATCTATTTCTCACAAGACTGGTCTTAAGTTCTCCATCACCATTGGGAGATATTCTATCAATTCTATCTACAAGGCCTGAGCCATGGAAGAGGAAATGAGGAGGGTAACAATGAAATTCTTCAAGGCCAGGAAACATTTTGACTACAGAGGCATGAAGAACAAATTAAAAAAGACATACAATCATGTCCACCAGATAGAGGATGTGTGGATTGATTGTAGGACTGAAGAGGATATCAGGAGGCTCGACTACTATCATCTGACAATAGAACAAATTGAGAACTCAAATCTTGTCGATATCCCTGAGGATCTCAAGGGTGATGGAGACATCTTAGATCCCATGTATAAAAAAGATAAAGTTGTCAAATCACCTTTGCCTCTTATCTAATGGTCTCAAGAGGAAAATACTTCTTTGTAGAATATCTCAAAAAGATACCTTCATCACTTGTAGCATCAAACTTTTCAATATCCTCATCTCTCTTGATATAACCTTTGCTAACAAAAACTTTGAAATATTTCATAGGAGGAACATGACCAAACCAAAGCTCATAAGGGGTCTTACCAGTATCATCTTTGATATGAATTTCGTTAAATGTATAGACTGCAGTGTTGATAGCTTCTCTCCAGTAGACCTTTGGAACATTTCCTTCAATCAACATAGCCCTTGCAGTGTCCAAAATAGTATGGTTCTTATTTTCAACAACTCCATTCTGATGTGGAGTTATAGGAGCAAATAGTTGTCTTCTGATTCCATGCATCTCACAGAAAGAATCAAAGTCACCAGAACATAATTCTCCACCTCTATCAAATCTCGGACACTTTAGCTTAAATCTGGACTCGATTTCGACTTTAGCTTTGAATATCTTTAATTTCTCAAATGCTTTTGATTTCTCCTTCAAAAAGACAACCCACATCATCCTAGAATAATCATCAATTAGCAGCTAAAAGTATCTATCACCATGCACACTTCTAACATTTGTAGGTCCACATAGGTCAGTATGCACAAGATCCAACAATCCATCTGATGTATACCGCTTATTATTGAAAGAAATTTTTGTTTGCTTACCCAACTGATATTCCTTACATACCAGATTAACAGGTTTAACAATCTTAGGTAGATCTCTAACAGCTTGTGTAGAACTATTCTTGATCAATGAATCAAATTTTACATGACACATCCTTCTATGTCATAACCAACTCTCATCTATCTTAGCAATCAAACAACTTTTCTCACCGGAATTTAAATGAAAAATTTTACCTTCAATCTTAGTCCCAGATGCAATCTCTATATCGGAGGCATTCGAGATCTTGCATTTACCATCTTTGAATTGTAGATCATAGCCCTTGTCAACCATCTATCTGACACTCAAAAGATTATGCTTCAAACCTTCAACATACAAGACATCATCAGTGTTATGCCTACCATCAAAAGAAATAGAACCTCTCCCACGGATTACAGAAGTTTTTTCATCTCCAAATCTGACTATTCCACCATCATATTTTTCCATACTTACAAACTTTCTTTTACCACCAGTCATATGATGTGAACAACCATTGTCAATCACCCATACACCTTTTTCTTCTACCTTAGCAACCAAAGCTTTCTCCTCAACAGAATAGCTAGTGGAATCAATAGGCATAGGTCCATCTTCTTTAATGGCAATAAACACAACTTCATCTCCTTCTGATTCTTCATCTGTAACACCTTCATCTGCAACATAATAACAATTCTTCTGGTTCCTAAACTTCTGGTTAGACTTATAAGGCTTATCATAATTTTCATGCTTCTTATATCTATCATTCTTATAATATTTATCAAACTTATCATGTCTATCATACTTAGTCATTCTCTCCAGACATCTAGAAGCAAAATGTCCTATCTTATTACAAGAAAAACATTTCAAAGGCAACTTTTCATCATACTAGACACCTTTAGGCAATCTTTGGGAAATCAATGCTTCAAGCTCATCAAGCTCTCTTTCTTGCTCTGCTATCTCTCTTCTTTCTCTTTCATATCTGGATATCCTGCACTCATCCGATTCATACTTTTGTTTACTAGAAACAGATGTTGATGCTATAAATGTTGTCTCAGACTTTCCATGTAATTCTCCAAATTCGCTCAGCTCAAATGTAGCAAGTTTTCCAACCAGCATATCTCTTGTCACTATATTTACACTCTGAATCTCATCAATAGCAGCAACCTTATGTTTGTAAGCAGGAGGCAAAGATCTCAATTCCTTGGCAACAATCTCATCTTCCTCAATCTTTCCACTGGCAAATCTTATACCAAGGACAAGCTCATTCACCTTAGCCATGTATGAATGTATGTTCTCATCATCTCCCATCTTCAATGTCTCATATTTCCCTTTCAAACTTAGCAACTTTCACTTGACTGTCACCTTCATACAAGATTTCAAGCTTCACCCAGATCTCATGTGCGGTCTGAAGTTCCATTACATTTGTCATTTCAGAATCACTCAGGGCACTGAGCAATGCTTCCTTTGCTTTGATATTATATTTAGCTTCCTTAACCTCATCAAGGGTGGATGGTCCATTCTGAGGAACAACATAATCATTCTTAGTGATCTTCCAGTTATCTTCTCCAAGACATTTCAAATGCACCTCCATTCGGTTCTTCTACACAGTATAGTTACTTCCATCAAACCTCGGACTGTCCTTCTTGAAAAGAATACCTTGAGCTTCCATCCCAGATCTCCTCAAGCGATTAAGCTTCTACCAGAGGGTCTAGCTCTGATACTAATTGTTAGCAGCAAGCAAGGAGGAAGACTTGGGGGGAGGGGTGAATCGGTCTTCCCGGAGGATAGATAAATAAAACTCCAAAAAAAAACTAATAAACCGCAACAATAGACAGATAAGCAACTTAACAGCACAACACATAACACCACGATTTTTGATGTGGAAAAACTAGTCAAGGGAAAAACCACGGTGGGAACCTACCCACAGTAAGATGATACTTTGTAGTAGTATGTGAAAATATTACAATGGGGAATGCACATGCATTCAGGCACACTGCCTAGAGCTCACTGCTCAAAAGATATATGCTTGGAAGGCTTCAACCCTCAAGGAAGTCTCACTGACTTACAAAAATGATTTGGACTACAATCCAGAAGAAATGAAATGTAATGATAGCATCTACAAATACCTGATGACAGTTTCGGTTAAGCACAGTTGTCTTCTTTGCAACACCGATCTCACCACAACACTTCGTCGAATGATAAATCCTTGTTCGTACATTCAACTTTCGCAGACACAATACCAATGACTCAAATTACGTAAGTATATCACCTATATATACAAATCATCAACCTTGATAACAAGGTCAGCTAAACCCTCAACCCTCAACTCATAATTACAAAAATTACATTACACGATACAAAGATCGACCATCGGACCAACATTATGATTTACATTACATAGCATGGACCTAATTAAAATTCTCAAACACACAACAGCACCAGAAATCATGCCAAGATTAACCGCAACATGCTACACCACTAGAAATATCGCATAACACGAAAATCATCACTGGTTTGTAGAAATCACCAAAACTCGCACAATGATCAATGTGGATCACAAAAACAAATAGGACATGACTAGAAAACACCAGCAAGCACGTTAGAATCATTCGGAACAATTGCACCAACACCACTTATCAAATCTTCATTGATCAACGTCACAAAGCTTAAGAACACAATCAATCAACAACTGTCACGAAGAAAGATAACTTGCAGAACACCAAATCACGAACCATCTGAAATGAAGATACACATGATCATCCCAAACAATAATCCAAAGTCTTGACGCATGATCTAATCATATCAAAATATACCAGAGGGAATACCAACAAGAACTGGGAAACAAAGAACTACAAACCAGATCATAAAACCTTCCCAAACTCATCGGAATAACTCATAGGAATATGTTGACATCAATGACAACAACATATCCTAGCAGCAACAATGAACAACCAAATCCAACTATCTCCCCAACAATCCAACAAGTATGGATCCCAATAAAAAGCTCTGTAGTCATTGTATTATGTACTTTTTGTTAACAATAACAGCTATTTTTGAAATGGGGCCCCATTTCAAAAATATTGGGTCCCCATTCTAGTAACAGGGGCCCGTTATGTAAATTAATAGGCAATAAAGGTAATGAGGCCCCCATTTCTTAAATTTTGAAAATAGGACACACCATGTGCATCGGGTTTCGAGTCGAGAAAGGCATGGAATGCCCAACTCTTAGTCTTGGACTTGCAAGTACAAGGTTGTATCAATGACATGGTGAAATATTGACTTTTGGCATATGTTTGATGCCCATTATCATAGAATTTTTTGACGAAATTAAAACCCATTTCATATTACACTGCAGATTCCAAATATGTGTTTCTAAATATTTTAATTTTTTTTCCTATTTTTCAATTAATTTGTACTGAATTTGGTCTATAAACTTGAAATTTTAAATTATTTTGTTTATTTAATAACTTTTTTTTGTTTTTATGTTTTTTGGAAAACAAAGTATATGACATCAATCTACACAAAATTATTTTCAAGAAAAAATTCAAAAAATGATAATTTTAGGTCAAATTATGGTGGTCGTACACAAAAAGTATTTTAAACGGCAATTAGGGCCTATTTAAAATTAATAGAAAAATATTCAAAAAAAATTATAAAAAATATCATCATCAATCTTCAATGTGTTACATATCATTTTCTAGGAGGGTTTAAAAAACTTTTATTTACGTCAAAAAATGGTGGTCGTACACGTGCATAGTATGGTCTTGAAACGAGCATTTTTAAATAGTGTTTTTTTAGAAATCCCTTTGGAAAGTCAATTTCTATCATCTAGGTATTAAAACAATTACATATTTAGAAACTAGACTCTGAATAATACATTTCATACTACTAACATTTTTCAAAATTCAATCCCTAAATACTTCAATTTTTTAGGTCAAATGTCATAAATTCTAAAATCAGGGAAACACTCACTTTTGACCAAAAAGTGGAATCAACTTCTTGCGCTAACCCCTTCGTGTTTGTTGCTTTTCAAATAAAATTTTAGGAAGATATTTAGAGTGACATCCTAATAACAAATCTATTTCCAATATCTACATGTAACACCTAGAGGACTAGGACACCTAGCTACATAGTCTAGCACTTTCAAGCTCATATTGCAGACTCAAGTTCCTCTTTATTATCTACTTCCAGATCTGTACTTAGAGTTTGCATTTCTAATTTGTGACTCATTGTTCATGCTTCATACTAATTACTCTCAATTTTGCATAATTAGCCCTAGTTCTTGCATTTAATCATCATTTCTTATCCAATTGCAACAGTTCAACACAAAAATGGGAAGTGATGTAATCCATTTGTGCCCAGTTCTACCATTAGATTTGAAGTTGGACCTACTGGTCATTTTCCCAATCTCTGTTTTTGTAAATGGATTTGATTCCTAGTTTACATGTTTAAACTAGTGAACCCCATTCCTCCACCATTACATTTTTGTGAACTTGACTTGTTCGTTGCATAATTTATGATTTGTATACTCATTTTTGAATTTTATTGCATATCATTTTTAGATTTAGAGGCATTAATTATTCAAATCTCTCATTTCTATAGTGCATTTTGTTTAATTAAGTGGCTGATTGATCATTCTATTGGAAAATTGCATTGTTTAATCGCTTTTTTTTCTATAACTTTTTGCATTATCAATTACACGAGGCATTGTGAGTAAAAATCTATTTCATTAGCTTTGCCCTCTGTGTATGAGTTTCATTACCATTTGTCTTGAATCCAATATCTTAGTGAGAAGAAGTTATAGATTTATAGCTTCTCAAAGTTTAAATACTAAGGGTATTGAGCCTGAGTTGACTAACATATTCCATATGAGCTTGGATGAATTGTCTTTGCCTATACAAGACATGCCTAACATTGTTGAGAATCCTTCCCTTCATGCTTCTCATGATGGAGTTGACTCTTCAACTCAAGTGACTATTAAACAATTGGGAAAGATTGACTGGCAATTGGAATTCTCCTTCCCTTCATGCTTCTCATGATGGAGTTGACTCTTCAACTCAAGTGACTATTAAACAATTGGGAAAGATTGACCGGCAATTGGAATTCTCCTTCCCTTCATGCTTCTCATGATGGAGTTGACTCTTCAACTCAAGTGACTATTAAACAATAGGGAAAGATTGACCGGCAATTGGAAAGTCTTCAACAATTTGTGAGTCCAGAACAATTGGGTGGAGAGGCAACCTCCTTGATTGAGGATTTAAGGAGGTTGGTTCAAAATGAAGAACAAGGTATGAATGTGTTGCATAGTATTTCTCATATTGTCGATGACAATGTTATGACAATGAAAAGTTGTGCCGAAGTACTTAGTTATTCAAATCCTACAAATCAAGTTGAGCCTTCCATTCCTATTCCTAAATCTTTGCCTAATGTCCCTACATATACATCTTCTATCATGGCTACCTCTACACCGAATATTAATGCTATACATGTTGGTAATGGGGGGAATCCTATCAATCAATACTTCAATACTTCTACATATCAACTTCAACCATTCTTTCATTTGTTTCCCAACCATCTTCTTTACCCACGTATCATAATGTTCCACCTACCCATCATAATGCTACACCATTACAATCTAATATTTCTCATTTCAATTCATCCACCGAAGCCACTATAGACCATTTGATCCAAAATGTTTCATCTCTACAACAACAATTGGTGATATGTTCTACCGCTAGCCCACTTTC
This sequence comes from Cryptomeria japonica, assembly GCF_030272615.1. Classification (NCBI taxonomy): domain Eukaryota; kingdom Viridiplantae; phylum Streptophyta; class Pinopsida; order Cupressales; family Cupressaceae; genus Cryptomeria; species Cryptomeria japonica. The sequence goes on from NC_081414.1 coordinate 158,934,864, forward strand.
AAATGAGATCCTCCATACTCCTCCCACAACATATTGAGGTTCCTTGTTTAGAGAAGTATAATGTACAAGGTGAGCCCCCATAACTCGTGAAAACTTTTTCAACTTTGCTTAGTGATTTCTCGTATGACCACAAACTCATAGAAAAACCATTTACTCATACCTTAAGAGAAAAATATTTGCAATGTTTTTTCTCCTTGTATCCTTATTCAATTAATTGTTTTCAAAAATTTACTAATGCATTTATAAAACATTTTCAAAACAATATTGGTCCACAAATTACTTTAACTAATTTGATGCATTATAAACAAGGTGTTAAAGAGAGAGTTGTCGATTTCATTGGTAGATATAAACATTTGAATTTACAAATTACTTATCTTATGCTTGATGGTGATGTTCAAAGAATTTTCATTGATAATTTGCAAAAAGATAGCAAAGATAATCTTTTCTTTTCAATTATGCATCTTTCACACAGTTGTGCACAACATTGACTCTGGTCAATAAGAATTAAGAGATATTTATAAAGGTGGCATGTTTGCATCCCCTAACGCTAAAGCATATTATTGTTTTCAGAGTATTGGAAATGCAACAAAACATTTCACATGAAGTGGTCAGTTTAAGCTATATTTCATTCGATTGTACGAAAAGCTCCATGTTCAATTAAACCAATTGTTTGCTGAATCAGATTTAAATTAGTTAGTAGTAAATAAAGTTCTAAGTTAACTTACATCATGTGACCACCATCTTAAAACAAAACATGAATCTTGCAAGGTGCATCTTGTTGGAATACACTCCAAGCTTTGGCATAAACAACACCTTAGTTCAAATATTATAATACCTTAGTACAAAAGACAATACCTCATGTGAACACCATCTTAAACTAAAACACGAATCTACAAGGCTTTTCCACTGCAAATAGCTAAAAATTCTACAAAGCTCTCCTAGCCACCTAAAGCAGAAACTAGCCCCACTTGTGTGGCCCTTATAAATTCCTGCTAAAAAGCAGGTTACTAATGTTTCCTATGGTTGTAAATATTTTTGCTAGTAGGAGCCAATCAAAAAAAGGATTTAGCAAATCGCAAGCTGCAAGTGAGACCATTCTTTGTTACACAACCTTTAACCCCAACTGGCCTTATTGGTAAATTGGTTATCACCATTATCAATTTAAAATATGTGACAACCTAGTCAATCCATGAGGCACCCACCACCCTGGCTAGGAATGCCAATATATCAGCTTCCCTATCAATCTGCGAAACAATCGAAGTTCAATGGACTCATCAGTACATAATCATCTTATAGAACAAATCAGGTGTCTTGCCGACTGTCTACAGCACGGAACTTCATAGGAAAGTTTCATATTTCAAGCTTAACTGATTGAAGTTTATTCTGCAAACTGTACACTCTAAGCCAATTAACCACACCCCTAAACTAATCCATTAAAATCAGTTAACTCAGTGAGAATTAGTAGAACCCATTTAGAATCAAAGCCACAATGCAATTCAAGAAATTAGATAAAAAGTTAAAAACCTTACCAGTTTTAGTGTTGGCACCCCTGCACCATGACCAGCTTTCATATCAATTCGGCCGATAATTGGATTAGTTTGTGGACTGTGCTCTATACTTTTGCATAAAACATATTGCATTGTCTGTAACAAGTCAACAAAGACCAGAATTCATAATTAATTATCCCTCATAACATAATAACCATTTCCGATTACCAGTGACAAAAACAAAATCTAGACTTAAATCTTGCTGTAATAGACCCTATGATATTTGATTCAACTACCTTAAACATATTGCATTGTCTGTATTAAGTCAACAAAGACCAGAATTCATAATTAATTATCCCTCATAACATAATAACCATTTCCGATTACCAGTGACAAAAACAAAATCTAGACTTAAATCTTGCTGTAATAGACCCTAAGACATTTGATTCAATTACCTTCAATGCAAGGAAAATCCATGAATCGGCATGGGACTGAAAAACCTCGAAGAAAATGGATTTCAAAAAAGAAGGAAAAAGCAGGATTTGTCATGGAACCTGGACATTCATTATAATGACTTTGAAAGGAAAAAAGATAACTACACTTACATCCAATGATGATTTTCAAGTATGCCATACTCATCCAAAACTTGATGTTGGTACTACTTGATACCTGTTTTCATCTTTGATTTATCAATGATTTTTTTGTCAAATCTAGTTCGTAATAGTTGTTTCCCATCAAATGGCGAAGTTGTCATGTCAAAGTCCAGTATTTCTACTAAAAAATACCTGCAGACTGCTGGGGGTTGCATTTATTCCAATACCAAAGAATCAAAGATGAATGAGCAACTCACCAATGGTAAAAATGACTTGGAAGTTGAAAAAGAATACATTGGCAAATAAAGAGACGGTAATAAAGGTATGTTCTATCAAATGAAACTGCACCTTGTTCTGATTAATATTTGAGTGGTCACCACCCAGTTGGAAGTATATAAAAATCATCAGAAATAAGCACATACTTGAGGTGACATTGCAAGAATGGAATTGAACCTGAATATAAAAGGAAAATTTAAGATATTTGGAATTGATCGGTGACGTTCACATTCTTAGTCATCTGGTCAGTACAAGTGCATAAATCAGCTTATTATAACAGGAAATAGCATCCTATCAGCAAAGGAAAGTGCTGATTTGATCAATGATTTGTGCAAGAAGAAAAAAAATAAAGTTGGGGCATTTGTTAACTAATTGTGTGGGGGAAAAAGTGACACTAAGCAAACATGCCCTAATTTCACTTTCGATCACACACTTGTGGAATACGAAAGAGCCTAGAGGTATCACACAATTGGCTACTTCTTTTTGTGGAAGAGAGAGCCACGGGCTACCTATTAGGATTTATATTCCTTTGTTGCAAATGATAGATAGAATGATGCAAGTTCAACTATTAACCCTAAAGTGTAAGTATGAACTAGTAACAAGATTGCAGAATTGAGATTAAACAATGGAAAGCTATAAACATAAGGACAAGATAAGAATGCAGATATGTACCCGGAGTTAAAATCTGAGTGAAAATGTTCGGGACGGGGGCGCAGGCGCCACTGTCCTGATTCTGCTCCTGAAACTGCTATTTTGCAACCTGAAAAGCTGTCGGAAAGTGCTGAAAACTTGCTGTCTGACAAAAGGACCAGGGCGCCCAGCACCCCTGTCCTGGCAGGACCAGGGCGCCCCACGCCCCTGTCCTAGCTTTCTGGGCTGGAATTTGGTTTGAAGTTCAGTCTCCGTCTGCTTCCGTCGGATCTGCAACTTGCGGCGTCGTCCGAATCCCGAAACCTGCACTTATATCTGAAAAGGTATGGTGGGCGGCTATATAGGGTTTTGCCTTAGTCAAACCCCCGCTTTGGTGATTTCCACCTCCACAAATAGCCAAGTTGTATTGTAAAAGTAGTGTGTGTGCAGACCTTGTGTGTGTGCAAGATCCTAAAATGCAAGTAAGCAAACTAGAGCAACCTAGAAAGTAAACCCTAATTGCTTGTAAATGATAATGTAAATGCTCCAAATCAAGATGCAAAGTGATCTAAAGCATGAATACAAATGATATAATGAGGCTTATGCAAAGACATAAAAACAACATGAAATCATACCCAACCCCAAAGGAGGGGTACAAGCCAATCTTCAGTCGGTGATCCCTTATTGTTCTTCAATGCCTTCAAAGCCCTAAATGAATGAATGAAATTGATGGATGCTTGATGGATGGATGTTGGATGTTGTTGAAGTCTTCAAAGATCTGCTCTTTCGCTGCATAGAAGGTCCTTGAAACCAAAATTCGGATCCTTTCAAATGAAGAAAGAGAGCTCTTATATATGAAACCTTAGGTCTTAATTTCAACTTTTGGCCGACCTAGAGATTGAATCTCCTGCCAATTTCTTGGGGTTAAGCTTTATTTTATGATTGGATCGCGCTCCTAAAATTTCGGGAAAAATGTCTAGGACTGTGTGCACTTCAGGCGCCATGGTCCCGACAACTTTTCACCAAATTTTCAGGGTCGTCGGATATGATGATTTTAGAGAGAATCCCGAAGTTACAGGTGATTTCGAAATGTTTTGACCCCCGAAATCAAACCCCCAAGTTCAAAATAGGACCTAATTAGGGTTTTTGATTAAATGATGTATTGGAAGAATAAAATGAAAGAGGTACACTTTAATGAAAGGGCCCAACTTTATGATGTAGATGATAATGAAATAGAACCTTAGACTTAATTAAATTAATTAATTAAGTGGTAAAGGGGAAATGCAATGCAAAATGCAAAATGCGCCAAGGCGGGTGCTAAACTAGGTGTGAAATTGTACCACCCTAGCAAGTGCGTACAATTTACGACGCTACATTTAGCCCCCACTTTAGCGGTCATATGAACACTACGTGCATATCCAAGCTAAAGTACAGAAAAGTAAACATTATTTGAAAAAGGATATATACATAAGTCTGTCGAACGAAGCCCCCAGCGGTATCTGCAGTACACAGTTAGGAACCGCACCCTACAAAACACACGTTAGATCACAAAATCACCTAATGCTTACTAAGGAAGGTGATGAAAAATCGAGGGTAGCTATATGCCCCCCCCTGTTTCGGCTTGCTAATTTTAGTGAGTTGAAACAGGGTATCATGTTTACCACTTCGAATTGTTAAAGAATATTGATGACAAATGCTCACAAGAAGATTTGATATGAGATCAAAAACTAATGGAAAATCATTTGGTAAGAAAGAGGACTGAATCTCAATTCCAACACAACAAAGAGTGTGAGGATTTGAGAATTCTCTAACACAAGATGAAGGATGTAAATGGAAACAAAATGCAAAGAGAAGAAAAGAAAGGAAAAAAAGCATGAATACACACATTGGTGATCCATGAGAAGAATAGTGAAAGAGAAAACATGGACTTCTCACCCCTAGATCTTGTCTAGGTGATCCATGAGAAAAAGGACATGGAAAACTAGCCCCTAGAGTCTGTCTAGGTGATCCATGTAAGGGAGGAGAGTGAGAAAGTCTAGCCTTATGCCGCTAGTTCCACTCAACCTCGTGCATGTGTGTGTAAGTGAGGTTAGAAGCACCTCATAGGAGTCTATGCCCGAGTATGCTACAACCTGTATATGTATAGTACAAAAGTGTGACATCTCGCTCTAAGAGTCTGTGCTCTGGTTCCGAGAATAATCACCTTGTATAAAAGAAAAAAATGGAGACATCTCGCTCTAAGAGTCTGTGCTCTGGTTCCGAGAATGACCCATTGCTCAAAAAGCGTAATGTTTGTCATAAGCAAAGTAGAACAAGGATACCTACCTTCATCACAAAAGAAGATACCCCAAAAATGCAACAATGTCATAGATCCAAGCAAGAGAGTTTTGCACTCTTTAAGCAAGGATAAGATAGTTGAAAAGAGATATCTTGTAGTATGTGTAAAGGAGATCCTTAGAGGAGAAGAGATCTTTGTACAAAAGACACCTATCCCCGAGAGGAATTGTCTTAGACAAATATAACATCTTCTAGAATAAGACAAAGAAGAGAATAAGAATGCAATACTTCCTTCTTTTGCGAGGTGAAAGTGATTCTTAATGAAGGATGACACTCTTTTTAACTCAATTGGGAGAGTGAATTCATTATGGATGTATTTTACCAAGTGCAAAAGAGGTTGTAGTCAAGGACTTACACCTCTTGTAAGAGAGAATCCTTGAACAAACAACAACAAATGCATACAAGGAATAACATCAAGTAATAAAGTTCACACCATCCACGAAAATAGCAAAAAGTGGATCCTTAGATAAAAATAAGAAAAGATCATTGCCTCCCAAGGATAAGGTCAATGAGAAGGACTTACACAATCTTCAAGGGAGAGATTTAGACATAAGCAAATTGTACTACATACTCACATGAGTTCATGCAAGCAAGACATTAGTGTATGTAAAATGCTCCTCACAAGAAGTGGGTAGGATAAGAAAGGGAATACACATCTTCTCCCATATCTAGGAAAAGAGAATTCTAAAGCAAAGATGATCAATATTTCCACACTATTACCCCATAGGAACAAGAGATAACATAGAAAAATTAGGCTATTATGTTGCTTCAAAAATATGATTGCACTTGAAATTGTACCATCATGAATGACAATGAGCCCCCAGTAAATGAGCTACCAATGTCACATAATGATGAGCAACATAATAGCCATTAATGTTATTTAAAGACATGATAGATTGAATGAGGTATTTGAACATGACATGCTAAATGCTCAACTATAAGTGAGATCAAAAACATGTATAAAATGATAAAAATTGAAGAAGAAAAGTCACAAGAAATCTTAGAAGAGGGATGAGTGTAATTTATTAGAGCCTTATCCCTGGAAGAAAGGACTTTATGATGAATAGGAGATAAAGATTCATAAGTGGATTTAGAAATTTGAGGGGAGTCATAAAGAGATTTGTTCATCGCCAAGATTTCCTTATGAGGGGAATGAGAGTTGATAGAAGTAGAAGATGATTTACTTGAAGTGAGATCATCATCACTACTAAATATAGCATTCACATTGAGAGATGGTCTTTTAGATGCTTTGGTGGGCTTAGAAAGATTATATCCAAGTCCAAATGAATATTCATGCATGTTATGTTCTAAAGGAACTTTAATTCCTTGTTCATTTGCGCCACAACCATTTCCACTATAGCCACTCTTAGCCAAAATATGAAAACCACGACCATAACGATTAACCATTTCAGAAAGAAAATGTGGTTTTTCATAAGACAAAGAATCAAATTCTTCAGAATTAGAAGTGTGAGGAGAAGAAGTTTGAGAAGCGGGCACAAAATTATTGCTCATAGGTTCAGGTAAGACTGATTGATCTCTAGTTTCTTCCTTCTTTTTAACTTTAAGCTCTCTAGGAGGAACCCTATACTCACCTACGAAGGTGGGATTGAAATCAAGAGATCCCCAATCGTCCTCTGCGAGAACCTTCTCAGGATCAAAAGCCTTTTCATGTGTAGATTCAAGTTGAGAAGAATCTTCTTCAGGAACTTCAGACTCATCCAAAGAATTTTGATTATCAGAGGGTAATGATTCATCCATAGGTATCTTGTTTAACGAGTCATCATTAGAAGAGGAAGGCTTAGAAGAACTCCCTTTGGAAGTAGATGTTTGCAAACAAGCTTGAAAATTAGTATCACCTATCAAGGTATATGTCTTATTATTATAAATAAATTTAACTTGTCTATGCAATGTAGAGGGGACAGCTTGCATACTGTGAATCCAAGGTCTCCCTAATAACAAGTTGTATGTTAGATTTCCCGACATAACATGGATAGGAGTAGGCAAAGTAACAGGTCCCACTGTGATGGGTAAGGTGATAATACCTAATGAAGACTTAGCCACATTATCAAAGCCTCGAATGGGACGAGAGTCGGGCTCAATAAGGGATGTATCCACATTCATCTTATGCAATAGATTAATGCTACACACATTAAGACCAGAGCCATTATCTACCAGTGTTCGTCTTATAGCAGTGTCCTTTATGATAACCACAATCATCAAGGGATCATATTGATGTTGAATTTCACTAGTAGGCAATTCATCTTGGGTAAACACAATTTGAGCTTTAGGATTCATCACAGAGTTAACCAAAGACACTATATTACTAGATGTATTAGGTGGAGGAACATTCAAATCTTTCAAGGTATCTTGTAACATTCCATGATGAGCGGAAGAAGTTTGGATCAAATCCCAAAGGGATATCTTAGCAGGAGTAGTTTTAAGTTGTTCTATGAGATCATATTCCTTACCAAGAACTTGTGAAATCCGTGGAGCTTGCGGAAGAATTGGTTGAGGATTAGGAAGAGAAACTGGAGTAACAGGAGGAGGATTAGGCTGCCTATTATTTCTAGTATTATAGGTATGAGCAACCGCATTATAACTCTCTCTAGTCAGTTGCTTAGCATACTCATAAGGGATCTTAGTAGAATAACCTCCTTGCACAGTAATAATAGGTTTGTTAGGAGTGCAAAAAGAATCATTAGCATAACCACCTTGAACCACTAAGATAGGCTTATTGAAAGGTTGAGAATTTTGAGAAGGACAAGCACCTTGGATAGTGAAGAGAGGTTTGTTAGGTGTTTCATTCACATGTATCAAATTGATTGAGGATGGTTTAGAGGAATGAACAAAAGTGTTGGAAGAATTATTGATAGTCTTATCTTGCACTAAAATCTTATCACGGATTAAATCAATTTTAGGAGAGAGACAAGGGGTAGGCATTGATGTTCCAGTAGGAAGAGTAATACTAGGAAAGGTCATATCATCCTCTATCATCAAAGGACCTACATGGTGAATAAACTCTCTAGGAGAAGGATCAGCATTACTCTTTAAAGTCTCACTTTTGAGATGGAGATCTTTGAAAGAGATGTTAACCATCTTGTTTTGAACTAGGGTTTCCTTATGAGTAGAACCAAGTTGAGGAGAGGGAGATGCTTTATTTTTAGAGGGAGAATGATTGAGATTCAAGGAAGGTGAGAAACTATCAAGGGAGTTTTCAATCTTGATTTCATCCCCTTTGGCTAGGGGTAGAGAATAATCTATACCTTCTTCTAATGGTTCATCCCAAATAGTGAGGTTGTTGAAAGGAATGTTTGAAGTATTGTCAATTTCGGGAGAGGAGATAACATTGTTTATTAATTCCTCATCTTTAGGAGGGAGAGCATCAATAGATGTGTTAAACTCATCCTCTTCCCTCAAAATATGTTCAATATGATCTTTAGGGGAGAGAGAATTAAGGAAATTGCTTTTTATTTCATCTTCTTTCTCTAAGGGATGCTTATGGGTAAGACAAACTTTAGGAGAAGGGTAAGCGTTTATCATTAATTCATCATCTCTAGTGGGAATTTTGTTGGAAAAGGAAATGCCATCACTAGGAAATGTAGGGATAATGTCATCTTCTTGCACAAAAGGATCCTCATGAAGGAAGCGTTTTTTAGGAGCCACAAAGTCATCAAGGGCATCATCCAACAAAGCATGATCATATCTATTAAAAGGTTTATCTTTTGATTCAAAAGGAGATATCTCTTCATAGAGGGGATCATTGAAAACAACCATGTTACTAGATTTAGTGGAAGAGTTGATAGGAATGTACCCTTGAGAGGAATCATTCGACTTATCTTTCTCATCACAACGAAATGGCATAGAAACAATGTTTATGAGTTTTTGGTAAAATGAAGGTTTGGTATCTTTAGGTTTCAAAAACTCATCTAAAGCCTCATCTAACTCATAATCATCACAAATATGAACATCTTGCAAATAAAAATCTGACATTTTGAAATAAAAATTGCACACAATGCAAAGAAACAAAACACACTCTTTCTTTTCCTTCTTTTTTTTTTTTTCTTTTTTTTTTTTGAAAATGAAACTTAAATGAAACACGCTAAATCTAGATTTAGATCTAACAATGTAATGCAAGAGAAAGCAATAATAAGATTCACGTCGAGTTCACCAAAATGTGTGGGGGAAAAAGTGACACTAAGCAAACATGCCCTAATTTCACTTTCGATCACACACTTGTGGAATACCAAAGAGCCTAGAGGTATCACACAATTGGCTACTTCTTTTTGTGGAAGAGAGAGCCACGGGCTACCTATTAGGATTTCTATTCCTTTGTTGCAAATGATAGATAGAATGATGCAAGTTCAACTATTAACCCTAAAGTGTAAGTATGAACTAGTAACAGGATTGCAGAATTGAGATTAAACAATGGAAAGCTATAAACATAAGGACAAGATAAGAATGCAGATGTGTACCCGGAGTTAAAATCTGAGTGAAAATGTTCAGGACGGGGGCGCGGGCGCCATTGTCCTGATTCTGCTCCTGAAACTGCTGTTTTACAACCTGAAAGCTGTCGGAAAGTGCTGAAAACTTGCTGTCTGACAGAAGGACCAAGGCGCCCAGCGCCCCTTTCCTGGCAGGACCAGGGCGCCCCACGCCCCTGTTCTAGCTTTCTAGGCTGGAATTTGGTGTGAAGTTCAGTCTCCGTCTGCTTCCGTCGGATCTGCAACTTGCGGCGTCGTCCGAATCTCGAAACCTGCACTTATATCTGAAAAGGTATGGTGGGCGGCTATATAGGGTTTTGCCTTAGTCAAACCCCCGCTTTGGTGATTTCCACCTCCACAAATAGCCAAGTTGTATTGTAAAAGTAGTGTGTGTGCAGACCTTGTGTGTGTGCAAGATCCTAAAATGCAAGTAAGCAAACTAGAGCAACCTAGAAAGTAAACCCTAATTGCTTGTAAATGATAATGTAAATGCTCCAAATCAAGATGCAAAGTGATCTAAAGCATGAATACAAATGATATAATGAGGTTTATGCAAAGACATGAAAACAACATGAAATCATACCCAACCCCAAGGGAGGGGTACAAGCCAATCTTCAGCCGGTGATCCCTTATTGTTCTTCAATGCCTTCAAAGCCCTAAATGAATGAATGAAATCGATGGATGCTTGATGGATGGATGTTGGATGTTGTTGAAGTCTTCAAAGATCTGCTCTTTCGCTACATAGAAGGTCCTTGAAACCAAAATTCGGATCCTTTCAAATGAAGAAAGAGAGCTCTTATATATGAAACCCTAGGTCTTAATTTCAACTTTTGGCCGACCTAGAGATTGAATCTCCCGCCGATTTCTTGGGGTTAAGCTTTATTTTATGATTGGATCGCGCTCCTAAAATTTCGGGAAAAATGTCCGGGACCGTGTGCACTCCGGGCCCCATGGTCCCGGCAACTTTTCACCAAATTTTCAGGGTCGTCGGATATGATGATTTTAGAGAGAATCCCGAAGTTACAGGTGATTTCGAGATGTTTTGACCCCCGAAATCAAGCCCCCAAGTTCAAAATAGGACCTAATTAGGGTTTTTGATTAAATGATGTATTGGAAGAATAAAATGAAAGGGGCACACTTTAATGAAAGGGCCCAACTTTATGATGTAGATGATGATGAAATAGAACCTTAGACTTAATTAAATTAATTAATTAAGTGGTAAAGGGGAAATGCAATGCAAAATGCAAAATGCGCCAAGGCGGGTGCTAAACTAGGTGTGAAATTGTACCACCCTAGCAAGTGCGTACAATTTACGACGCTACACTAATATAGCAGAAGAAGTCAAATTGGTTTTTCATGACATTGCAGGTCTATGAACTGTACCCAAAAGAAGCATTGTCAAATCAGCAGAGGGAGCCACATCAAAGGAAAACGCAAAATGGCTTGTTCAAGTAAATCGCTCTGCAAAAAGGGTCTATTCAAGTATAATTGGAGTCACAGAAAAAGACTGACTTTTTAAATAGTGAATCAAAACACAGAAAAAGACAAAAAAAAATTCAAGTCAGCTCATGAAGTGATGATTTGCACCTAAAGAGAAGAAAAGAGTGGGTGCAATTTGTAGAAATCCTTATTAGCATATGACGTTTGACAATGACCAAAGAAAATCACACCTATGTTTAGAAAGTGCAATTTTTGTAAGATTTTGTTGTTTCCTGAAGATGGCAATCAATGTTATGAAGTCATGCCTAAGAAAAAAACAAATATAGCAGCACAATTTCTTGATTTTAATTTCAATAAAAGTCTCGAAATCATGCCATATACAAAAGAAGTGATCTGGTAAAAGCAAGCGATGATTGACCAAAGTGAATCACGCCTCCTTTTTAGATTTCATAATCATAATATGGAAGGCGCCACTTTCTACAGACAACATTGACCATTCTAATTTATGCCTTTCTGAAGACAAATCAACCATGCCAAGCAGGATGCTTGTTTTTGGTGTTTGAAAATGTTAAGATAATATGGAGGTGTTGCTGTTTCAAGCTGGGTCAGCTAGTTTAGAAGTAGAATTGAAAATTCAGCATGCCTATATATTTATTAATGGAAGCCATCAGTACATTTGGACATCACATTGATTAGATTTGAATTTTAGTGGACAAGATGATTTGTTAAATAAGGTTTGCACTAATGCAATCATGTTATTCTTAGGGTAAAAGTTTATTTGATTTCCTTCATTTATTTTCATGATATTGCCCTATAAATAGCATAAATAAGTGTCATTTGCACTTAGATTTCTAATAGTAATTTTCAAGCCTGCAGCTAAAATTGTTATTCACTGAATTTTAAGTTTTTGATGTTCAATTGTTTTTGTGTGGTACAATTTGATATTTCTTATAATCTTTGTATTATGAATTTTCAAAGAAGTCTTGCAAATTCGTATGTAATTCTTTGATGCTTAATATTTGTGTGTTTTCCCCATTCAATCTTGTGGTTTTTTGCACTTAATTGGAAATAATAAGCACCATTTAGTTGTAATAGATTCTTTGCTATAGTATATAGATTTGTAAACAAAAAATCTCTTATCTAATGCAAAAGAGCTGAATTGGGTTATGCCCTAGACTATAAAACAAAAAGATAGGTCTTAATGTTCATTTGTTTGTATTGCATAATCCAAATCTCTAAATTTTAGTCAAAGGGAGCTTCCCCTGATAATTCAAAGAACAAATTACTTCACACCCTGTTCCACTCTATATCACAACGAAAGGTGTGATTAAGATGTTAGCAAAGTGTTTATATACATCCAATAATGAGATTCAAGAACTTGCACCACAAGTTATTTATAGGCAAAAAAGGAACATAATTTAATAAAAAATGTATAAAGCTTACATTGACTTACAATGAGATATCATTTTCATTGAATGCAAACAATTTGCATATTTGCAAAGTAACTCCAAGAACACTAAAAGCATAAAAATAATCCTTGATGGAAAACAAGTGTTAGCAACTATAGAATTATGTTTAGCATCTACGGAATTGTAGTAACAACATAAGAATTATCCATACAAAAGTACGTAACAGCCAGCAAGAAAATGGCAGCTACGCTGCAAAACACTCTGTTAAATTTTTACACTTTCTTTTTTTTTCATCCCGCAGACAAACAAATATTTCACAATAATCATTTATGATATTACTTTTTAGAAAGTAAGGAATACAAAGGATCCCTCCGATAAATGAATGGTAAAGTAGACTAAAATATTTAAAGAGACAAGTAATTGGACTTGAAGATAGATAGCTCTTACAAAGTTCTTACCGCTAGAAGTTTTAGAGAATGGTGAGGCACAACTCGATCATCATGATCAGCTGTCAATAACATTGTAGCAGGATACTGAACACCTTGTCCTCTAGGCTCTTCCCATGCCCTCTTTACATTATGCAAGGGTGAATATCTACAATAAAATGTCATTTACAGATTGCAGTTTTTATTTTATTATATCTTTAAAATTGTACCTAGAAATCAAGATAGATGCATGATTTGTGTTCTTACTTAATCAGCCAATGAAATTCTGCTTCCTTATCTGAACATCCATAATCTGTAGTCCATGCATGCCCTGGCAGTTTAACAACAAAGTTGATCATAAATTCCCTTGTCAATGCCAACTAAAAAAGTACATATATGGATTCAAAGGAACAATATAAGTTTGCAAAACCTTCATGTTATATCCTGATGTAAAATGTATTTATACTACATTGTGAAATGTTTCTCAATAAACTGATTTAAAATATACCAATAGTAAATTTATGGAAGCGTAACATGTCCATGACCCCCACGTGAGCCAGTGCACAACCAAATAGGCCAGGCCTCTATTTTCAGACAAAACAGATAAAGAACAACAATCAATTCCATATCCTTTGTTTCTAATACAAATGAATGAAAAATAATTGCTTTGAAAAACAAAATCTTTCAACTGAATAAAATATATTAGGGGTGGTAGAACTAGCAAAAGCAACATTAAATTAATTAAAGATATAATATTTCCACAGTCCATAATAGTTAAGTCAAAAGCTTCTAGATTAAAACTGCATAAGAGTTTTTGCATTAAATTTTGGATCACACACCATGCTCCATCATCGGAATGAGAAGTGCAAAGTATTTAATCCAGAAGTTTTCGAATTCAACATTATATGCACTTTAACATGACTTTCATTGTTCATAATCTTATCAATATCATCAGTTAAAATACCTGATTTATGCAAGCTGCAACAAGCAACCCACCATTACTGCCTCCTTCAATACACAACTTTTTAGGTTGTGTGTAACCCTCTGATATAAGGAATTCAGCAGCACAAATGAAGTCATCAAAACAATTTTGTTTATTTGCAAGTGAGCCTGCTTTATGCCATTCTTCTCCATATTCCCCACCCCCACGAATGTTTGCAACAGCAGATACTGCTCCTAAATGCTTTAAACTGACAACACGGTGAACACTAAAGGATGGTGTGATATTAATGTTAAAGCCCCCATAGCCATATAGCATTGTCGGGTGTGAACTGTCAAGGCCGATGTCTTTCTTGCATACAATGAACATTGGTATTTGAGTTCCATCCTTACTAGGAAAGAAAACCTAATAAAATAATAATAGTTGAAACCACATTAGGAACAAATCATATGTGCATTGTTAGCATAAATAAATTTATTCAAGGGACAATATGCAATATATTGTAGAACCCTTCACTAAGGTTTCCACAATGTACAAAATACCAGTATCATTTCAACTGAAACTACATATGAAAATGCCAAATAACCTACTTTTTAAGATAAAATAGTAACTACACTTTCCTTGTTTATCTCAGCAAAAGTTTGCTTGATTTGAATTAAACAAGCTAAATGCCTTAACAGTTATCTATTTGACCAAAATACACATTACTAATTTATTTCTGCAGTGACCCACTTGACTTTGACGTAAAGAACAAAGCTTTGTAATTTATTCATTACCTAAACATGATCTTTGACTTGCTTGGATACAAGTGGTAGACTAAATATTTCTAATCAGTTAAAATGTTTTAAAATGGTGTTCTTGTTGTATGTTAAAAAATTAAACAACAATTTTGAAATTTTCCAGAGCAAACATTCAGGCAAAGAACCAGAAAAGCAAAAAGCAGTTGAAAACATCAACATACCTGTTTAGTCTCAAAATCGTTGCGATCAAAGCCTGGAACAATGGTCTCTTTGAATACTATGAGATTTGGCTTTTCAGCATTTAGGTTGCATTGATATATAATACCAGGTGTAAGAAAGCTTGTAAAAGCAATAAATATCTCATCATATTTACGCCTTCCAAAGATTCCACTAACTGACCCAATATCGATTGGCAAATTATGAAGCAACTTGCCAGATTCCAAGTCTCGTACTTGGAGAACATACTTAACATCACTTAAGTAACTTACTAAAAGTTGATTGCCATTGACACTCACAGCTGATTCAAGTACATCCTTGTCTGATTCTGGAACAACATCACTCCAAGATTCTGGGTACCTCAAGTCCACTCGGACCAATTTATACCTTGGAGCATTTTTATTTGTCCGGAATGTGAACTCAGTATCATCATTTGCAACAAGGGCATATTCTGCTTCAAAATTATCAATGAGCTTCTGGAATGGAAGCATCTCCTCCTTGCCTTTGAAACTCTCAATACCTTGAGGAAGGGTATCGAGATCACAATAATAGAGCCTATTCACAGGATCACAACCCTCTGTAATATATAAAAGAATATACTGTCACAAAAAGTAGCCAACAGGAATCAAGTCATTAGCACCCCATAGTAGAATCATAAACGGTAGAATGGCCAAAAATGAGCTTAATATTTATAGTATTGATGAAACCAAAAGTATCACAGAATACATTTATTCCATTAAAACTAACATTGCTACAAGCCTACAAGACTACAACAATTTCAACCCTTAAAAACTAAAGGTTAGAAATGAGCCATTTACAAATGTAAGGTGCAATGTTTTATCTCAAGCATTGAGCATATGTTTTACCAACCTTTCCATCCTCAGATACATCGGCCCCAACTGACCACTCAGGATTTTCTGGATCTTTCCAACATAAAATATCTTCAGATTGCTCCGTACCCAAGAAATGATAAAACAATTGATGATTAAGGTTGATATTAGTTTCTGTTCCTGCATCTAGCTCTCCTTGTTCTCTGCTAAAGCATGAGATCGTTAAAAAAAATAATAATAATTTTACTTATCAAAATTGAAATAAACAAATGTAACAAGAAACTTGGAGCCCATAACTAGAAAAAAAGTACACACTTAGGAGCTGGATAACGGCTGTAAAAAAATCCTTTACTGTCATGGCTCCAAGTTATTGACGAAAACTTCACCTGGTAAACAATGAAAATGCTTATGAAAACTTCACTAGAAATACAAATAGCAAACAAGAAATACAATCTAGAAGACCATAAAACCCCTTGATCCAATTAGGAGTATGAGACCTATGGAATCCTGGACAATAAAACAGAATGAGAAAAACCAGGCATCCTATAATAATTTTTCTCATATAGAAGATTATTCATAAATTATCTGAGGCTCTTTTCAATTTCAAAGACAACATGTGCGCTGATATGTTGCACATTTTGAAACATGGAGTGTTTTTGAAGATAATTACGTCTTCAAAAAAGCTAAGCGCAAATATTATGTAGCAGATAACTTCAAAGAAATAAAAGCATAAGGCAGGAAATGAAGGGCCTAGAACATATCATGATGCAGCATAGCAACTCAACACTCTTGTTTAGCATATAATAAGAGATTATACGAGTATAAGTCTATCTAATACCTTAAAAATGCTGTCCTTGTTAAAAAAATCATGTGCATAAACTTGACATTTCATTTCTACTTCAAACTTTGTTATAGATCCATTTCTTGCTGGTTATCTCCATTCTTCCTGATCATAAGAATAATTGATAGTATGCTCAACAGAAACTCATTAAACATACCCATGAAAGGGAATCAGGTTCTGTAGTCTTATCTGCTATCCGAATAACTTTGATGTTCACCCAGTCACTACCACTGGAGCTTAAACCAACTGCCAAGAATTCAGCATTTTCAGAGACTGAATATGTATTTAAAGCAACTGTTCCATCTTCACTGAGTGTGTTGGGATCAAGCAAGACCTCTGCTTCTGCTTCCAGATTATCCTGAAATAAGTTGAGAGTTTGAACACATCTCAAAAACAGCATTGACAATTTAATATAAAGGAGAAATGTCAATGGTTGCTAAATTAATGTAATGAAATAAAAGAGTTTTCCACAGAGAGAATTTCACAACTCTTTAAAGTTATATATATTGGCTACTTTAATGTAAAATATAAGGTTTTGCGAATGGACAGAACTTCACAACTCTTTAAATTCATGCACACTCAAAAGAAGTATACTTTCTTTTTTCCAAAATAAAATGCCTGGATTAATTGAAATAAGTAGTGCAAAGGAATACAGGCACCAATAAGTGAATGCCATCCTAAAATATTTGATTTGCAGAAAGAAACTTGTGTCGGACCTGTTAGAGCACCCATGCCAACTTGAACTGCACTGCAAATTTAACACCTGCTCTAAAACAACAAAGACATCTCCTAATATAGTAGCTATATATAAGTACATTACAAACACAAAAGCCCAATGAATGCCTTTCACACATGATGAGATTGTAGCTCCATTTGACCATGGTCCAAACTTATCTGTACACATTTGTTGATAAATCATCTTTTCCCAGGTCCAGCCAGTGAGGCAAGCAAATCAGCAATAGTTTGAATAAGTGAAGCTTTTCATCTCAAACAGAGTGCTGGAAATGATGGATTTAAGATAACAATGGTATTGGGAACTTCATGACTATGTGCTTTGATATTTATTGCCACTCTCCAGATGATGATGATCGGTTGAGAGTCCCTTCAACATGGAGTTAAGTTATACTATTCACTTACTATAGTGAATAATGATCTCTCCTTTGTGATTGTAAATGGCCGTCTGAATTCAGCTTGTGCAAAGCAATAGATTGTTCCCATCTGACAATCACTGTAACACTGATCCTCAGAGGTCTATAATGAGAAGGCACTCTTCAGGACCTTCAAGCATCTAATTCTGCCATGATTAAAGCCTTGACCAGTTGGAACAGCATTTCCAAGGTGGATCACAACTGTCAGTTTGAATTGCATTTGGATATGCTAGCAAACCTATTGAAGAGTCCATCTCTGATTATTGAGAATTCTGTAGTTCCTGCCATCCAAATCAATCAGTAGACAAACCTCGGGGTCCTCCTATGACAATAGTTCAGAGAATCAAGTCTTTCCAAGCTGTTAAGGTCATTAGCATTAGATTGTCCGTAACTCGCTAAATAATTTATGATCTTTTTTGTTGAAATGAGTATTACACTGTTTTTCAGATCTCCTTGGAAAAAGAAAAAGTTTTGAATGATTAATCTACTGTTGATGATTATTGAGACAGATTGTAGAGATTATCAGCTGTTAGAATCTTCCCTTGTGTGGCTGTCATCCCCTATATTGACAGTAATTTATATTTGAATATATTTATGTATCCGTTATTTGTGAGTTATTGTTCGTTCAAATTAAAGATATGAATGAACAGTGTGATCAATATATAAATATATCAGATTCACTAAATAATAAAAGTCTATTATTAAATATTAATAATTTATGTATATTTATTAATAGAAAATAGCAAGCTATATCTGTTAGTAACTAGCTCTAATCGCTGGCTGTAATGAAGCGATTCCCTTTTAATATATGCTACTCCCCAAAAGGTATGATCTTAGTTTGAAAGGTCCAAAGGGGGCATCGTTTATGGTTTAGACACCTCTCTTCACTCACACGCGGGGAAAGGATATTTATATAACCAAACTGCCACTCCACAAAAGAGCATCGATGAAGGGGAATGATAAAATATATTTGATACTGATCACAAGAAAGAGATCAGGAAGAAATAAAATATATATTATTGTGGTTAAGCATCATATAACAGCAAATAGGTATGCTGTGACTTACTTATGGATCCACAATGATTTACAGAATATTATATATGAATGCTGCTAGGAATAAGGGGACCAATGTACAGTCTAGCGTGTAAGCCATAGTATAAATAGCAGTTTATAATCCATTGAAGTTAATATATTTTAATGCCCCCTTCTCAGTGAGGAGTAATCAATGGTCCATTGGCCTATTTCGGAGACCCATAGGCTGATTGGAATGGAGAATTAGGGTTTCCTATTTTTGTGGAGTTTTGCACAAGCCATTTGAGGACTGTCCGGTGGGAATTCTACATTTTTGTTCGTGGATTCCTTCTGGGTTTTTCGTGAGTTTCACGGTGGTATAACATGCATTCAATTCTGAGGAGATGTTTGAACTTACTATTTTTAGTAAGTGGGTGTTGGGCTGACTGGATAGTACAGTTTTTCTCGGTTTTTCGAGCTCTCTCATAAGGTCTGACGAGCATGTCTTTCGGAGATGTTTTCATGACTTGCTATTTTTAGTAAGTGTCAATTCAGGCAATGCTAGTTTTGGCAGTCTTAAGAAGAGCTCCAATCCAATTCAAATTAGTGTTTTCTACATCTCCGTTCACATGATTGATTTGGCAGCAATCAGTGGTTGATTTACAATTGTTAATTAATTATTATCACTTTATTCTAAAGTTTAATATTTAATTATTTCACTGATTATATTTTGGAGGAATGACTTAGGAAGGAAAAATTATGTTATTTATCCAAAATCCCATTCTATTTTCCGAAGTCAGGTGGGCGTCCAAATGAAGTCATTTTACACTTAAATGTTATTTTCTCAAAGTTCAAACTTGTGCACCTTGATAAAGTTCAACTAGGGAGGCTGGAAAGGGGACGCCATGTCTTGATGTGACATGAAATGAAATGAAGTGAGTTTTAGATGAGTTTGGGTGCCATTTGCATTTGAATTTCAGAGGGAGAAATCTATAAATACAAGGTATGGGCTCCTCATTTGATCATCTTGAGAATTTACACCGTTATGCTGCCGGAATGGTGAGTGACTGAACTTTGAAGTTGGAAGAGTTTCCTAGTTGCTTCAGTTTCATACTGGAGACCCAGTACCTAGCTAGATAGTTGATTTTGGGTGATGTTTTTGGAGTGCTTGATTCAATTTTCAGTGTGAGTTTTGGAGTCTCTATGTTGCTGGTTCTAACTTGGCTGGAAGTGAGTTTTATTCGTAGCTGCCTGTGTGTTTAGAGCATCATTCTGCATATCAGCTCTATCTATCTGTACTCCCTGGGTGATATGGTTCACAAATTAGCAAGATTGAGACTTGGAGATTCAGATTTTTAGTTGTAGATCGAAATTTACAGCTTGGTCGTACCATTTTGGTGGTGCCTCAATTTGCATGTTGAGTGTTTGTGGTGTTCGTGTGCCTGGTTTGAGGTTTGGATCTCATCGTCTATGCTATACCTTCTGTTTGCTTCCGTTCTCGTGCAATTCGGAGTTGATTTGGATGATTTGTTAGCATATTAGTGTGTCCATAGCTTGCTGGTTTGGTGAGTTTTCTGTGCATTTTCAGAATTTCAGAATTTGGTGTTAGTAGTGGTTTTGGCTTGTCACCTCCATAGTTCTCATTGTAGCTGATTGGGATCATTTCTTTGATAACATTGAGAATGTAATGCTTCTTGGATGCTAACAGTGCAATGTAGGTACACTTATTGTAAGGCTGATTTCAGTAGTACTGAACAATCAATTATTCCTACTTTATACTTGTATTTCCCGCTGAAAAGTGGAAGAGGTTGGCTCCGCCTTCATTGGATAATTGTAATTATGTCCTCCCACTGCATAAGCGGTCGAGTGATAATTGTTTGTAATGGTTCTCCCGCTGCATAAGCGGTCGAGTTGAGCTTTGTTGTTGTGTTTAGTCCTCCCGTTGAAACATTGCGATAGAGTGATTAGTGTTGAGTGTGCTCTTGTTGCCTTGGCTGGTTTACCACCAAGTATCTTGTTTACCCGTTGGTTAAGCGGAAGGGGCTGGCTTGCAACCCATTATTGTAATCAGTACTTTCAGCAGTTTGCTACTAACGATCCCCTACTACCGTATGCTCTCACTCTCCCAGTTATGGCTCTCGGTGATCAAAAGGTGTAGGGTTCCTTTCAATTGTTTGGATTATATTGCTCTAACCCTAACGGGTGATTGGTGTGATTGTGATCTTGCTGTAAAAATCAAAAAAAAAAATTGTGGGAATATTACATATATTCACAGCCTATTCCTTAATCACTCGCTATAGCCCCTTAAAAGGAGAGCTTGGTGTTGTGTAGGGACAGGCTGAGTAAATCCTCACAAGGTAGTTAAGTTCCAAGATGGGTGAGGACATGTATTTCCAATGCCTTGAGGGAGAGTCCCGAGAGATGGGTATGAACATGCATTCCCAATGCCTTGAGGAAGCCTGCTTGTAGATTGTTTCCAAACACGCTATGACAAGTAATTCCCCATCCTCCTCCGGGATGATGTTGGGGGAGAATTTAGGAATCGGGACTTAAGTAGGATAACTGTCAAATGTATTATGGAACATTCATTGTTTCTAATTTAATCTGGTTTAAATAGTGATGTATGTTAATCATTGGAAATTGACAGCCTCCCAAAAAGGGGACATTACAGTGGCCAACAATAAGGAAAGCTTGGATTTTTGGCCAAGCATTAAGAGACCAAAAACACCATCATATCCTGTGGTTCAAGTGATCTGTGTGCAGAAGCTTCAAGTGTGGAGTTCCCGATACAGTTTCCAGAAGGATGTTGATTCCATGCACACTGATTACTTGCAATGGTAATGAGTATATGTGAAGTGTTCAATTCATCAGCAAGGAAAAAAAAATTGTTAGGCAGTTTAGCCACAACATAATTAAGAAGATGGAAGTTACACTCCTTGCACTTATTATTATCATTCATATAAGCAGCAAGATAAGTCTACCCCAGTCTATTATGATCTTTCCTGAGTTGCAGAAGATTTAGTTGAGTTTGGAGAGTTTGTTTCCTGCTCTAGCTATCCTCTTAGAAGCAGATTGGGCTGCAATGATTGACTTGCCATGTTAAAGAATCTATGCGAAGAAAGGATTCCCTTTTTATTTGTCCATATATAGTTAGCCCTGATAAGTTCAGTTGGCATTCTAGATTGTTTGATCAGGAGTCAGAACGTACTTATGAGTTAACTAATTGACTCAATGGGACCATAAGAAATGTATATGATAGCCATTCTCATTTCATTACAAAAGGATGATTAGATTTTTTGAGATCCTTTAGTTCAAATCCTATAGCATTTCTAAGAAGAGTGATTTTTGATGAAGATAACAGGGCATTTTGGTTTTACTTCTTCTAGCACTTGCCACAATAATTTGTGTTGTAGCTAGACCATTTAGGCTTCAGTTGCTTTGGGGCAGATGAAAAAGGGTGAGTAGGTATACCACTCCTGTCTGCAGGAATACCTGAATTAGTTGAATTCTTCCTGCACCAATGAACTAGCCACTAGTTCACATGGAGGGTTTTCCTTGATTTTTTCTTATAGTGCTATTCCATACACTAAAAAGCATTTGTTGTTTGAGAGGTATCCCAAAGTCAAACAGACCATGGACAATGGACTCTCTACAAAGGTCCAGTTCTGCAGGATTTTTCCTTTACCATTGAGAGTAACCATCCATAAAAAGTCCTGTTATGCAGGATTTTCCTTTACCATAGAGTGTAGATATCCAAAAGTTTCTTATATAAAGCTAGTCCCATTAATGATTAGAGTGGATAGGAGGTGTGTATCACCTCAATACTGAAATTTGAAAAACCATTGTCCATGGCCATGTCCAGCTCACCCATATTTTTTTTCCCCTCAATCTGGCAGCCTTGATTGCCTCAATGAGGAATGTTTGGAGCTCTGTTAGGGTTTGTTGTATGGTGATCTGACCTGAGCTGAGGAGTAGATCACATTTTGTTTCTTTTGGTAGTGTGAGATTTTGCGAAAGGTCTTAGATAGTCTTTTTGAGAATGAAGGGCAAAGAACAGAACTTCTAGCTCCACCTAGATAAACTTTTGCAAAAATAGGAGGTAACTTAGAAGTGACCTAGATGAAGGTTTGCACAACTATTGGAGCAGCTAGAAAATTGCTTTCTCTTAGGACAGAAGAGCGGATCCAAGTGCTTGGAAGCAATGGAGGACAGCACAGTTCTGTAACTGTACATGGAAAAACTTTAAGGTAATATTCATATACTTCTCTCCACAGGTCTGATTTGTAGATCTGCTGGTGTCAAATATCTATTGATAATCTGTACGAGGGGGAAAGAAAGAACTAGAAAACCCATGGGGATTTTGTAATCACTTGAATATCTGTTGATGATCGTAGCTGTTTTGATAATGAGGCAAACAAGGAGTTGATCTTTTCAAAATGCAGTCCTGTTTATAAAATGCAGTAATATTAGCTTTAACCCCATAAAAATATGGATGCATGAATTGTGGTCGGATAATGTCTTCCAATCTCTCAGGAATTTAATGGGCAGATTCGTGTGGGCTTCAAAAGCAACTTGAAGAAGAAGTGCAGCTCAGTATGCACAGATATGTTATCAGCTGGACCTAAATTGACCTGTTGCCAAAGAGTATAACATTGAAATCAGTGGATTGGAGTGGATCCATCCAATCGACTATAAATGCATTATGTTCAAATGCAGTGTCTTGTCATGAGTATGGCCATCTTGCAACAAAATGCTTGCTGACAATGCAGCAGAAGATTACTTCCAAAGCCAAAGGTAATTTCTAGCTGATGGGAAACATTTGCAAAATCCTAAAGAAAGCATACAACCAAAGCTAGGCATAGGAAGGTGAGGGAATCAAGTCAGGAAGGAGAAGATCAAGACATGGGGCTAAATGAAGCAGATAGTTAGGAAAGTGATGCATAGAGAAGGGCTTTACAGAGTACAAAGTATAGTTACCTTGAAGGGAAAGGACATAATGGAGGGTAATGAAATCAAGGAGAATATTGAAGGCACATTGAAGGAAATGCAGGAGCATCTCAGGAGGTCAACATTGATGAGGCTCAAGGAATTTCTTTGGTCACAGAGTACATAGCAGATTTTGATGAGACCGAGGACCTGGGAGAAAGGGAAAGAGGAGGAAATCTGGATAAGCAAAGAAAAGGACCCACATTCAGTCAGCTGTTGAAAGGAAGACATCCAATATTGACCAAAGAAATGTTGATTTATAGCTAGGTCGGATCCCTTGCTTGGGCCGACCTAGTTCACCTAACTGCTAAGTGGCCTTTGGCCTAGCAATTTGGCATATGTTTAACTGGGCCTATTTGGGCAATTGTGTAATATATTATAATAGGGCAGGCCCTATTTGGGTACACCTAATATTTAACTTGTAAAGTGTTATTGGTCAGGTCCTAACCGATGTAACTTGTGATATTGGTCTGACCCTATAATGTAACTTGTGAATTTGTAATTTGGTGCCAAGGCCGACCTAAGTGGCAAAGGAGTTTGAGGCATATAAATAAGAAGTGACTTGAAGTCACAAATAGAACCTACACATCAATCAATATATCTCTTTGCTACATGATCAACGAATATCTTCTTGAGGTAGGTGAGCCTGTCTACAAGCGAAGCGAATGAATTATGGGTGAGCAAATTCCCCTTGGGTTTTAGCTTAAGTGAATTACATTTTATGCTTGCCAAATCTGCTGTCACCTACCAGCGAACTTCACTCAGGGTCTGCACATAATATTCTAAAGGATTCGGTCATATTCAGATATGATCAGGACATCAGATAAGTGTGCTTATTTGATATTCAGATTTGTGCCCTAGCTGGGCTAAGTTGTAACCAATTATCTACCCTTGTTAATATTAAGATCTGAGATATTGTAGCTGGGTTTTTCACCTCCAAGAGGGAGGTTTTCCTAGGGTATAAGCGTGTTATGTGTGTGCTTTATTTTTAGTTTGGTTTTCTATTAATTACTACTAATCCGATCACTAAAAACTAACAAGAAAAAGAGGGGGAGATGTATCAATGTCAAGACCCAAAAAAAACTATGATAGAGGTGGCTAGTGGATCAAAACCTCTACTGGGATAAAAGTGCAAAAAAATACAAATCTAGATAGCGAGAATCATATCTTGAAAGATCAGGGAAAGTATGCTTCATCCAAGAGAAGATTGGTAACCAAGCAAACTCCTGGATGTTATAATGCTGCAAGAAACTAGAGTAAGGAGAAGCCACTTAGAAACATATGGCAGATTCTTGTGTAGTACATTTAAGATTAGGGCAGTGATCCTAAGGGGCGGGCTGGAAGATTAGTAATATTATGGAATAAATAACTCAGTCTCATGTGAAATGTTTGAAACTTCGAGGTGTCAAAGAATTGGATAACATGGAATGTTCAAAGTCTCAATGCCTGTCTTAATTTGGTGCTGACAAAATTCTACAGTTTGTGTGATAATGAGGGTTACAAAACGTCTCTAGAACTTTTGAAACATATGTGGTGTAGAGATGGATGCTAGTGGATGGTTGGAACATGCTTTTAGAGCATGGCGTGTAATCAGTTCAAGGACATGATCTAGAGCCCCTATAGAATGTCTCAGACCTGAAACTCTCGGACACAAATATTGCTATAGGCACTTTACTTGGAGTAACGACCACAAAGTAGAAGACTAAGTTGCTGAATGTCTGGACAAATTTCTGAGCACTGAACATTGGCTGAAGCCGATCTCATAGTCATGCAAGAGGGAGGATTTGATCAATGAGGACTCCTCGCTAAGAATGCCATCTTTAGATTCAAGAAGACGTGGTTGGAGAATCCAAAGTTCAAGATTCAGTGGGTAGATGCTGGGTTGAAGCCTCAAGGTTCATGGAACAAGAATGTTCTCCATACTAGAAAATCTAAGTTTCCTAAAGAAGAAACTGAAGTCGGGGAGCAAAAAATTGTTCAAATTGATCTCTTCTAACAATCTACATCCAGAAGATAAACATTTATGATGCCACTAATTAATTTGAATTTGATGACGAGGGGGAAGTGGAGGAGGATGTCATGGAACTTCTACATGATTTTTATCCTAAAGAGAGATCTTCTAGAGGTAAAAGAGAAAGTAGAGATTTCATAGGTTAAGGAGATAGAAATACAAAGTTCTTTCATTGGGCTACAGAAAAACAGATCGATAGAATTCTCAGATAAGAAACTCTAGATGGTAGAATTGTGGAAACTTAGAAGGAGATGGAAAAAGAGGTTATTAACTTCTTTGAGGGCCTACTTTATAAAACTGACAGGAATAGGGAGGAATCCTAACTCTGTTGCTCTCAAGAACTTTCTAAGTATCATCTCTGAGAGCCAAAATTTAGCACTCGCCATGTCCAATTTTGCAAGTACTGGTCAAAAACAAATGTATTTGAAATGCAGGGTGATAAAATCTCCATTCTCTAGCTGTCTTCTGGAAAAAAAATTGGGAATATGGAGGAATCATTTAATGATTATAGATCACTAAATTGCTAGTTTTGCATATTCCTGCCTTCAAATTTGCCTAATATGGGAAAAGTGGCCATCAACACATTTGCTGAAACTTTATAACTTCATTCCTATCTTACCCTTATTTGACCTGCCATAATTTTAGGAAAAAAAAATTATGCATAGGAATCACCATATTTGCTAGCCATCTTTGGGCCTAAATTACCTCTATTTTATGATACATGTTTCTTACACTGTTTGATTTTCCATTGTTCATATAATTTTTATCATTTATCTTCCTCTCATTAGAGTTTTCAAGAAGGAATTGGCTGTCCTTATTCCTCCCCTCCTTAGCTCCTCACCTTATATGGTCATGTCTTTGGGTTCGAAAAGTAAGTGAGGATCCTTAGTATGGAGATGCATCAATTATTGTAGTTACACATAACCATATATCATCCTTTTAAGGAGCATGTGCTATTTGAGACCTAACCAAAAATAACATCTAGGCTTTTCTAAAAGATTTCCTTGTTCAATATTTCTATCAAATGAATGCAATATTCTTAAAGGCACTTGACATAGATGGCTTGTCACACATTCCTCAAATCAGGAAAAACAAAGAAATCGCTAAAAGCCTAAAACTAAGAAGTGTTAAATTCATTTTGTTAATACTCTAAAAAACAAAAAAAGGAGGAATATTTTTAACCCAATAGCAATATTTGTTGTCAAAATTAACTTAATAATTGCTATAGTTTTCTGAATTTTTTTTTAAATATCCAGTCATTCTAAATCGTATATGTCAATATCTTCTACCTTCTACCTGTCACCAATAGAATTATGAATAAGTAATTTGCCAAGAATTTGTAGAGTCTTCCGACTCTTCCCTACCCGGAGGAAGAAACATTCGCATAAGATATGATAGACAGGATCATCAAACTTCAATGATTCATTTCTAAGAACCTGCACTGCATGCTAACCTCAATATACAGGGGATGGATCGGAGGATCTCGTACGGTATTGCAAAACATGTACAACAATATGGGAGGCGAATGGCCTAGATGACCAAGACTACTGGCTGAAGCATTTCCCGCCATCCTTCGGCGAATTGCCATTAACTGGTACACAGACCTCGATGCCAAGTGCAAGGCAAGATCGACCGATCTAAGAAGGCGTTCGAAGAAGAGTTCAAACTCCTAAGGGATGACAACGAGATTGTAGCAAAAATCTATAATACCAAGTAGGGTAAAAATGAGAGTGCACGCACTTACAACCGTAGGCTCAAAGAATTGTTGAACAAGATGAAGAACCAGCCAGCCGACGGGTTGAAGAAGAGGTGGTTCACTGAGGGATTGATCCCTTCCCTGCACAATAAGATGAAAGTAGTGCCTTCGTCCTCATACACTAATGCTTACAATCAAACGATGGGCATTGAGAGTGAAAACAAAACCTCCTCCCAAGGGAAGAGGAAGATCGACGATGACGAGAGCACCGAAGGTAGCAGTGACGAAGAATCCAAAATTGTACGAGCCCTTCAACAGGATATGTTGAGAATGATGAAAGAATTGAAGGTTCAGAAAGGAACCAATAAAGAAAGTAATGAACTATGGTGTATTGAATGTAAAAGCGAGGGGCACATGAAAGATAATTCTCCTAGAAATATGTTTTGTGAGATTTGCCAAGTGTTGGGGCATTCAATCAAGGCATGTCCATACAATTTGAAAACAAGAAGTACACAAGTACTCTTCACACAAGGGGAGTCTAGCCCATCGAAACCACAGAATGTATTGCCAGGTGGTTATGGAAATCAACGAGGGCAAAATCAAATACAGTATGACTCCAAAGGACGTCCTACCATACAGTGCTAACAATGTAGCGAATGGGGACACTTTGTGAGAGACTGCTAGAACAAGAAGGACAACGTACAATTATTGTGCAAATGGTGTGGACCAGGTGACCATGAAGACACCAACTGTCTGAAGCAGAAGGGTATTAATATGCTAGACGTGGAGGAACAAGTGGACACAGTTTTGGCAATCACGAGAGCACAGACAAAGAAGGCGATGTATTCGAACTTTTGTACGGAGAAGGAACGATTCCAAGAAGCCAAAGTTGAAGTAGAACAAGTGTTGGCGAAGGAACGAGTAACCTCCAATGGAATTGCAAGTACATCATTGCGGGAGTCAGAGAAGAACATGATTCGACAGTGCTACAGACAACCATACCTATCAAGGTGGCAGACCTTCTTCAAACTATGCCACAACTAAGAATGGTAATTGCCAACACAAACGACACAATCATCCAGAAAAAATGTAAGCCACAAAAGGAGGAATTGATGGGAAAACCACCACTCGAAGGGAGTGAGGCCAGTGATCCAATGTTGATAACAATGAGCATCAAGAGGAAGTCGGCTATTGTCAAGATGGAAATAATAGGCCAAAAGTTGGCAAACACCATCGTTGACGGAGGCTCGGGAGTTAATGTGCTACCGTAGGACACTTGGAAATGTCTAGAAAAGTCGACACATTGGTTGTTGACCTTCCACTTGGTAGGTGCCAATCAGCACAACATCGAGTTGTTGGGAACATTGATGGCACAAAAAGTAATGATTGGGACACAACAATTTTTCTTGGACTTTGTAGTCATCCCATTACAAAAGAAGGCATACGGTGCACTCCTTGGGAGGGGATGGTTGATTATTGTCAAGTCAAATCATAATTGGAAGCCGAACACACTCTCGATCGAGAGTGATGGGAGGAAGCATGTCATTGACTTGAGGAACTAGGCAGCGAGTGAAGAACCGGCATTCTCCGACTCAGCATCTGAGGGTGGAGAGTTAGGTATGGATGAAGGGAGGAAAGGCATGGAACCCAACGATGAAGGGGTGCTCCAACTGGAAGATTGCTTTGAAGATGAGACGAGTTCCTTGAATGCACTATTTCACTAGCAAATGGAGGACTACGAGGTATTTTCACCAACATGTAATTTTCTTGAAGCTACAACTCTTCGTGAAGAGCAACCAATGAAAGCAGATAAAGTAATGAGGGATACATTTGATAGTACGAAGAGTAGAATATGTAATGTGGAGTGTACAGGTACTTGTGAAGGAAAATCAACATCATAGAAAATTTATAGAGAAAATCAAACTCCCAACTTCCTTGTACAACAGTTTCAAGTTGCACCCATATGGCAGTTTCATTCTGCACCTGTACGACATTCTCATTTTGCACTTGTACGGCGACATTGTGTACAACATCTTGCACCCGTACTGCGACATTGTGTACAACATCTTGCACCCATACTACGACATTGTGTATGATAGCTTTAGGTTGCACCCGTACGACCGTCTCATTTTGCAACTATACGACGACATTGTGCACAACATCTTACACCTATACAGACTCCCTACTATTCCGTACAACAGCAGTTTGCTTCATTCCATACCGTACGGCGGTGGCATGCAACCATACGATCACATCCATTGAATTTCGTATGGCTTCATTGGTGTTGTTTCCACATACGACAAGGTGTTCATTTCCACACAAAGCAAGTTGTTCCCAAACCTGTACGGCAATCTGGCATCTGCATATGCAACATCCCCTTGGCATCTGTCTCGTACGGCATAACTATTTCGTACGGCAATCATCATGTATGACATTTTTTGTACGGCAGCTTCAGCTCACACATCAATCCATACTTTTGTCGTACGGCTCTCTTCACAACAATCTTGGTCTTCACCATACGGTGTACGGACTGCACGATGGAACTCAATTTTGTCATACGGTGTACAAACCCTCCCAACCAGCAGATGGACCTTGGTAACATCATTACCATACAACGTACGACATAGACCACACGTACAATATTCTTCAACTCTATCGTACGGCATCTAGACTAGACACTTTGTACAATGCTCTTCAATTCTATCGTACAGCGTAAGGAAGCACTTAGTGGCATGCCCATCAATTTTGTGGTATGGTGTACGAAGGACACGTTTGTTTTTGTCATACGGTGTTTGAGAGCCTTGCATCAAGCAGGCCATACAGGTGAGGGGTCTGGTACATTGTGTGATTCACTTGGCAGCAACATAGCGGCACCTTGGTAGGAGTGTAGTGTGGTCAAATCATTGGGTGTGGCAGCCACAACATCATAAGTTCAATTATCTAAGGCGTCCACAGCTTCTACATGATAATTTTGACACGGAACTTCCATTTTCAGGGGCATCTTAATAAATCATGAAAATCTTGTGCGCCATGGAGTTCCGTGTGATTTTGAAGGTCAAAATTTAGTGTTGGCGCTGCCCCTCGACCCCGCAAGGGATGCTGCCCTCAAACCCCCATTTGATTTGGCAGGTATACTACAAGTTGTGGTTGTCTAGTACAAGTAATTGCCTACACTCTTATCATTAGTCTTTTCAGATATTACTTGATGTTTACTTGTCGTCTGGAAAGCAACTTTTTCTTTTGGGGGGGATGATGTAGTTGGCATAAAATGCCTATCGTTATGTTTGATAATATTTGTTATCTGTCAATGTATTAATTGGATTGTCACTCTCGGGTAGTTAATGTGTCGGTTGGTTGACGGTTGTGTACCTCTCAACAATCGTCGGGTCCTTTAAATATGTTGTGTACCACCAAGGAAGGGAGTACGGGATAGTCGAGTGAATTGTAATCCTTGGCCGACTATTTCTGGTCTTCTTCTCTGTAATAATTGCATGTGCGAATACAGATATATTTTACTGCTGGTCTGCTATGCATTATCA
Source organism: Cryptomeria japonica (assembly GCF_030272615.1). NCBI lineage: Eukaryota > Viridiplantae > Streptophyta > Pinopsida > Cupressales > Cupressaceae > Cryptomeria > Cryptomeria japonica. The sequence continues at coordinate 158,965,900 of NC_081414.1, forward strand.
TTTGTATTAGTATTTCATGTACTTGTTAATTTCTGTTTACTTCTAGTAGTCTGAGAAACCACACTGTAGGGAGTAAACAGAGGCACTAGCCACTCAAAAAGTCAGATAATATACCATTTATGAGAAGCTATCCAGAGTTCCAGAAAAGGTTAATAAGAAGTACTCAGCTGACACCCTGGAGAAAGATGTTGGGTTCAAAGGAGAACCGAGTTTTAATTTAAATCAACGAGAATACTTTACAATTGAATTGGTCAGGTCAAATGATGAAATTTCTGAAATAGGATCCAACAATTGGGTGGAAGGACCTGGACCAGTACAGCAAGAGTATGAATTTCTAACACTGTTCTCTTTTATCTTAATGTCCATACATGTACTTGCTGTTTTTGTTGAATTATATATGATAAACATAGCAAAATATAAATCTGTGGTTCTATGTATCTAGAGTTAAGAAACAGTTACAAGATTTTGGAGCAGAATTGTTGTCTATGGTGACCCTACCTGGTCCATTAATATGCTAAGAGAATGTATTCCATATGTTGCAGCTACAGGATAATGTTTTAGGACAGGTTTATTTGATGACCCTGCGTGATCCATGATTAGATTATAGGGTTATGATACAGTATTGTATGCAGATTTCATAATGTAATCAGTTTCATAAGAGGACCCTGCGTGGCACAAATATGACAGGTTGATCTTACTGTGATATATTTTTTTGCCTTTTTGTATACTATATGAAAAGTTTAAAAAAAAACCTTGATCAGCATACCTGAACATATAGAACATCCTGGTCTTGCAGTCCAGTGTTGAAGAAGTGGAAGTATTTATCACCATATTTGAATGGAATGCGATATCTAGGGTGATCAAAAAGGGCTGTAATACGCCCCCTAAACTTTTCTCTTGTCTCACAATTCTGTAGGTAGGATTGAGTTAACTTCACTTGCTTCTCAACAAAATCCTTGACTTCCTCTGCATCTGGATCTTCCAGCCTGACACAGGTAAGCATATCCTCATCAGAATAAAAACAAGGCCAAGTTACCAGTTCAGATTTGGGTTCAGGTTTGAGAATGCTGGTACAAAAAAAGGGGGTTGGGTATGTTGTGGCAAAAAAACATATTGAATATATACATATTTTAGCCTTAAACAGGAATTAAGTTGAGATAATCAACGAACATGCTTATTAGTTATTACCATTAATAAACAAAACAACCATGGATATTATTTCAAAAATTATGGTGCTGAAGTGGAATTCTGGGCAAGACTTTTATCCAGATCAGTGCAGCTTTAGCAACAAAATCCATGTACACTACCCTCAGGCCATTGGGCTTTAAATTTAACTAGATTTTTCTCTGAGCTGGAGGTAGTCGGATTTTTCATCAATAAGTCCAGGTATATATTGTTGAAAGATTACCCTTTTCTAGCATGTTTCACAAATTGGATGTATAAGAATGTGAATCATATAAATTTGAAAACTGTAAGTACAGTGACTCAGTGAACCCCTGCAGAAACATAATTCTGAATTAGAACTTAGATTTTTCCTCGTATTCTCAGCCATGGTCTCAAGAATAGGATAGCATATGTATTAGAATAGTTGTGAATGCAAAATATTGAAATCCAATCAGAGATCCAGTGGCCAAACATTAAATTCTTCTCACATGTGAAGGTCGTAAATGCTGGAAGTTTTAACCAAGAAAATTGCTTCAGTATGGTTAATTTTTTTCATCAATCAAACTAGCGAAAATATTTTTTCTATGTATAGGGATATCGGGCCCCTGATTCACCTGGGTAACATACCTGGCCGAATCCAGGGTACAAAATCTGTGCTCTGTCCACGCCACAGCAGACCAGACCATAACTTTGGTCTGCAAACGAACCAGACCCGGATCCAGGGTTTTTAAACAGCAAACTGGTAACAGAGGAACAAGGAAACAGTAACACCATATCATCTTCCATGCCTGGATGCTTATATAACTATGATCATCTTCTGTAGATCTAGACACTTATTTTTTATGTTTTTTCTGGTTTGGAAAGCTTGTTTAAGCTGCCATGTTTGTCTTTAATTGACCGTAAGGTGATATGACTTGTTTGCTTCATGTGTAGCATAAACTAAGAAAAGTGGATCATACTTTACTTTCCAAATAGAAAAAAATGCATCAGTAAGGATTGCTAAACTTGCAGTAGAAGGTTGTTACTTGAATTCTCAATTTAATTTAATTTCAAATACAGTAGCGATTTTGGTCTAAAGAATACTGCCCTACAGAAGCCTCAACCACTTACAGTTAACAAAAATGTTGTGATGGAAGGATCATAAAAGCATTACAAACACCATAAGCTTCGGCACTTTGAAAAGTAACTAGACAGTCAGAAACCCAAAGCAGGGTTTTCTAAAATCATCATAATGACTACTTATTTAAAAACAGTCATCCCAGCGATTACTTGAGTTGAAAATACTCGACCTAGTGAAAAAAATCCTACAGATATTATAAAATTTAAACCCAAGGGCTTTTCGGTTGCTGTAATTTAATCACATAGCATAACGCCATCCCAAGTCTACCTAGTGAAAAAAATCCTACAGATATTATAAAATTTAAACCCAAGGGCTTTTCGGTTGCTGTAATTTAATCACATAGCATAACGCCATCCCAAGTCTACAACCTTTCCGCTAAACAAATCAAATGAAGGATTCAACTGATTGAGTTTAACAGCCTGTCTACATTGCGTTTTACTGGGTTCGTTTCTTAATTAATTAGGAACAGATTAATGCGATACAAATCTGCCCTCGTCAATGGAAGTCTAATTGCAAGTGGAGCTCCTATTCATCCAATCCATTTTCTTCAAACAAAATCTAACTTACCATCTATAGGGATCAAAATCTAACTTACCATCTATAGGGATCCGGTACAAGTACACCATGATAATTGTCTGCAACAGATTCATCCCTTCTCACATCTGGATATATCAGCAGGTCTTCCGCTGCGGAAGAACCCATATTGACCTGCTAAGTTTTGGTGCAGATGGTCTAGACAAGCACGCTTCAAACAAACCTGCAGGCTTCGTTAAACAAGAAGCAACAAGCCAAGTTATTAGCCAGTCTTGTATTTATAGTAAGGGAAGTGGTGATGTTGGTGTTATGCTCACAATAAACATATAAAGTAAAGATGTATAGCATATAAATGAATGAAGGGATTTTAATTATTATTATTTTTTAATTATAGTATTTTAATTATGTTTATGTAATATTAATTATAACTCTCATATTATTAAAAGAATCTTAATAATTATAATATAATATAAGTATTATAGTAAAAATATAAGTTTTCTTTCAAAACATAATTCTAATCTAATTAAAAAATATATAATTATAATAATAAAATTAATCTTAAACTTATATAAAATAGATTATTTCAAAAAAAATTATAAAAAAAATACAATAATTGAGTTTATTTTTTTAATAGAAATATTGTTTTGTAATACTTGTGCTAAAATATTTTAATTTTTTATTTAACTTAATTTTAATAGCATTTAAAATAAAAGAATCACTTTATTTACAATAATTATAAATTAAAAAAATTTAAAAACTATTTAAAATAGACATTTCTTTTTTGAAATCTCAAAAAAAACTAAAAAATCTATCATTCCTAAAATTTGCTCCTATAACACCAAATTTTTTAAACCAATCATATTGTAAATAAATATTTTCTTAATATATTATTATAAAAAGCTAAGTTTATTTCGAAAACAAAAATAATAATTGCTTTCAATTGGTGGAGAGTAATTGATATCTTAATAAAAATATTTGTTCTAATTTTTAATTATTATAATTTTGAATTTTAATAAAAATATGTGTCTAATTTTTAATTATTATAATTTTGAATCATTGTTATTTTAAAATAATATTAATATAAATATATTTATGTAATATTAATTATAACTCTTTTTCTTTTGTTTGGTAATGGGTCGAAGATGATTTGCTTTTGACTGGAGCTATGAACCTGTGAGACCACATTTTTGGGGGGCCTCATCCTCATATATTATATCTCCTTGTGTCGTCATGTCTTCCATGACAAGGCATCACCTTATCTCTCCATTGCCTATGTGTGAGACACATGGGCTCAAATAGACTCAAACCCAAGACCTCCCATGTAGAAGGCTTGCAACTAACCACTGTTTTGTGGAATCATCCCTATAATATTAATGATAACTCTTATTTTAATAAAAAAATATAACTAGAAATCGCACCTTAGTCTGCAATGGGTACGCCGAGGATATCTTTGATAATTAAGTTAGTTTTGGACGTTGAACAATATATGCAATTAACATTGTAATGTTCCTTTATGTGTACAAATTATTTTTGCACACTCTTTTGAATTGGAAGTAACTAATAATACAATGGTGTTACGAATAAGGAAAACTATCGTATTGTAAAACTTGTACCTGTAGAGTATGAAAACGAGATATAATTAGAAAGTCAAAAATTGTACAACTTTTGTTACATGCTTGATTGTTTAACATTGATTATTGAATATTTGTAGATTTAGTAATTAATATTTTTTTAAAGGAACTATTTGTTGAATTGTTTGTAAGTTGAAAAAGTCTAGATTTAATGTATACATTATAAAGATACAAAAACAAGTGATTTATTGAACAAACCTGGAGGTCTTTTCACTTGTAGTAATAATAGAATAGTATTACAAATAAGTGTTCAATTATCCTTTTGTAGAATTTGTACCTGTAGAGTATGGAAAAGAGATATAATTAGAATTTGAATATTGTACAACTTTTGTTACATGCTTGTTTGTTTAACATTGATTATCAAATATTTGTAGATTTAGTAATTCAAACAAAATTAAAGGAAGTATTTGTTGAATACTTTGCAAGTTTAAAAAGTATGGTTTTAATGTATATATTTTAAATTTATGGAAACAAGTTCTTGAGTGAAAAAACCTGGAGATATTTTAACTTGTATTTGTAGAACTAGTATTTGATAATGCTAGTGCAATTGCTCCTCCTCTTGTTTTTGACGAGCAACATATGGGTTGGTTTGCATGCGTGAATATCTTTCAAATGTGAAGGTGGGGTGTATGTGGAGAATTACGAGTTCATGAACTCTTGAGATAGCTGTGAATGTCAATCCTTGACAATCAATGTTGTCGATGTCGATTGTTGCTCGTTGGAGTGTGAGCCCCTATGATTTGTGTATAGTTAATGTCCATGCCATTTTTAGTGGTATTTGACGGCAAACACCACGACTCACAGGGGTTATAGGAACATTTTTTGGTTGATTGTGATCCCACATTGGTCCTCTGTAATTTTTTAAGCGAACAACAACAAATAATGGAAGTTGAGGTGGTCTTTCTCCAAGTCTATATACAATTGCTTTGAGTTTTCCAAGTGCACCATTTACAAGCTCTGTTTCCACCCACAAATTTGAACATAACATATCCTTTTGGCCAATACATAGGAGTATGTTAGATTCAAGTTGTTCTTCTTTTGTATTTGAGCATGTTGATCTCCTAAGTTGCTCTGCTATGGATAATGCTACTGGCATTGTTGAAGATAACAACATATATTTATTATGTGAAGACACCATTCCATTCATTGCAAATAGATGTATGGAGGATGAGAAATGAGATTGCTCTTCAGTTGTGAGTGAGGAGCTTGATCGTGACATTAGAAGTTGCCAATCTGCAATTGTAGGCTCTGCATTTCATAAATTTGAGAGAAGGGCACGAAAACTAATTTTTGTTGGATCATCTCCAATTTGACGAAATATTTTGTTCAAAGTTATAACTGTTGTGAAAGAACGCCACAGTATTCCCCCATAAGAAGTTGAAGCATACATAGGGATATCTTTGACTGGTGGTAGCTTCCCTAAGTCACCGAATAACATGATTGATCATCCTCCAAATGGGATATGATTTTGGCTTGGGAATGCTTCATGCAATCTGTTGTCAATTTGTTGTAGTAGCTTTGGGCCAATGAAACTCATTTCATTTATTAGAATGTATCGAATGAAGTACATGCTCTCTTGGAATGTTGCTAGCATTTGTCCTTGTAAGGGGGCCATTTCTCCTTCTGTTAAAATTACCACTCTCCATATGTAGCAGGACATTTGTTTCTTTAAATGTAAACCAAAAAAACTTTCAACGTGTTTCAATCTCATCCACATCCACAACCACGTCCCCAAGTTATATAGATGCTTGCATGGTATGACCTACACATCTAGAAACATTGCCACTTATTCAAGTCACTCAAAAGTGGACCTTCAAAGCATCTCACAAGCACAACCAATGGAAAGAACGATCCACACCAGCCATTGTTCAAGTATCTCCACGATTCACAAGCATCCCAACAAAAGATGAAAAAGCTTTCCATGCATTCTGTTGGACTGCACTACTACTATACCATCCATTTCGCAACATTCAGAATGATATTTGTACACCAAATGACCAAGTTATGGAAAAATGAGCAACTTTCTCTTGCTACTACCAACCATGGCATGTGCGGCGCACACCTCTACAACCAGATGAAGAAACTAATACTGGAAGTTCACCTATTTAGGATGACCACATGAAAGAAGATATACCTGATGAATGACAAATCTTATCAAGTCTATATCCAGGCCTCCCTATGCACATTGATGAAATTGACATGCTTGGTCAACATGGAATTGAAATCAACCATGATTGGGGAGAGGCTCATGTAAATCCGCAAGATAGCTACTACTTTCATAGACTCAAATCGGCCAACATTCCAAGCTCCCTATGATCTCAATCAAAACACCCAACTTCGCCTATCTATTGAACAAAAAAAAGCATATGATATAGTTATTTCACACCTATAAGCCACTGCTTTGCAGCCGCTACTTAAGATAATTGTTCAAGGAACAACTGGATCTAGAAAGTCTCACTTGATTAAAAGCATCAAGATCGTATTGATGAGCTCAACACCAATTGGCCAATCACCACTACTACTTCTTGCACCAACAAGTATCGCAGCATTCAACATACAAGCATCAACAATTCATTCTGCCTTGAGAAACAAAGTAAACAATATTACATAAATTCAGCCACTTGGACAAAAAATACTAAATATGGTCCACTCTAGAAGATAGAGGGAACACAAACACATCACAAAAAATCCTTGTCAAATGATTCTAATGAATTTCATAGGCTAACACATCCTCCAAGGTTGGCATCAAGTGAAATGTATAGACAAGAAATAAAGCACACCAACCAGTCAGCCCAAAAACATCCTTTAATGCATAATACTCAATGCAGATTACACATGCCATGATGAAACCCATATCAACATATAAACTCAACCTCCAATGCATATCTATACCAAAAAGCAAAAGATTAACTTTAGAACTCCCCTAGACAAAGGCACCACATAAATGCATCTAATTTAAAGGAGCAATAACCCATAACTTTCGCAAGAGATCCTCAAAGGTATCCTTTACCAAAGTCTTAGTAAAGATATCTACAATATGTTCCTTAGTAGGTACATACTCCAATCTAACTTCCTTCTCTACAACCTTATCTCTTAGGAAATGATACCAGATTGAAATGTGTTTAGTCCTTGAATGCATCACCGAATTATTTGAAATGTTAATAACACTTGTATTATCACACATAATAGGAATTTCCTCATCATATCTCACCTCAAGTGATATCTCTAAGAGTTTGCTCCATCCACATAACTTGAGTACAACAAGATGTTGTTGCAATGTATTATGATTTTGTAGTAGATAATGACATTGAATCTTGTTTCTTACTCAACCAAGAGACTAATCTATCTCCCAAGAAAAATGTACCACCACTTGTTCTTCGCCTACCACATGCACATCTAACCCAATCAAAATTTGTATATGATTTCAAAGTAAAATCATCATCATTCTTATACCATAATCCATAATTTAGAGTCCCTTTCAAATATCTGAATATCCTTTTTACTACTTGATAATGAGATTTCTTAGGATTAGCTTGATATCTAGCAACCAAACAGACAACCTGCATAATATGCACTCTTGAATCAGTCAAATACAACAATTCTCCAATCATAGATCTATATTGTTTCTAATCAACATCTAGAGATCCATCATCCTTGCTTAACATTCAACCAATAGTCATAGGCGTTGCAATTGGTTTAGAATTATCCATCCCAAACTTCTTCAACATCTCCTTGATATACTTGGTCTGGGAAATGAAAATGCCTTTTTTTGATTGAGTGACTTTAAAACCACAGAAAAATGACAGCTCACCTATCATAGACATCTCAAACTCCTTCCGCATCTCTTCTACAAACTTCTCACATGTATTATCATCTCCTCCAAATATAATATCATCAACATACACCACAAAAACCTAGTTTATCACCTTCAACTTTTAAATAAAGATTGCTATCTATATTACCTTTTTTGAAATTTTGCTACATCAAATACCTATCCAGCCTTGTATATCAAGCTCTAGGAGCTTTCTTGAGTCCATAGTTTAAGTATTAGGTCTAGACTAGTTCAACCCCCCCCCCCCCCCTTCTCCATTCTTAGTCCTAAGGCATGTTTAATAATCTATGTATGTTTCAACATATATTTTTAGTAAAACTAGGGAAAAGTAGAAATAGTATCCTTTTAGGAATTTCTTCAATGTCATGTTCTTGTTTTTTGTCAAAAACTATTATTTAATTTTACTCGTCCATTCATATTTTTTTATATCGAGTACCCAAGATAACCTTAGAGTCTTAACACTTGCAAGATCTCTAGGCTTTCTTGAATGCTAGGCAAAGTAGATGAACTATGACTAAGGTGCCTCTTTATGACCATCTCAATGTAAGATATATGATAATATCCTAGTAATGGAGGCAAACTCAATAGGTCTATAAGCCACAATCATCTTGTAGGATGGTTTCCTTGCAAATGGTCCCCCATTGTTCAAATAAGAAAAATGGGATGGTACCTAAGCACAATCCTCAATACCAAATTCCCATATTCATTGATAGATCTTCATATTAGGAAACTTAGCTTGAGCATAGGAAGATTAAAGTAGAGGCACTATGCACACATGACATTGGATGAGATAAGCCCCCAAATTATCTTATTTTATGTTAAGGAAAATATGCAAACCATAAACCCTCATTTTGAACTTCTTGAAAGAACTCTAATTAGCTTTGCAATGTTTATGTGGCTCATACAACGTGTAATGTATATTGTGAGTTCCATAGACATTTCCACATATTTGTGGCACTAACATTTTTTGACGTAAATATTGACCAATCTTGTAGCCTAGAATTTTGTTGTTTTTCTAAAATAAAAGTTGTTCTAGTGGTATATATATCCTATGATTTAAAGGACCACTACCATATTGCCCATTTTTATAATGTGACATTGAGATAGTTTTATATATTTTTTCATTCTTAATGACAATGAAGTTGCTTGCATTCCAAATATTCTATATTATACTACTCATTTTTGTAACATAATCTACGATATAATTATTATTTTTTATTATTAATTGCATTCCAAAATCTATTTCCCTTGCCCATTTTGTATACAAACATGTATGCTTATCAAAACATTCCAACACTTCTAATCAAATGAAATTTACTAGCCATGTGACTATAACAAACATTAGATAAGGCATATATAATTTAGTTTGTACTAGCATTTGCTAGATGTGCAACTAATGCAAAATTATTGAATTCCTATCTTGCCAAATATAGTTTAAACCTTTGTTGATATTTATTATGTTTATCAGACATGAATAAAGTAGTCTATTTGTCCATATAATGAATATAATTATAATAATCTTTTAACTCCCAAGGATGTCTCCCATTATATTTCTCTAAATACTTCTAGTCGTGATCCTTTTGTGTTCCTTGTGTTAAACCTTTTGTCACTACAAACACTAGTGAAATGCCCAATTTAGCTCTCTCCCAATCATCTTCAAACCTTCATCTGATCAATATCAATTTATAAATCTCACTGCACACAATTTTGCAATATCATGAATGTGATTGCAATACAATATGAATTGTGAATTTATTTTTATTTATACAAATCATATTCTTTTTTTTCTAACAAAAAATTGTAAACGCTATATAAAAGTCTTTCAAGTGCGATGTATATCTTTCCATTCTCTTGAAACGTTCATCAGCTTTTACTTTTTTCCCATTCCCCACCTTCTTCTGCAGCTTTCATTTCATACATACACAGATTTCATGAAAACAATTTAATGAAATATCCATATTATCATAAAACATATCTTTGACAGATACCCAACAGCATTTAAGCAGCGACTTCCATTGCACTCTACATTTCTAATTTTACAAAGCCAACAGCATTGCACTCGAAGCAAACCCAAAAAACCTTTTTTTTGAATCACCAATAATCTCTACAATTTTCGCACAACATTTTCTCTCGCAACAATCCAGGAGATAAATTTTGTTGCTGTGTGGCGATCGGCACATACTCAAGGTTCTAGCCCACCCTAGTATTTGTTCCGGGGGGGCATGTTTACCAAACCAAATGCTATTGGCAACTTTTCACTGTGGTGGCAGAGAGGGAATTAAATTTCCTTCTCTTCCAGAGATTTAAGTAAAGGTCTTGAATCTGGAAAATACTCTACTGCCTTCATCTCCCAAGCAAAATTCTCCAACTTTGCAACTATCTCCTGTCTGTGGAACAGATCTGTCTGCCACACAAAAAGAATGTACTATTTTATACTCTTCAATCCAACTACAACCAGGGGTCTTTTTAATTCCTCTATCTTTCATCAATCTCCTTACCATTTGAACCTCTCCCCACCTGCCCACTTCTGCATACATGTTTGATAGAAGAACATAAGTTGCAGCATTTTTAGGATCCAAATCAAAAAGCAGCGTCGATGTAAACACTCCTAAGCCTATATTCATATGTGATCTACAGGCGCCAAGAAAACTCATCCATACAACCACCACAGGTTTAACTGGCATTTTAATGATAAAGTTTAGGGTGTCCTCAAGATAGCCAGCACGGGCAATAATGTCAACCATGCACACATAATGAAAAACAGTAGGTGTAATGCAGTAAGCGTTACTCATGTGATTGAAATAGGTACATCCCTCATCTAGTAAACCTGCATGGCTGCATGCACATAGAACACAAGAAAAGCTTACAGTGTTAGGACATGTTCCAGAGTGCTTCATTAGTTCAAAGATTTTGACAGCATCCTTGCAAAATCCATTTTGAGCATATCCTGCAATCATCGCATTCCATGAGATGACATCTCTTTGAGGCATTCTGTCAAACAGTTGACGTGCCTTGTCTATAATTCCACATTTTGCATACATGTCTACCAGAGCATTTCCAACTATAATATCTGATAAAATTCCCCCTTCAATTATGCTTTGATGGATGTCCATACCCTGTTCCAAAGCTCCCGTTGTGGCACAGGCAGGGAGGATGGTGGCAAAGGTTGTGGAATTTGGCTTTACACCTGCCAATTGCATTTGCTTGAAAGTTTCTAAAGCCTTTTCAACAAACCCATTTTGTGCATATCCGGCAATCATTGCAGTCCATGAGATGACATCTCTTTGAGGCATTTTGTCAAACACTTCACGTGCTTTACCTATGATTCCACATTTAGCATACATGTTTAACAGGGAAGTTGCAACTATATTATCTGACAAATTTCCTTTATCCTTTACTCTTTGATGGATGTCCATACCCTGTTCCAAATCTCCCATTTTGGCACAGGCAGGGAGGATGCTGGCAAAGGTTGTAGAATTTGGCTTTACACCTGCTAATTGCATTTGCTTGAAAGTTTCTAAAGCTCTTTCAGCAAATCCATTTTGTGCATATCCTGCAATAATTGCATTCCATGAGATGACATCTCTTTTAGGCATTCTGTCAAACAGTTCACGTGCCTTGTCTACGGTTCCACATTTTGCATACATGTCTATCAGAGCATTTCCAACTATAATATCTGACAAAAACCCCCCTTCAATTATGCTTTGATGGATACCCATACCCTGTTCCAAAGCTCCCATTTTGGCACAGGCAGGGAGAATGCTGGCAAAGGTTATGGAGTCTGGCTTTACACTTGTCAATTGCATTTGCTTGAAAGTTTCTAGAGCCTTCTCATCAAATCCATTCTGTCCATATCCTACAATCATTGCAGTCCATGAAATCACATTTGTTTGAGGGATTCTGTCAAAAAGTTCACGTGCTTTGTCTATGCTTCCACATTTTGCATACATGTCCACCAGGGCAGTTGCTAATACATCTGACAAAATTCCTCTACTCTTTATGCTTTGATGGATGTCCATACCCTGTTTCAAAGCTCCTATCGTGGCACAGGCTGGGAGTACGCTGGCAAACGTAATCCGATCAGGTTGGAGACCTGTTTGTTGCATATGGTGAAACAGTGTGACTGCCTCGTGAGGACACCCATGTCTTCTGTAAGCTGCAATGATCGTATTCCATGAGACCATGTCTCGTTCTTTCATGTGGTCAAAGACTTTCCTACCATCAACCAAGCTTCCGCACTTGACATACATATAAATGAGGTTATTCTGAAAAGTTGTGCGTGTAATAAAGGCAAATCGTCTGTGGGCGATGAAAGAATGGACTTTTTTCCCTTGTGAAAGCGCGTTTTTGTGAATACAGGACTGCAGTAATTGAAAATATGTAGAGTAGTCTTCAGGGGGGTTGTGTGTTGTAAGCAGAATGTGCAGCGCCTCCTTCAACATAATGCTGTGAAATTGTGATGAGTAGTGCATAGCAATGGCATTTTATGATTGTAATTGGAGTGCAGAAAACGTGCAGTGCTAAACTGTTTAGTCTTCTAAAACCTGACACGGAAGTGTGAGTTTTTATCAGTGTAGCATACCACCACGACATCATCAATGGTAGTAGGTTTGGAAGCATTCTCACTTGAAGCAGAAACGAGAGCAGACAATCATTCAATATTTTTTTTGTTTAAAAGGCTGCAAAAATCTCGTCTCGAGCTCAACAGAATCGAACTTGGGCATTTACAACACAATGCGGTTAGATTAAAGCGTTCTTCCGTAAAACCCCAATATTTTTAGTTTTCCTTTTCCTTTATTTGTTCTACTTTTTAATTCTAATATATAATTTTTTTTATATTATATGATATATTATAAGAGATAATATATATTTATATCTTATATTATCTCTGTAATTGTCACACATAAAATAATTGTTTCAAACATATAAGCTTATATACAAAAGTCATTAGTTTAAAACTAAATGTTTATTCATAAATAAACTAGATTTGTATGATTAAATAAAAACTATATGGCATATAATTTATGCTTTATATAATTATAATTTAATCTATTATTCTAAGTATATGCTTTAATTTGTCTAAAGTAAATTATATATTGTCTTTATGGGTATGCTTGGAAGTAAATATTTCCTTTGGAACTCATTCATCCACTATACGCTTGACTAGTGAAAAAGTTTTATCATGGATTTGTATCCATTTGTGTCTATATCTTATGCTTTATAATATGGTGTTATATGAATGGACAATGACCAAACATATCCTCTCCACAATTTTTCTTCTTCTAAGTAATCTATTTTTTATCATAAACTAGCTAAAAGATAGCATTTATTTATTTGAATCAACCTCAATATATGAAAAAACATGGACAAAAATACATAATTATTATTTAGTTGGATAATTTTTTTTAGTTATACTATAAATTACAAGTGTGTGAACCAAGATAGCTTGTATTATGTTAGATAAACTATCAAATGATAGTTTTTAAAGAGATTAAGATTTTGCGAAAAATAAAAAATACAATGGATTGTGTTGGTGTAAATAATTATTCATCATGGATATTATTACACTTTATTTAAGTTAACTTAGGATAATGCATCTCATCGTAGTTTGGATATGAGACACTTAGGGAAGTGTGCACATAGAGATATAGCTTGTAGGAGAAATTCCACCTTTTGTGGTCTTATCTTGCTGTTACACTCCACATTCGATGGGTCCTCCACCTCTTGTGGAATATTATATTAGTTCTCCTACCTACCCCTACTTTTTCTTATCTACCCTTGTTTCTCATTGAGCCACATGTCATGATTGTGTGCTCACATATCCATATGGCCTTGCCTATATAAAAAGACCCATATTCATTGTATTGGTTAATCTAGTTGATCATTTTGCATATTGATGAGAATGCCGTTTTGTTCTTGTCATTCTATTGTCTCTCTTTTGTGTTTTTCATTGTGCCTTTGATCTTGGCAAAATCTCATGTGGTATCAAAGTCATTCCGGCTTCATTGATTGGTTTTGGGAGACACTTGGAAGGCTTCTATTTTTGGATCTGAGGTACTGCGCATTTTGGAGGCATCCTAGATCATTTTCGATCTCACCATTGCGTCAGGGAGGCCATTTCCATAAAAATAGAGTATAAACTCGACCTATTTTGGCGAAAGTTGGATTTTGGGTGTTGGAGAAATTTTTTGCCCAATTCAGGTGGTACGATACGAATTTTTTTTTATTTTAAAAATTCTGAAAATACGAATTTTTTTTTGAAAAAAAAAAAAAGATCATTGAAAAAAATTCATTTTTGGGGGGGTCCCGTGACCCAGTGCCCACCGCACCCCGTACTTCTGTGTAAGTAGTGTCTGTAGATTTTGTCGGTTTAATTGCCATACGGACTGCCGACGCTGCCCGTAGCTAGTCTCCCTTCCTTTGTTGTCGACAAACTCTCTCCTCCGGCCACCGCCCGTGACCTTGACGCTGGACCCGCTGTGACCCCACCACTGGACCAGCAGCTCGACCGGCTATCGACACCGCCATTCCGATAGCCAGCAACCTCCCGCCAAGTGGCACCTTTCAGGGGCGAATCCACGCCCGCCACTGGCCCATGGAAAACCCTCTGACACGTCAGTGCCCTGTGATCTGCCACATCAGCACCCAGTCAACCGCCACCTCTGCTTTTTGTATGGTCAGCTAGGGGGGTGCGACGACAATTTTGACGGTCAGATGACCATCAAATTTAACACAGTGCTTTGCTGACGTCATCCTACGTCAACATCTTTTTTCAAAATTCTAGACCCCTCTCCATTGAGCAGTTTGGTTTTTGGGGTCAACTTTGGAGGCTCATAACTTGCTCAATTTTGCTCCTTTTTGGGTGCAATTTTTTTTTTATTTGGGCTATTTTTTCGTGCTCTCCATAGTGGTGTGGTTATTTTCTGATTTTGGCACACAATTTATTCAAAATTTTCAGATTCTCTCAGTTGTATGTCCAATCTTCAATTTTGCAACTTCAAAGGCTTTGGTTGAGCTCATACGACCTCCTTTTCAGGTGCCGTTTTTTTTTAAGTGCATTTTTTTTGTCTACTTTCATAATATATAATAATTTTTTAGAGATTTTGATTGGATATTGTACTTTCAGATATTAGTCTTCTTTGGCCTACTTGTTACTTGTATTTTGCTTGGATCTTAGTTTAGATATCTTGGATTATCAATTTCAGTCTCCTTTGGCCTCATTGAGGTAGTTGTAAAGTTGAAAACAAAAATCCACTTTGCCATTTTTTGCAAGTGGCCCATTGTACACGCACTAAGTATAAAGTGTCAAATCATCATTTTGAGGGGGGGGGTCGGGGTCTTTGATTGAGTGAATTTGGGGGGGTGTCTTGTGTGATTGTGCATCCCTTTCCTTGTGCTCTTTCATTTTTGTTGCTATGAGTCCTCATAAATTTCCACCTTTAACTCTACATAATTATGCATCTTGGAAAATTGAAACATGGAGCAAATTAATGGAAAAAGGACTCACGCATTACATAGATGGAACAATAGCAGCACCACATGATCCTAAGGTTGATCTTAATTCTCAATTAGAATGGCTCACTAAAAATTGCATGGCTCTTGGAAATTTGTGTAAGTATGTATCAGATGACCTCATTTTTCACATTGAGAAGTGTTCTACAATCAAAGAGGCTTGGGAAATGTTTTAGAAATTGTATGGTCAAGTTGATGAAATCAGAGGTTACAAGATTGACAATGAGCTCACCAACTTGGATCCTAAGAGTTTTGACACAATCCAAGATTATGTCACCAAAGCAAATGAGCTAAGAGCTAAGCTTAAGGATTGTAGAATTGACAAAAAGGATGCTCAGTTGATATTCAACTTGTTGGACAAGCTTGCACCTAAATATGCAACATTTATTTCTAGCTTCCAAACTCATCATTTGATAGTGGGGAGTTCCTACACTATGCCTTCATTTTATGCTTTCACAGAAATGTTGATATTGGAACAATCTAAGTTGTTGAACATGGGGCTTCTCAAGTCTTCAAAGTCCAAGGCTTTGGTGGCTAATCAAGGGAGTCAAGGGAGTCAAGGCAAAGATTCCAACAAGAAGAAGAAGCAATCTAAGTCAAAGCTACAATAGAAAAAAGGACAATCATCCCCTCCATCACAAGGCGATTTTCCATCCTCTTCCAAGAAGGGGACTCCACCTAAGAAGGATAAACCAACTTGTGATTATTGCAAGAAGTATGGTCATGATGAGCATCGATGCCACGCCAAGCAAGTTGATGAGTTGACAAATCTTCTTAAGAAAAATAACATCAACTTGCCATCTGCCTACAACAAGAAAGATTCAACTCCTTCCTCTTCCTCACAGTCTAAGGGAAAAGGGCAAGCATTTGTGGCTACAACAAGTTGTTCACAATAGTGGATACTTGACTCGGGTGCCTCTTATCACATGGGTTCTACAAAGGAGCAATTTTCTTCATTGGAGCAATCAAGGGTACCTCACATTTACATAAGTGATGATTCACAAGTTGAGGTTGAAGGGAAAATTTCAATTGACATGGATGATGGAACATTTGAGAATGTTCTCTATGTTCCTAACTTGTCTACCAATCTTCTCTCTATCTACCAAATCACTCACTATGGGAATGGGAAAAAGGTTGAGCTTACACCTGATTCAATTTTGGTAAAGGAACTTGATAATGATGCTTTGGTAGCAGTGGGACAAGTCAATGACAACTCAAGGTTTTATTCATTCTCCCACTTTGTGCCAAGTTCTCCTTCTAGTACTCATTCAAATTCAGAAAGTAAGCTATGGCTTGAGTGGTTGGTCACCTCAACTACCACTATCTTCAGCAGCTTAGCACTAAAGACATGGTCACAGGTCTACCTCGAGTCAATTTTTCAGAGGGTGTATGTTCAGGATGTTCCATGGGCAAGCATCCCAAGGAGAAGTTTGATAAGGGGAAAGCTTGGAGAGCTTTGGAAGTTCTTCAACTTATTCACAGCGATGTAGCAGGTCCATTTCCATCACCTTCATTTAGTAAAGCCTGCTATGTCCCCACCTTCATTAATGACTACTCCCGCTTCACTTGGGTCTACTTTCTTATTCATAAGAGTGAAGTGTTTGATAGATTTCTAGACTGCAAGGCTCATGTGGAGAAGCAATCATGGAAAGTGGTCAAGATTCTTCACACAGATAATGGAAGAGAATATGTGAACAAAAGACTTGAGGATTTTTGTACATTTGAGGGGATTGATCTTCAACATTCTGTTGCTTACACTCCACATCAGAATGGAGTTGCAAAGCATAAGAATAGAACTCTCAAAGAAATGGCTAGTTCTATGATACATGCACATTCTCTTCATCCCGCCTTTTATTGTATAGGTTTGCTTGCATTTGCATATTGTACATGGGTACCTATCATGGCCTAATAGTCGAGACCCATCTTGCATTGTTGACTTGAGTCTTCATTCCCCTAAGTTGTGCTTAAGGGGGGGTGTTGGTGTAAATAATTATCCATCATGGATATTATTACACTTTACTTAAGTTAACTTAGGATAATGCATCTCATCGTAGTTTGGATATGAGACACTTAGGGAAGTGTGCACATAAGGATATAGCTTGTAGGAGAAATTCCACCTTTTGTGGTCTTATCTTGCTATTACACTCCACATTCGGTGGGTCCTCCACCTCTTATGGAATATTATATTATTTCTCCTACCTACCCGTACTTTTTCTTACCTACCCTTGTTTCTCATTTAGCCACATGTCATGATTGTGTGCTCACATATCCATATGGCCTTGCCTATATAAGAAGGCCCATATTCATTGTATTGGTTAATCCAGTTGATCATTTTTCATATTGATGAGAATATAGTTTTGTTCTTGTCATTCTATTGTCTCTCTTTTGTGCTTTTCATTGTGCCCTTGATCTTGGCAAAATCTCACAGATTGAAAATATTTTTTAAGGTTTTAAATGACAAGAATTAATGTCAATGAATTTCTTTTATGCACATGCTTTCTTTTTTTGGGAATGTGATAAGCATTGTGCAACAATGGGTGCAGTACAAAGGAAAATTATAGAAACAATCGTGAAGGGGTGTTACCAAATACTAATGACTATTGTTTTCAATCTATTTTAAAAAATATTGTAAGCTTAACATTGCATATGATTGATAATATTAGACATGTTCATTTCAATGCTCTACTTCTAATTTGTAGAAGTTGTAACCACAACAATAATATGAGGAAGATAGGCTTTAGTAAGATTGACTATGACTACATCACAAAAAAATTGTTGGCCATTTGGAGGAATTAATCATGTGTTGCATTGATGTCAACACTAGCTGTTTTGGATGCTTTACGGGCACCCTTCTAGTTTTGGTCCTGATAGGTTGTTTGGTTTCTGGTTGGATATAATTTGGTATGCTTTGATATATTTGGGTTATGGAATTGGCTTATCCATGCTACTCATGTTCATGTTCAGTTAGTTGGTTTTGGATATGGTGATTGAATGTTATCTTGTTTGCTAGAAAGCTTGGTTTGTGGTTCCGACGAGGGTTTCACCGGTAGAGCTTTGATGAAGATCTTTGATGAATTGCATAAGTGGTGTTGGTGTGGCTTTTGGTGGAGTTTTAGGATGATGATAGTGGTCATGTTTGAGACTTGGTGGATTGAGATCATTTCTTTAGCGTGTGTGGACCTAAATTGGGTCCCAGTGTATCTAGGTTATGGACTGGCTTAATGTAATGTGTGGATTGGACCTCTCAATGTGTTTCTGGGATGTCTAATGAGTTGGATATTGTTTGTTTGGTCTCTAACTGACATGTTTTGTAATTATGTAATTGTTTTATTGTTTGGTGGTTGACCTTATTGTTTATGGTTGAGGGTTTGTATATATATGATGTAAGATCTCATTGTAGATCATATGGACATATAGGAAGGGATATGAGATGTGTATGAGCGAATAATGTAATAATCATTCAAGCAGAGGATTTGGTCAATCATTGGTGTTCGAGTTGGGTTTATGTAAGAGGATTTAGTCCTCTGGTATTGAGCTTAACCGGAACTATATTAAGGCATAGGAGATGCTATCTTTGCAGTTCATTCATTTCTTCGGATTATAGTCTGGATTTCTATGTAGTCAGTGAGACTCCTTTTGTGATGAGTAGTGCGCTATAGGTTGTTGGCCTTCTTGGAAGTGCATGCCCCTCAATTGTAATTCACATACTTACCGTAGCAGTATTATCTGACTGTGGGTAGGCTTCCCATCATGGTTTTTCCCCTTGTCGGGTTTTTTCACGTATAAATCTTGGTGTCATGTGGATGATATTTATTCTCTGATTATTGTTTATGCTTAATTAGTTTATCTGCTATTTCAGTAATTGGTTTATGCATTCCGATATTAAAGTTTTAATTGCTTAAGGTTCCTATAATCTGTGACAACTAATTCACCACCCCCCCCTCTCAGTTGTCTTTTGGTTACTTTTACAAGGGAGAAATATGAGGCTTTTGAAAAGTTTAAAATCTTTAAAGCTAAAGTTGAGACAGAGATAGGATTGAAGATTAAATGTCTAAGGTCAAATCATGGTGGAGAATTCACATCCGGTGAGTTTACTAACTTTTGTGAGAAGAATGGTATAAAGAGATAATTTTCTGCTCCCCGAACACCTCAACAAAATGGAGTCGTGGAAAGGAAGAACAAAACTATCTTGGATGCTGCTAGAACAATGATGATGGAAGCTAGTCTACCTCATATCTACTGGAGAGAAGCAGTGAGAACAACGATTTATACATTCAACAGAGTACATATCAAAGAAGAAACTGGTAAGACACCTTATGAATTATGGTTTGGCAATACACCTACAATTAAGTATTTCAGAATCTTTGGTAGTAAATATTATATTAGGAGAGATGATATCATTGACAAATTTGATCCTAAATGTGTTGAAGGAATTTTTCTTGATTATTCAAATGAAAGCAAAGCATATAGATGTTAACGAGAGATTGCAGAGAATTGTGGAGAGCGCTAATGCCAAGGTGGATGAGCTGAATAGAAGTCAAATCAGAGTTTATGAGCAAGAACCGGCATTGAAAATGATAATTGAACTGGTAGCACCTTTACCGAAACAAAATGTTGAACCAGTTACTCTAGCAGTATCAGAAAATTCAACAGTAATTGAAGAACCGGGAAGAGGAACAGAGAGTCAGAAGACTCTTAGGTATGTGAGATTGAATCATTCAGAAGATTAGATCATTGGGGATAAGAACAATGTAGTGATGACAAGAAAGAGATTGACATCTAATGAGGTATGTTTAATTTCTCAAGTTGAACCGGTATCAGTAATTGAAACATGTAAAGATGAATGTTGGTTGAAAGCTATGGAAGAAGAATTAGATCAGATAGAGAAGAATAGCACATGGACTTTAGTTCCCGACCTAAAAATAAGAATATTATTAGAACTAAATGGGTTTTTAGGAATAAATTGAATTAAGATGGAGAAGTTGTAAGGAATAAAGCTAGATTGGTTTGCAAAGGATATTCTCGGAAGGAAGGAATTGATTATGGTGAAACTTTTGCACTTGTATCTAGGATTGAAGTTGTAAGATTATTTCTTGCCTATGCTGCACATAAAAACTACGAGGTTTATCAGATGGATGTCAAGTGTTCATTTTTGAATGGGGATCTTGATGAGGAAGTTTATATTGAGCAACTTGATGGTTTTTCACTTTCAGATGATACAAACATGGTTTACTGGTTAAGGAAAGTTTTATATGGATTGAAATAGGCACCTAGAGATTGGTATGCAATGTTAGATAAATATATTTTGAATCACGGTTTCACTAAAGGTAATGTTGACAGTAATCTATATTATAAAGTCACTGATGATGATATATTGATTATTGAAGTTTTTGTTGATGACATCATTTTTGGAGATGAAGATAAGTTGTGCATGGAATTTTCTAAGAATATGGAGAAAGAATTTGAAATGTTATGATTGGGGAAATGAATTTTTTCTTAGGTTTGCAGATTACTCAGACTGATAAAGATATTTTCATCTGTCAAACTAAGTATGTTAGGGAATTGTTGAAGAAATTTGGTATGGTAGATTTTAAACCGGTAAGTACTCCTATGATTGCAAGTGACAAATTGACAAGGAAAGATGTTTCTCCACCGACAAATCCTACAAGATATAAATCTATGATTGGAGGTCTGCTATATTTGACTCGGACTAGGCCTAACATAATGAATGTTGTTTGTATTTCATCTAGATTTCAGAGTGATCCTAGAGAAAATCATGAGAGTGCGGTGAAAAGAATTTTTAGATACTTGCAAGGTACATCTAAATATGGTTTGTGGTACCCTACAGATGATGACTTTACTTTATGTGCATATACAGATGTAGATTGGGCTGGTGATGTTGATGACTGAAAAAGTACTTCTGGTGGAGCTTTCTTTCTTGGAAAGAAGTTGGTTTCCTGGATCAACAAGAAATAATCACGTACTTCTTTATTTACCATTGAAGTTGAGTATGTTGTTGTTGCTACTAACTGTACTCAGGTTCTATGCATGAAGCAAATGTTGAAGGATATCAAAGTGCATTGCACTGGACCGGTAGTTATTCACTGTGATAACTCTGTTGTTATTGACATATCAAAGAATATGGTACTCTAAGACAAAGCACATATCTATCAAGTATAACTTTTTGAAGGAGAAGGTGGAAGAAAATGAAGTTAGACTGGTGTATGTGAACACTAAAGAGCAGATTGCAAATATTTTCACTAAAGCTTTACCTAAAGAATCATTTGAGTACCTGAGAGACAGATTGTGGGTTTCTGCACCTCCGACAAAGAAATGATTGATGTTATTTGGCATCAGTCTGGTATGCATTATCAGAGATATTATTCATTCTGAAATTGATGTGGGGATGCTACTGCTCAGGGGGAGTAGTTAGCCTTGTGTTTCAGTGGTTTTTATTTTTGCTTTGATATTTTTGTCAGATTTTTGGCATTGATGTCTAAGGGAGAGATATATTGATGTGAAAAAATTAAGGAGTTGTATACATTAGGGGGAGTGCTATATGTGAAAAAGAGAGCTTTACAAAGATATCATTCACAGGGGGAGTTTGGTCTTTATTTTAGAACTTAATTGCTATATCTTTGTATGGGAGATTGTTGGCTGTCTTCCATTGGGGGAGACTTGTTTTGGCATTTCTCGGCACTTGGATGTTTTTCACATCTAGTGTTGCCATCAATACCAAAGGGGAAGATTGTTGGCCATTTGGAGGAATTGATTATGTGTTGCATTGATGTTTTTTCATTGATGTCAACACTAGCTGTTTTGGATGCTCTACTGGCACCTTTCTGGTCTCGGTAGGTTGTTTGGTTTCTAGTTGGATATGATCCGGTATGCTCCAATATGTTTGGGTTATGGAATTGGCTTATTCATGCTACTCATGTTCATGTTCAGTCAGTTGGTTTTGGATCTGGTGATCAGATGCTATCCTATTTGCTACAAAGCTTAGTTTGTGGTTTAGGCGAGGATTTCATCGACAAAGCTTTTATGAAGATCTTTGATGAATTGCATAAGTGGTGTTGGTGCGGCTTCTGGTGGATTTTCAAGATGATGATGGTGATCATGTTCGAGACTTGACGGATTGAGATCATTTATTTAGTGTGTGGACCTAAATTGGGTCCCAGTGTATCTAGGTTATGGACCGACTTAATATAACATGTGGATTGGACCTCTCAATGTGTTTCTGGGATGTCTTATGGGTTGGATATTATTTGTTTGGTCTCTGGCTGACATGTTTTATAATTATGTAATTGTTTTATTGTCCAGTGGCCGACCTTATTGTTTATGATCGAGGGTTTGTATATATATGATGTAAGATCTCATTGTAGATCATATGGGTATATAGGAAGGGATATGGGAGGTGTATGAATGAATAATGCAATAATAATTCAAGCAGAGCATTTGGTTGATCATTGGTGATCAAGTTGGGTTTATGTAAGAGGATTTATTCCTCTGATATTGAGCTTAACCAGAACTGTATTCAGGCATAGGAGATGTTATCTTTGCAGTTCATTCATTTCTCTAGATTGTAGTCTGGATTTCTATGTAGTCATTGAGACTCCTTTTGTGATGAGTAGTGTGCTCTAGATTGTTGGCCTTCCTGCAAGTGCAGGCCCCTCAATTGTAATTCACATACTTACTGTAGAAGTATTATCTGACTGTGGGTAGGATTCCCATCGTGGTTTTTCCCCATACCGATTTTTCCATGTATAAATCTTGGTGTCATGTGGATGGTATTTATTCTCCGATTATTGTTTATGCTTAATTGGTTTATCTATTATTTCAGTAATTGGTTTATGCATTCTAGTATTGATCTTTTGGGTTTCGATATTAAAGTTTTAATTGCTTAAGATTCTGATAATCTATGACAACTGATTCACCCCCCGCCCCCCTCAGTTGTCTTCTGGTTATTTGAGCTATCTAACAAACTTGTGGATTGAAATATTTTCTATAAGAATTATTATATGTATATGCATATGCAAATTCATATCTGTATGCATATGTGTATGTATGTATGTATGTATGTATGTATGTATGTATGTATGTATGTGTGTGTGTATATGTATGTAGACAAAAGTAGAAGTAATAAACAAAAACTAGAATGAAAAATATCAAGGTTTTAGAGTCACTAGATATTTGAGTTCAAGACAGAATTTTGTAGCCTTTTAAACAAAAATATTTATTGAGAGGAAAATAAAATGGAAAGAAAATGAATGTACAATGGAAAAGAATGGTCCATGGAAAGAAAATGAAAGAGAGAATTTGACAAAAAAAGTAAGAGCCAAGCCCACCACAGAGAGAGAGAGAGAGAGAGAGAGAGAGTAAAATGGAAGGAAAATTAATGCACAATGGAAAATAATGGTGCATGGAAGAAAAATGAAACAGGGAACTTGACAAAAAAGAGTAGGAGTCAAGCTCACCAAAGCGCATGCGCGCACACACATATTGTGTGTGTACTAATTAATTAATACCTACTTAATTAATTGATTTAGGCTAAATAACCTCCATTACTATTTTTTCTATTATTTAATTCCTCATTGTTGAAAAGTCAACGACATATAGAAAATAAAAGTTATTATATGATGTGTAATCCTCCACATGATTATACAAGGAAAATTCTTAAAATTAATTTTGCCAAAAAAAGCAACTGAAAATTAATAAGAAAGCACTTAAAAAGAAATTAATTTGAACAACAATTACATATTAGACTAAAATATCCAACAATAATATTCCTAAAGTGAAGATTATTAATTAAAATAATATTCAAAAGAGAAGTCGACCTCTCTAAAAATGAGTGCTCCCCACATAAGAGAAAAAATTCTTATATAAGACAAATCATGACATAGAGTAAGTTGTTGGCAAATGATTTTTTTTCTACTTAAAGCAATGACTAAAGCCTTGTGTCAAAAGCAACCAATACATTTTGTTACGGAAACGCTTAAAAAGAGATATCTCAAAGACTACATCCCTTCATTAAATATGGGGATATAAATTGAGAGATGTGTGGAGGAAGAAGTGTGTTGTTGAGTGAAAAAGATAATTAATAAATCATATATAACAAATTTATGAAGAGATTGTAAGAATTTTGTAGCAAATTTTCATGTAGAGGTTGTTATATTTTTCTGTGGTAGATTTATGATCAGCTTGTAATAGATTTAAGAAGGGAATTATAGCATATTGAAGAAGAGAATTATAGAAAAAATTGTGAAGACAATTTGAATGGGCGGTTGGTGTCTCTAGCAGATTTTACTTTAGTGGTGAATATTCGCCAATGACGAATATTTCACGTCAACGATATAGAAAATGGTGAATATATTGTACCGATCAGAGGTGGCCATGTTGCTCGGACTTTATAAATATCCGTCAAATGCACGACCCAATCGCCCAATGTTTTATGTAATTAATTGTATCTCTATCAAGATTTCGCCAATAGAATCTACGTTTTCCACATGAAAAATTCAATATTTTCGCCTACACTTTTTGAGGTTGTCTTAATAGATAGCCATAATTCACCAATAGCCATATAAAGATTTATTGGTGAGGAGGACCCAATTCGCTTGACATTTTGCGGAAGCGTGTCTCAATTCACCTCAGTTTTCGCCAACTCTATTATAATTTCCAATTAATTGGATGACCCATAATTGCATCAAAAATTACATAAGATGTGTTATAGTTAAGCATGATTCACAAAATATTTGTATACCATATAAAATTCCCTTTGAATTTGCCAAATAAGGATTGGTATAAATACAGTCAAAGATCGGATTTATCTCTACACAAATTTGGTCAGTTCTGAGCTCTCAATTTGGATCACTAGCGAAGTTTCAGACCAAGAACAACCATTGTTGCTAACTGCATTGGCAACTGCTAGTGACCTAAAGGTAAGTGATCATATTTTTGAATTGTTATAATATTATTCTGAATTCATCTCTATCGATTTTCAGTTGTTGAGTTCCTTCTTATTCAGTGGGGACCCATCAGTGGTCACCCGGGAGACCTCAGACATCTAGATTAGAAGTCGTAGGGCCAATGAGTATAATAGTCTATTATTACTGGAGCTCGATTTTGGAGCCATCTCTATGCAGTCATAACCTCCTACATGAGGTCTTCTCTCACCATCCTCCAAACAATCCCATTGGCCGAGATCGGGTAGCCCAAAACCTACATGATTGGTTCAAATAGTTTTTCCATCACCAGTTTGTCATGCACATCGCCTCCGCTCCAGAAATCAGAGCCCAAAATGATAACCACCATCTCTTTTTCTATGTCGTTAGCTTTGTTGAACAATCGATTAATCTACTGCTCTGGTGACTCAATCCACCCCTCCTCTTCCTTACATGCACACTTGATTCTGAAAAACTGCCATTTTCTTTCTGTGGAAAGATCGTTTGCCAATATCCTACTATATAGGATCTTCCCACCATCTCGATCTTCCTCCAAAAAATCTGGGCATTACACTAATTAATTTCTAGGGATAACCTCTGCCAATTTTCTATAGATAAAATCAAATCTTCTGATCACACGTGTCACTTTTATGGAGGATGGTTGCGGAAATTTTTAACCCTCACAACTTCAACCCGAAATGGAGCTTACACCGTCGATCTGCAATCATCCTAATCCAACGTTCATCAAATTTTGTTCATTTTTCTTATTCAATGTAATTATTAAGTATTTTAAAAATTTGAAAGATTATAAAATAATATATTGATTAAGGTTACGGTTTATAATATTTTATAAACTATAAAACATTTCCAATCATAGTTTATTTTGAAAATTAATTAAAATAAATAATATACACCATTGGATCGTGCCCTAGCCATGAAGGCTCTCAGCTCCTTGTCCAACCCAGGAAAAAATTCTTCAAGCCTACCCTATACCTATGGTAGGCTTGAAGAAATTATTTTCCTAGAATCATCTTGATTGCATGCAGGACAAGATGATGGTCTGTTCTCAGAGTTGAGACCAGCCTCTTGTTTGTAATCCTGCCAATGAAGGCCATTTTCCTTTTCGTGGCCCTTAGAAGAATGGGTGTATCCATTTTCACTCCTAATTTTCCCAATCACCGTATTTGCCAGCCGTCATGTATTTCTTTTATGAAATCATTACTACTCTACTAACTCTTAATTATAAATTGAGTGCTTGCTACTATATTGTAATTTCATTTTGTTAATGATTCACAAAATCACACACATACATTTGTTTGGTTCATTTTTCAGATTTGCAAATTATTAACTCAGTACTACATTGTAATTTCAAAAATTCCCATAAATTATTACACACAGTGACACAATTTTGGCCATTTTATTCACAAACTAGAATTTGCTAAGCACAAAAGAATGAGACTAAAAGTATCTTTTAGCTCCATTAAAGGCAAATTGAAACGAACTCGAAGTTGCAAATTTTTTATTAATATGTTCCGCAAATTTACAATAGTCGACTGTTGGAGTCCCTCCAAAACTTGAAAGCCAAAATGAGGGAGGTTATGAGGTACTAGCCAAAAAAAAAATGACTAGGGCACTGGCAATGAACTAGCAGTATGATGGTATCCAAAAAAAACAAAACAAGAAACTGAAACCCTTCATGGGTAACCCTAAGGATCTTCCCTTCCATCTAAGTAGAATCCTCTAGAGAGGATAAGCTTTGAGAATTCACCGAGCCATCCGTAGTCTGGAAATTCATCCAGGAGAAACCATTTCTGGAGTAAATCCCTACCAATTCACACCCATTTCCTATGTCGCATCAACTACTCAGCATTCAGGTTCAAGGTAAAAGGTTGCCTGACCACATTTCAGCCTAGCTGGAGAAGCTTGTGTAAATCACTTGCCCAAGGGATCCCCACCCCTATTTACGCAAAGATGACAACTTGAACATCATCCCCCAGGGATTCTTCTTTGAAGATCTTCCTTAATAGCATCAAGATATCCACCTTGTCTCCTTTGAGGTCCAAAAGAGACGCCAAAAACTGGGACGTAATGTCCGTGTTAACTCTACATCTATCAACATTTCACAAAAACTCTCGGCCCAAGACCATCCCCACAACCTCGTTTTTAAAAAACCCAACATCCTTACAAATTGATGTGAGGGTTGTGTCTTTGACCAAGCCCCAAAAAGGCCTTCTGGTCCTCCTTAGATGTTCTTCTTAATCGGATAGGAGTGTCCATCTTCAAAAATCTGAATATAACATTATACAGCCTAAAGACCTAAACCAAAGACAAAATTTCAAAGGCAAATTGAAAAGAAAGAAGCATAGATCATCTATAAATAGTAATTCCTTCTCTAACCCTCTTAATTCCTTTATGCTTTAAATTTTTTTAAATCTTTCGTATCTTTGTGTAAATCTTTCCCATAAATACACGAGTGTGTGAAATTGGTAATATCGCTGGTGCCACTACCAAATTGGAAGTCGTGTGTGTTGAGTGGATCACAGTTAGAGAATGTCAATGACAAGACATTAATAAATTTTGATTAGGATCGTGCAATATTATCAACCATCCATGTAACCTACTAACCAATTGTAATCGACGATCAAGGTCAAGGCTCAGTCGGGGTTAAGATTTGATACATGTCTCCATTCCAGAGAGTTTCTGGAGAAAAACGTTTCCTTTAGAAATTTGGGCCGAAATAAAACTCTAGTCATTGATCTATGATCATCGAATGATCTTAAATGATATATTTAAAATTATAAATTGATGGATGTTGTGTAAATTTGGCATTGACCCACATGACGAGTCATAACTCTTGAAAAGTTGCTATTAATAGATAACAAAAAATGACAATGAAATCGCCAATAAAATATTTATTTTTCATAAATAATGAAAGATTAGCCAATAAAATTAAACAATTTTCAAATAGTAGATAAAATTCGGCAATACAATTAAATAATTTTTCCTTCCCAGTAAAACTTTTCGCCCATACACTTATATATATTTTCCTTTAAACACAAAACATTCGCCTCATACATTAAATATTTTCCCCCACAGTAATGAATTATTCACCATAATTTTATGGAATTTTCATATGTTAAAAAAAATCGCCAATAAAAAATTAATTTTTTTTCCTAATTTGAATTTTTTTTTGCCATAATATGAAATTTTCCCGAAAAAATAATTTTGGATTCACTAAGATTTTATACTTTTGCCTGAGGGGAGGAGGTTCTTAAAGTTATCCCTGGTCTCTAGTGAATTGGTGCTCACAAGGTGAATGAGGGGTTGGTGCCTACAAAATTTGTACAAGAAGATTAATACAAGTCATATTTTTGTTGTGGTTGTGTTGCTAATTATTTGGTTTCTCATATGTGCTAATTCAAATTAAATATTGAAGTAATTAAATAAGTTTTAGAAGGTGAAAAAGAATATTGTTCTATTGATTCACCCCCCTCTCTGTATGATCATAGGCTCATCGTACATCACCCTCAATTCTTCTCCACTCAATCCTAGCCCTTAAATCCATCTACATGGATCAAGATCTAACTTGCCATCACATGACAAGTGTCCCTATCCTCCTCTTTCTCACACGTGTGAGTGTGAAAGGTCACCTCATAACCACCCTACCTCTTACACATGTCACTTCCTAAGACACTCTATCTCTTAATCATGTCATAGAAAATACTCTTTCATGTTCTTCCAATTGTGTGCTCACAAATGTGTGAGTGCACCTAACTCTTACACATCTAGTCTCCTTGTGACACTTGTCACAAGGCTAAGAATTCAATTCATGTCATCTCTCTCAATCAATTTTAACCATCCATTAATCATTGAATCTAAACCATTGATTCACCCCATCAAAAAATCTATAAATTGAGGCATTGGGTCTCGTTTTTATTCATCTTCTATCATCCTAACTACATGTCGTCCTATTTTCCATCAATACTCATTGATATTCATCCTAATATCATGCTACTAGTTTGAGCAACCACATTCTTCTCACTAACAACATCAAAAAGGAGAAAATCAAGTGGAGAGGGGTGCCTCTACTTCTGCTCAATTCTTTAGATGAGAAGGTAAATGGATAGGTAATCTTATGTTCTTTCATTTCTTTTATCTATTCATGTCTTATATCATTTCATCATCTTTAGATTGCACTCAAAAAATATTTGTATTAGGAAATCTTGACTAGGTTAGGTGCAAATTTGGGAAGGTTTTTGCTAGCACAAATTTGATACTATGTTGGTATTTTCAAGATCAACAAGAAAAAACCAAAATTCCACAAATCATGAGAACACAAAGCCAAATAAATAATATCAAAGATTTAGTTTGAATATAGAAAATAAGCTTGCATATATAGGTAAGCGAGTGGAGGTAGACAAGTTGGACATAATGATGGACTATCCTTCCAAAGATGAGATACTTGTTAACTCACTTGACCAATGTTCTAGTGAGTGGCAAGTGTATATGTAGAGGTGTCTCACTAAGTGAGTATAAATGTCTCAACTACATGAGGTGGGACAAATCTCTAAAATACATAAGTAAACTTAAGCTTATGTATGAATAGGTAAATCTAGAAAGTATTAACAACTAACTAGCTAGGTAATAACATTATATACACTAACAATATCAATCTAGGAATGATTATTTTAAGCCTAAAGTCAATTTATATTGAATCAATGCCTCTCAATTTGTGATAAAAATGAAAAGATAACATCATCATGTAATTAATATTAAATATTCTCATAATTATATTATTTTTAAAAATAAAATTTATAAACCTTAAAAAGTGTAGATATCCAACCTACTATGAAGGATTTGTGACTCATCACAAGGGCTTCACTAGCTTAAGAGGACAAGGTGAGTCCAATTAATGAATAATACAAATCATTGTATGTTATTTATCTCCTCATTTGGGGATCCCTACCCTATAACACCCTCTCCTATAAGATCCCCCAATAGTTATACTCTCCATGCACTATCATATATAGTGGGAGAGGTGATGCAATAACCCACCATCACTACTACTTCAAGAACCTTACATCATCTTGACCCTCAACATCTAGTACCATATCATATAATGGTATAAGTACATCCTTGACTCATATGATCAATCTCATGGTCCTTCATAAAGTACTTGGAGGAGTAGCAATCTACTAAATCCCCAATGGATGAAGTATCTACTCATGGTAAAACCTCTCCAAATATTCACTATAGTGACAATGAAGCCATTATGAGTGCTGATAGCTATAAAATATTCTTGGGTGATGTTTTCTCTTCACACTAAAGTCTACATACATATATCTACCTTGATCATTACTTCACCCACACATAGCACTTATCTAGCTAACCAAACTTGTAGAATTGTCTCCCCACACCATACCATTATGTAGCAATAGTCTTTCCTACTACTAGTACTATTGGTCACACTATAGTTAGATGATCAAATACCCATAATCATAATAAGTTACCCTCTATAATGTAGTAGCCACCCTTCTATATAAATTAATGCATATCATAATACAAGTTGGCTAACATTCACCAACCCCAACCATACAATTTCCCATTTACCTCCATGCCATTAATTATCTAAACCATTACAATTCATCATGTCTATGAGGGGTCCTCTCCCCCATTAAGTAGCTATAGTTCTTATGTGTTTTATTGCACCTTATTAGCTATTAAAATGACACATGTAATTGCTATACTAACAAGGATGGACCACACATCCTCTAATCTAATAGTTATCACCTTGTTGGGAGTTCAAACACAAATATTTGGTTTCCACCTCTCCATTAGATTTATAAGCATACCCTTGTAGAACTATAAGTCATGAAGCTTCAAAGTGGACCATGCAAAAATTCACACCAATAAATCTCAATACTTCTCTATTTTCCTCATCTTTAGAAATCAAATATATTAGGGTCATACTACCACCTCTCTTGAGTAGAGATTGAGTCTTATAAATCACATGTAAATAAACATAAAATTTATTTAGTAGGGGCAATTTTTTTTTTTACTAGAAGCTTTTTACTATTTGCTCTGGTAAAGCATTTCGGTTGTCATAGTGATTTTGTCCATGCCCAATTTCCCATGAGGTTCTTTTGATACTTAAAATCAATTTTTGGATGGTTACTAAAATATATATTACCACCTTGGAACTAACAAAAAGCTAGGTGCCCAAATGGAGTTGGATAGTAATTTGGTTGCAATCTACATTGGTCTATATTAAGCAAGTTTGTAGCTTTCCAAGGAGGGTTGTTGGTATGTTAAACCAACTTGAACATCCCTTTTAGGGGATGAAAAAATGGTTTAAGACGTTCTTAAGGTGGTAGTCAAGAGAGGAAATTAGCAAGAAATTTTTATTTACAAGTGCTTGAGGGAGTGTGTAAGATGTGAGGGAAATTTCTATACATAAATGTTGTCAAATTAAAGATACGAGAGAGATGAAGATAATACATGCTTGGTCTCTCTTCGTGGCAATTTTTTTCTCAAAAAGGTTTCTCCACATAAATTGTGTGTTGTGAGATGAACTTTTTGAGTTTCTTGCATTCTTATGTTGTTGATTTGTGTCTTTTTATTGTTGCCATATTATGGTGATGTTATCTTTCTTTTATTGTTGATTTAAGTTCATCTATTGTGGTTGTATTAAACATGTTAAAGTGGTTGATTTAAACACTACAAAGAAGTTGAATCTTTAAATGGTAATTCCATATTAAGGCAACTTAATTTTAGATTTGCATGTGATTTTCATTTTTCATATTAAGGTACTCTAGGCCTTGTATCTCACCAATTGGTATCATATAGAATTAATGAAGATTTGATGACAAACAATTGAACTAGAGGTTGATCTTTTATCCACAAAGTTCTTCAAAAAATAAGAATGAAAAACCCATAATAATTTTTTAGGATGATGTAAAAATAAATATCAAGTATTTTGTGGAGAAATGTAAGATCTATCAATGTAATAATGGTGAACTATTGCCACCCCAAGCCAACTTTAACCACTACCTATGCTTGTCCAAGTGTGTATTGTGTAACAATATTTCCGAAAGCCTATAGGAAAATTAGTCATTTTTGTGGTGGTAAATTGCCTCTCCAAATATGCTTATTTTTGTTCTCTTGTCCATCCCTATGGAGCCCCCTTCATTTCCCACACCTTCATCAACTAAATATTTCACCTTCATGGCATACGTGCTTGCATTTTCAATGAATGTGCTCCCATTTTCGCTACTCATTTTTAGACAATTCTTACTTTTCTAACGTCATGGT
Organism: Cryptomeria japonica; assembly: GCF_030272615.1. Taxonomy (NCBI): domain Eukaryota; kingdom Viridiplantae; phylum Streptophyta; class Pinopsida; order Cupressales; family Cupressaceae; genus Cryptomeria; species Cryptomeria japonica. The sequence continues at coordinate 158,998,942 of NC_081414.1, forward strand.
ACCCATCCTAAAGGAGTTTTGCAGATTATTATAGTTAATCCGTCTAAAGTTCTTTTCTTTTGATCAACATCATTAGACCAATGGCTACCATTGAAAGAATTCTTGTGTAATATCACACATCATATTCCAACCAAGATGACACCTTATGAAGTCATATATGATCAATTGCCACCATCTTTTCGAACATATATATCAAGTGGCTCCTAGGTTTAGGCATTGAATTTAATCCTACATGTGTAACACCATTCTTTGTGCCCACAAAAAGAACCAACAAATGGTATAGAATTGCATGAAGCAACATGAAAATCGCCACTATTTGAGCATACTTTCACTATTGGTGACATGGTCTTACTTCACGAATAGTTCTTGAAGTTGTAGGTTCATAAAAAACTAGCAATGAAGTTATACAAGCCCTATAAATTTTTTGTAAAAAAAATGGTTTAGCTGCCTACAAGTTGGAACTCTCCCTCCTCAAGGCTCCATCCAATTTTTAATGTCTCCTATTTCAAAAAATCTCTTAGTCGACATATCAATGCACATTTTGCACTACTTGAGCTAGATATAAGAGGATCTATTCTCCTAACTCTGGACTCTATCCTTAAGAAATAATTGTCCCAGCTTTACAAGTGTAACACTACTTATGTCCTCATCTAATATCATGGTTTACACCCGTAAGATATGCTATCCCTCTTCTAATTCAAACAATAATTCCGTCAATGCAAGCTTTGAGGACAATGTTTTTTTATGGGGAGGGCATTTAGGAACCATAATCATAACTATTTCTTCTTAACTAATCACTTTTCTATTAAAACTTTATTAATAAAAGAATTTAACACAGTTGATTTGTAAGTCATCCCTTTTGCTAAGTAGGCTTATCTCACATGCATGTGAAGTAGTGGTTCTTTTCAATAGTCAAGTAGTCAATTTGACCAGATTGTGAATACAATTGTAATATTCTTTTTAGTCCTATTGATATTTTCCATAATGTTTCTCTATAGTTCTTGTAAGCCTAATCCTTTAGAGATCCTCTTGTTCTAAACCTATTGTCAATCCAAACACTTATGAATGCTCTATTTAGTTCTCTCCTTACCTTCAAACCCAAGTCTCAATAGTATCAATTTATAAATCTTATCACGTACAATTTCGTAGTACCTTGAATGTGCAATACCAATGAAATATACAAGGTTTTATTTTTAAATATACAAATGTTATGCTTCTCTCCAACATCAAACTCTAAACCTCATCATGCATTTTTTTCAAGTGCAAGCTAATTATAACATAAACACAATTGAAATTATTATTTAGACTTCATTTAAAAATTATAATAGTTTATTTCTAATCAAAACCAAACAAATTGAAATCAAATTAAATTCTTAAAATATTTTTGAATTCGCAAATCTATCAGTTATCTTACTCAACAAATGAATGTGAAGCAACATTAGAAATATCTAATCATATACCTACATACCTTTACATAAAATTACATAATAAATCTGGTGTAATTTAATCTTAAATGATCAACCCAACATTAACAAAAGATAATACAACTAATCCAAACGACATAACTATTCATAAGGATTAGGAAAATTGCGAACCCTCCTCTTCTATTTCCTGCTGATCAAGCCTCTATCAATTTTCTTCGAAGTATTCCCCCATTGTTTATTCCCAGCTTTTCATTTCACACACATGCAGGTTTTCTGAAAACAATTCAATGAAACGTCCATGTAATTATAAAACAGATCTTTGACAGATACCCAACAACGTGGTCTAGCTAAATGCTCAAAACAGGAAAAATAATTCTCTAGAAACTAAAAATAAAACCTTGTCCCTTCATTATTACCGAGATCTTAAACAGTGCACGTTATTATACTACAAGTCTATTTTTCAGATCGTTTCATTTAGAATCACCAATAATCTCCATAAGAACATTCTTGCTGTGTAAAATGATGGAAACGGTTCGCATCTCTTACAACAATTTCCCTTGCAACAAAAATCACCAATAATCTCCACAAGAACATTCTCCCTGTTTAAAATGATGGAAACGGTTCACATCTCTCACAACAATTTCTCTTGCAACAGTCTTGGAAATAAATTTTGTTGCAGTGTGGCAGTCAGCACATACTCTAAGATTCTTAACGACTCTAATAGTTGTTCCGGGGGGCATGGTTAACAAACCAAATGCAATTGCCAACTTTTCACTACAGTGGCAAAGAAATAAATTTTTTTCCTCCTCTTCCACAGGATTAAGGAAATGCCTTGAATCTGGAAAATAGCCATCTGCCTTCATCTCCCAATCCAATTCCTCCAACTTTGCATAGATCTCCTCTGTCTGTGGATGTGATCTATCTCCTGCACAAAAAACATGTACCGTTTTATGGCCTTCGATCCAACTACATCCGGGGATCTTTTTAATTCCTCTATCTTTCATCAATCTCCTCAACATTTTAACCTCACCACACCTGCCCACGTCTGCATAGATGTTTGAGAGAAGAACATAAGTCGTAGCATTTTTAGGATCTAAATCAAAAAGCAGCATCGCTGTAAATACTCCTAAGCCTATGTTCACATGTGATCTACAGGCACCTAGAAAACACATCCACACAACCACCACAGGTTTAACTGGCATCTTAATGATAAAGTTTAGGGTGTCCTCAAGACAGCCAGCACGGGCAAGAAGGTCAACCATGCACACATAATGATCAACTGTAGGTGTAATACGGTAAAAGTTACTCATGTGATTGAAGTTGGAACAGCCCTCATCCACTAAACCTGCATGGCTGCATGCACCTAGAACACAAGCAAAGCTTACAATGTTAGGATGTGCTCCAGATTGCTTCATTAATTCAAATATTTTGAGAGCATCCTTGCATAATCCATTTAAACCTGCATGGCTGCATGCACCTAGAACACAAGCAAAGCTTACAATGTTAGGATGTGCTTCAGATTGCTTCATTAATTCAAATATTTTGAGAGCATCCTTGCATAATCCATTTTGTGCATATCCTGCAATTATTGCATTCCATGAGATGATATCTCTTTGAGGCATTCTATCAAAGAGTTGACGTGCTTTTTCTATGATTCCACATTTTGCATACATGTCCACCAGAGCATTTCCAACTACAATATCTGACAAAAATCCTCCTACTATTATGCTTTGATGGATGTCTATACCCTGTTCCAAAGCTCCCATTTTGGCACAGGCAGGGAGGACGCTGGCAAAGGTTGTGGAATTTGGCCTTACACCTGCCGATTGCATTTGCTTGAAAGTCTCTAAAGCCTTTTCAGCAAATCCATTTTGTGCATATCCTGAAATCATTGCATTCCATGAGATTATATCTCTTTGAGGCATTCTGTCAAACAGTTCATGTGCCTTGTCTGTGCATCCACATTTTGCATACATGTCTACCAGAGCATTCCCAACTACAATATCTGATAAAAATCCACGTTCTATTATGCTTTGATGAATGTTCATACCCTGTTCCAAAGCTTCCAATTTGGCTCAGGCAGGGAGGATGTTGGCAAAGGTTGTGGAATCTGGCTTTACATCTGCCAACTGCATTTTCTTGAAAGTTTCTAAAGCCTTTTCAACAAATCCATTTTGTGCATATCCTGCAAGCATTGCAGTCCATGAGACCACATTTCTTTGAGGGATTTCGTCAAACAGTTCACAGGCCTTGTCTATGCTTCCACATTTTGTGTACATGTTTACCAGGGCAGTTGCAACTACAGCATCTGATAAAAATCCTCTATCCTTAATGCTTTGATGGATGTTCATACCCTGTTCCAAAGCTCCTGATTTAGCACATGCAGAGAGGATGATGGCAAATGTTGTAGAATTTGGCTCTACACCTGCCAATTCCATTTGCTTGAAAGTTTCTAAAGCCTTTTCCGCAAATCCGTTTTGTGCATATCCGGTAATCATGGCATTCCATGAAACCACATTTCTTTGAGGGATTTTGTTAAACAGTTCACGTGCCTTGTCTATGCATCCACATTTTGCATATGTGTCTACCAGGGCAGTAGCAACTACAACATTCGACAAAGTTTCTCTATCTTTTATGCTTTGATGGATTTGCACAACCTGTTCCAAAGCTCTCATTTTTGCACAGGCAGGGAGGATGCTGGCAAAGGTTGTGGAATCTGGCTTCACTCCTGCCAGTTGCATTTGCTTGAAAATATCTAAAGCCTTTTCAACAAATCCATTTTGTGCATATCCTGCAATCATGGTATTCCATGTGATCGCATTTTTTTGAGGGATTTCGTCAAACAGTTTAGACGCCTTATCTATGCTTCCACATTTTGCATACATGTCTACCAAGGCAGTTGCAACTACAACATTTGAAATTCCTTTATCCTTTATGCTTTGATGGATGTCCATGCCCTCTTTCAAAGCTCCCATATTGGCACAGGCGGATAGTACGCTAGCAAACGTAAATATGTCGGGTTTTAGACCTGTTTGTTGCATATGATGAAACAGTGCTACTGCCTCTTGAGGATACCCATGTCTTCTGTACGCTGCAATAATCGTATTCCATGAGACGCTGTCTCGTTCTTTCATGTGATCGAAGACTTTTCGAGCATCCACCAAACATCCGCACTGAACATACATGTAAATAAGCTTATTATGAGAAGTCGTGCATGTAGTAAAGGCAAATCGTCTATGGGCGATGAAAGAGTTGATTTTTTTCCCTTGTGAAAGCGCGTTCTTGAGAACACATGTCTGCAACAATTGAAGATATGTAGAGTAGTCTCCAGGGGACTTGTGTCTGCTAAGCAGAATGTGCAGCATAATGCTGTGAGATTGAGACGAGTACTGGATGACAATGGCATTTTATTATTGTAATTGGAGTGTGGAAAATGCGCAGTGGCAAGCCTGTGAGCATTTTCACTTGAAGCAGAGATGATAGCTGACACAAATTAACGAGAAATTTTCGTAATAGCAATCTAACAATTTACCTCACTATACACATTTACCCCGGTGTAGACAAGTCATGGCAGGGTATTGGCTTTCCATGGCCACCATACAGACTCTGCATCTTCTGTAACCAAATGTATTTTTTGATTCCAATCACTATTTTAGAAAAATAAAATCAAGAATAGACCATCAGTACCAAAGAAAATATTTCTAAAAACCCTAACACCAGTGAAACCAAGCTCTTATAACAACTATTAACCCATGAAACCACATCCTCCTGACACAATCCAAATTATCAAAAAGATTTTATACATAAGTGGCTGGAACCACGACAAACCTGAGTGCTCCCATTTTAAACTGTAAATAAACCCATTATAGAAACTGCACAGCTGCAAGCAATGTCCTCATAATGAAAATGGGAGAAGAACAAAATTATACACTGTACATGCTATTTCTCCCCCAAACTCTTGGTCGGCTTGGTCCAATCCATGACCCCAACAATCCACAATCATAGTGTAAATATGAGAAAAATTCAAAAATAGTTGTGGCAGTTAATAGTCGAGTATAAGCAGAGAAAATAGATTGGTATAGATAGCTTCTTGTCAAAGAGATTAATGATTTTATATTAATAAAAAGCTTATGATGTAATTGTTCATGCAAAATTTTAATATAATTTTATGGTTTTGAGAATATTTAAATTATTTAAATTTATATTGTATATTAAGTTTATTCACAATTGAAATGTATAAATACTAGTATATCATTAAAGGAGGATGTTGATATGGCGTAAAGTTTTATATTAATATCAAAATTAAGAAAGTTGGCTAATAATAAGTGTATTAGACACTTATCAATCATAACAATGAAATGATAATAGTTTATAATATAATATTTATAATTGTATGCTCAACATATGTCTTAATGTCTTTTCCTATTTAATTTTGTGCCTATATTTATGAAGATGTCTTGATACTTGTATATGTTGATATTAACAAACTCTTGTGCAAAGTTGAAACCACTTGCCTAACTTTATCCATGTGAAATTCTAGGTCTATTGCCTTATCCTAGTCTTATGTGTGTAATTTTGTATACAATCAACGTATTTGCATTTATTATCTTGATTATTCTTGCACAAGCCCTCAAAAAATATTTCTTGCTATGTAATCTTAGTTGTTTATCTAATCCTAGGTCAAGTTTGCACTTGCAAGGTCATACTTGTAGTTACAAACTTAGCCCAAATTCCAATTAAATTTTATTCGGTTGGTCCCTTATGCACCTAGGTCCCAAGCTAACGTTGTAAATGTTTTCATGAATTATTTTCATGTGCTTGTATTAAAAGACATTCAATTGCATTGTATCAGGACATGAAAAACATGATTGAATCATTCTCATACACTCTTGCATTCAAATATCAATCATTCAGGAGCATGCAGAATAGAATAGATAATCATGCACTTTAATTTGGTGCTTAAAAGGACAAATAGACATTTTAAAGCAATTTCTTATTGTAATCTCATCACTGAACAAGGGCCTAACTTATATTTTTAGTGAAATCCCACTATAGGGAAGCCCTAGAACACTACCAAAAAGTTTTTCCAATGAATTTAGGTTAAACAATCTAAAATTTAGAGTTCATAGGACACAATTTAAATGTTTATAGAGGTCAAATTTGTACATACAAGGCAAGTTAATAATTGTGAACTAGATCTAGGCTAGTGAAGTCAACCCAATGTAAAATAAAAAAGATCCTAGTGCTTATCTATACATCTAACTATCTAGAGCATATTTCAATCTTAGGGTACACAAATTATATCATTGTGTTTATCAATTTTGCACTCATTCTTCAATCACCAAGCTAAGTGTTATATGCCTTTTATTTTCCTTTTGTAAAAATAGCAATTGCTTATATCCTAATCCATCTCTAGCTAATCATAATGAATGCTAGTCTTGGATGATTACATCCATGTGTACATGCATCTTATTTGACAATGCTAATTTTAGACTCATGAAAAACCATTATTTTCCTTTGAATCATTTAATTGAACCTTATCTATCTTACATAAGCTTAAGTCAAAGAGAATATTCCTAATTACTCCATTTAGGTTTTAAATTTGAAATAACTATGGTATTATTAATAATTGTCTTAAGGTTTTGATCTTTATTGTCCTTCCATTCTTGGCTTAGGGTTAGGGTTATATAGTGAAATGTAGATTTTATTTATCAAAACATTCTTGCTTGTTAATTTTTAGCACATTTATAATGATACTAAATTTTTAGCACATTTATAATGATACTATTTTAATTAAAGAGTTTATGTTGTACTTAAAGGGTAAACCTTTGCATTGGTTTGATTCATCTTATTTATTCTACACCTCTTTTAACTCTATAGGGAATGAAAAATCATTTTTTTTCTTCTAGAAATAGAGATGATAATATGGACTTAGATGTGATTCCTCCTAATGTCTCTTTTGGTCCAAATATATTAGTTAATACATACCAATTTACTACAAAGATGGGTTCATTTTATTTTGTAGGATAGTGCACACCAAAGATTAGTATGATGTCAAAAAATTAATACAATTCCTCCCAATCTTCCACCTAGCACAATTAATCTTCTTGTTGCACCTCAAGCTAAATATAAAATAAAGGAGTATTCAATATACCTCTCTCTCTATCCTTTCATATTTATTTGTCTCTATTTGTCTCTTTCTATCTCACCTCTCCCTCCCCCCCTCACTCTAACTCTCCCGTCCATATTTATTTGTCTCTATCTCTCTATTTCCATCTCATCTCTCTCACCTCTTTCTACCTCACTCCCCCCATACTCTATTTATCTACATACATATTTCCCAGCCTTCCATATCTATTTCTTTATCTCTTTCTATCTCACATCTCCCTCCCTACCCCCCTCTCTTTGAATACCTCTTCCTCCCTCCCTCGATCCAACTCTTCTCTCTGCTTTCTTCTCTCTCACCTCTCTTTATCTCTCTCCTTCCCTCTCCACCTCTCTCTATTCAATTTCTCCCCTCTCAACTTATCTCTATCTCTCCTCTCCCTAGCCCTCGCTTTATCCCCCAAACCTTTTCTTGCCTCTTCTATCAATATCACCTCTCTCCCCACTCTCCCTCTTTACTACCTCTTTGTCAACCTACATCTCTCTCCATTCCTACCTATTTATCTATCTCTATATTTCCTTTTTTCTTTATTTATCTCTATCTACCTACCTCTCCCTAACCCCCAATACTCTATTTATCTAGATACTTGTCCCTCCATCCTTGCATATTTATTTGTATCTATATAGAGATCCAATGGGAGAGAGAGTGAGGTGAGAGATGTAGAGGGGAGTGAGAAATGTGTATAACGAGATAGGGAGGGAGAGGGAGAGATGTAAAGAGGGAGGGAGAGAGAGATATAAAGAGGGGAGAGATAAGGAAGTGAGAGAGAGAGAAGAAAGGAAGGGGAAAGAGGAGGATTGATAGAGAGGGAGAGAGGTGAGAGACCTAGGGGAGGATAGAGTGATGAGAGACCTAGAGTTAGAGATAGAGAGGTGAGTGAGATAGTGGGGGAGTGAGAAACGTGTGTAATAAGACATGGAGGGAGAGATAGTGAAGTAAAGAGGGAGGGAGGAAGAAAGAGGGAAGATATAAGTATATCGAGTAGGACACCTATAAAAATATACTTGAACTATGAAGGACAATCCAATAACTTTGTGGTAATAAACACATAAATACCAATACATACTTGATTTATGAAGGACAATCCAATGACTATTTATGCATTTATTCTCACATAAATAGTAATTGGATTTCCCTTCATAATTCAAGTAGTATTTCTATAGGTGTCCTACTCTATCTACTTCTATCTCCCAACTTTATCTCTCCCCCCTCTTTACCTCTCTACCTCTCCCTCCATGTCTCATTACACAGATTTCTCACTCCTCTCTCTCTCTCTAGGTTTCCCATCACTCTCTCCTCCTCTAGGCATCTCACCTCTCTACCTCTCTCCATTTGTCCCTCTCTATCAATCCTCCCCTTTTTGCCTTCCTCTCTTCTCTCCCTCACTTCTCTATCTCTCCCCAGTCCAAGTTTCTCCCCCTATTTACCTCTCTACCTCTACCTCCCTATCTCATTACACATAATACTCACTCCCCTATATATATATTACCTCACTCTCTCCCCATTGGGTCTCTCAGCTTTCTACTTGTGGAGTGGGAAAAGCGAGATTGGGTGACTAGGACCTAATCCCACTTTTGCCAACACATTGGGAATATGAAAGAGCCTAGGGAGATAGCTCACTTTGGCTACTTCTTGTGAGAAAGAGAGAGCCAAGGATTATCTCTTAGGGTTTCTATTCCTCTTGTTGTATGTAAAGAGAAGATGTGAAAAATAGGATGTGATTGATTAAATAGACTAGGTGATGAACAATGAAGCATATGTAAACTGAAATTGCATAAACTTGCAGGACTGAAACTGAGATACTAAAAGCAGAGAAGAGGGAGGAATTTGAATGTGTACCTAGAGTCAAAAAATGAGCCAAACTAACCTGGATAGGGGTGCCACGACCTGGTCATGTTTTGTCTGACATAAAGTTGCAACTGAAGGCCTGCAAATTTTATGTTCTAAGCCCTTAACTTGCCAAATTTCACTTGAAAGTGGGGGGACCAGGGCACCACGCCCCTATCCTGGGAAGGACCACAACATCACGCCCATGTCCCTGATGATTTTGGGAAATATTTGAGGTCTTAAGACAATCCTTGTGCCTTTTAGTAGTCTTGAAATTCTTCCAGGTACCTGTACCTGCACCTGCAACTGAAAATAGGGTTTTGGGTGGCTATATGGGATTTTGCCTTAGTCAAACCCCTGTTATGGTGAATTCTACCTCAACAAATTGTCGATTTGTATAGTAAAATAGTGTTTGCAGGAATCTTGTGTGTGTGCAAGACCCTAAAATGATGAATGAAAACAATCTAGAGTAACCCTATGCTATAAAGAGTAAACCCTAAATGATTGTAATTGACAAAGTGAATGCTCTAAATCAATGATGCTAAGTGATCTAAAGTATAAATACAAATTTACAAATTGATGTAATGAATCTCATACAAAGACATGAAAACAACATGAAATCATACCCAACCCCACGGGAGGGGTACAAGCCAATCATCAGTCAGTGATCTCCTATTGCTTTCCTTCATCTTCAAAACCCCCCAATTGATGAAAAAATGCTTGATATATGTTGTTGAATGTTGTTGAAGACTCCAAAAGACCTGCTCCTTCACTGCATAGAAGGCTCCTTGTGATCGCTAGAAAACTTAGCCAAAAACTTCCAGGCCTTCAAATGAAGAAAGAGAGCTCTTATGTGTGAAACCCTAGATCTTAAATTTGTCTTTAGGCTGAAATAGGATTTGAATTTCCCACCTGGGGTTAAGTATTATAATATCATAGAATTATGCTCCCGAAATTTCGGGAAAAATGTCAGGGACTGTGTTGCACTTGCACACAGGCTAACCAACTTTTCTCCAAAATTTCAGGGTCATTAGATATGATGATATTAGAGTGAATGCCAAAGTTATAGCTGATTTAAAGATGTTTTGATATGCTAAATCGAGCCTTAAAGGTTGAAATAAGACATAATTAGGGTTTATAATTTAATGATTTATTGGAGGAATAAAATGAAAAGGGGCACACTTAGGGTAAATGGCCCAATTTTATGATGTGGGTGGTGATGAAATATGACTTAAGATTTAATAAAATTAATTAATTAAATTCTTAAAGGGAACAATGCAAGATGAAAACACACTAAGGTGGGTGCTAAACTAAGCGTAGAATTGTACCACCCTCGAATTGTGAAAGGAGATTGATGATAAATTCTCACAAGAAGATTTGGTACAAGATCAAAAGATAATGGAAAATCATTTGGTAAGAAAGAGGACTAAACCTCAATTCCAACACAACAAAAAGTGTGAGGATTTGAGAGCTCTCTAACACAAGAAAGATTTAAATGGAAACAAATGAAACTCCATAAAGGAAATTGGAAAAGAATTGAGGATTGAAATGACATCAAAGAGAGATTATTTATAGCAACACTCTTCTAAAAGAAGGCAAGAGATCCTCATTAGGGACATGCATGATCACAAAATAGAAGGGTTTATTATAAAAGATATTACTCAATGAAGAAAAGAAATTGATGAATGATCAAAGACTTCCAACACGAAGGAGGAGGTCCTAATTGAGGATATGTACTTAAGATCCCCATTAGGGATGCTTGTTCCAATATGAGAGAAGGAATTCAAATATGAATATGCCTCTGCAATCAATAAGAAAACCTTATAGAAGACACTAATTCACAAATGGGAAATTTTAATCTTAATAATGAGAGATGTTTGAGATCACTCTTGCCCCCCAATATACATAGGGAGAAGAGATGAGATAGAAATGGGCTATTATGTTGCTTCCAAAAGTATGATTACACGTGAAATTGTACCATCATGAATGACAATGAGCCTCTAGTAAATGAGCTACCAATGTCACATAATGATGAGCAACATAATAGATATTAATGTTATTTAAAGACATGATAGATTGAATGAGGTATTTCAATATGACATGTTAAATTCTCTACTATAAGTGAGATTAAAAACATATATAAGATGATGAATGTTAAAAAGTCTTTATAAAGAGATAAGTTTATAGGAGAAGAATAGGCCACTAAGTCATAATTTCTGGCACACAATGAATCTTAGGAGAGGGACAAGTGTAATTCATTAGAGCCTTATTCCTAGAAGATGGGATTAGAAATCTCTTGAGGAGATTCATAAAGAGATTTGTTCATCACCAAGATTTCCTTATGAGGGGGATGAGTGTTGAAAGAAGTAGAAGATGATTTAATTGAGGTGAGGTCATCATCACTACTAAATATAGAATTAACATTGAGAGATGGTTTTTTAGATGCTTTGGTGGGCTTAGAAGGATTATATCCAAGTCCAAATGAAGCTTAATGTGTGTTATGTTCTACAAGAACTTTAATTCCTTGTTCATTTGTACCACAACCATTGCCATTATATTGGAACTCTTAGCTAAAATATGAAAACTAGGACCATAAAGGGATGCCAAATCAGAAAGAGATGGTTGCACCTCATAGGTCTCAGTACTATATGAATTAGAGGAAGAATTTCAATAATTATTTGAATTAGAAGTAGCCACAAATTTTTTACTTAGTTGTTTAGACAAAGTGGGTTTCTCTTTAGGTTCTTCCTTAGATTTATCCTTCTCAGTCTTAGATCCTTTCCAAGATGCTCTATACTCTCCTATAAAAGTAGGGTTAAAGTATATAGATCCCCAATCATCATCTGAGAGTACTCCTTCAAGAGAAAATAGATATTTGGGAGGAGATTACGATTGAGTAGAAGAATCAAGAGTACTAGAAGGAACAAGATCATTAAAATAAATATATGTATTTGAAGAAGTAGGAGTATTAGGAGAAGAATGGGAAGTCGTTGAACAAGAAGATCTAGCTTTTAATGGAGCTTGAAGATTGGTATCAGCTAACAAGGTGTGTGTCTTATTTTCATAAATGAACTTGACTTTCCTATGCAAAGTTGAGGGGATAGCTTGCATGCTATGAATCTATAGTCTCCCCAATAAAAGGTTATATTGCAAATTACTAAGCATGACATGAATAGGTGTAGATAAAGTAACATGACCTACCTTAATAGGCAAGGTTATGATACCTAAAGATTGTTTAGAAACATTATCAAAGCCTCGAATAGAAACAGAAGTAGGTTCGATGAGAGAACGATCCATGTTAATCTTATCCAATAAGTCCACACTGCAAACATTAAGGCTAGAACCATTGTCCCTAAGGGTTCATCTTATAGCATTATTTTTTATAATAACCACAATCATAAGAGGATTGTATTGATGTTGTATTTCATAAGAAGTTAACTCATCTTGTGTGAATATAATTTGAGCTTTGGGTTTGTTTGTAGGATAAATCAAACAAGCCATGTTATTAGGTGTCATTGTAGGTGGGACATCTAAGCTTTTCAAAGCATCTTGTAATATCCCATGATAAACAGGAGAAGTTTGAACCAAATCCCAAATAGAAATCTTGGCAGGAGTAGCTTTGAGTTGTTCAATGAGATCATACTCCTTACTAAGAGTTTGTGATATTTGAGGTGCTTGTGGAAGAGCAGGTTGAGAGGGAGGAAGTGAAGTTGGGATAATTGGAAGATGAATATGTCGCCTATTGTTTCTTGTGTTTTAGGTATGAGAAAACTCGTGACAACTCTCTTTAGTGATTTTCTTAGCATACTCATACGGGCTCTTAGTAGGATAGCCTCCTTGCACAATAATAACACGTTTCTTAGGAGTGCAAAAAGAATCATTAGCATAACCACCTTGAACCACTAAGATAGGCTTACATTGATAAGTTTGAGAAGGTGTTTCATTCACATGTATCAAATTGATTGAAGATGGTTTAGGAATATCAGGGGTGTCCTTATGAATTTTAGAAGAAGAATGGACAAGATTGTTGGAAGAATTGTTGATAGTCTCTTCTTGAACTAAAATGTTATAATGAATAAGATCAATTTTAGGAGGTAGACTAGAAGTAGGCATTGATGTTTTAGAAGGAAGAGTATTAGTAGGAAAGGTCATATCATCCTTTATAACAAAAGGATCTACATGGGGAATAGACTCTCTAAGAGAAGGATCAACATTACTCTCTAAAGTTCCACCTCTGTGAGGGACACCCTTGAAAGAGATGTTAACAATCTCTTCTTGAACTAAGGCATCCTTATGAGAAGAACCTAGTTGGGGAGAAGGAGATGCCTTACCTTTAGAGAAAAAATGATTGAGATCCATGGAAGGTGAGATGCTATCAAGAGAGTTATCAATCATGATTTCACCCCCTTTGGCTAGGGTTCTCTCATGGGGTAGAGATTAATCAACACCTTCTTCTAATTGTTCGTCCCAAATAGTGAGGTCATTGAAAAAAGTATTAAAAATATCTTGCACAAAGATGTCCTTAATTTTATTGCCAATTTTGGGAGAAGGGATAACATTGTTCATTAATTCTTCATCCTTACTACATGTGTTTAAATCATCCTCTTGCCTCAAAATGTATTCAATAGGATGATTAGGGGAGAGAGAATTAAGGAAATTAATTATGATTTCATCTTCTTTTTCTATGGCTATGGGTAAGACAAGCTTCGGGGTAAGGAGAAGCATTTTTCATTAATGCATCATCTCTAGTGGGAATTTTGTTGAAGTCAAAAGAGGAAATGACATCACTAGGAAAAGTAGGGACAATACCATCTTCTTGCACAAAATTATCCTCACAAGGGGAGTATTCTTTAGGAAGGAGATGAACATCTTTCTCCAAAGATTCATTTTTTGGAAGGAGATCTTTGAAAGAAGTGCTCATAACCTCTTTTTGCACTAATATGCTTCCATTGGCAAGACCAAATTTAGGAGAAGATAAGTCAATGCCCATCAATACATTTTCACTTAGAGAGGAATCATGTAAAGAAGGCAAAGTAAAATTAAGAAAAGTGTTTATGATATCATCCTCTTCCTCTAAGATAGCTAGATGGGAAGGGCACATTTTAGGAGAATTGTCAAGATCACTCTTCAAATCTTCATCCTTAGAGCATGGGAGAGTTTTGAAGAGGTTGGTAACAACTCTTTTAGGAATTGAAATGTTGTCATAGATAGGAGGAGGTTATTTAAGAGATAGAAAAATTGAAGCAAGGGAAGCTAACCCATTATCACCTTTATGAAATGAATGCATCATGCCAACAATTTTCCTCTTTCAAATGATAACATATGCAAAATAGAAGGAAATGTTCAATTTTAACCAATGAAAGAACTCTAAATATTGATGTAGAAAATGAAATTTATGAGTGAAATGTGTTCCTAAATCAGATCTGAAATTAATGATCCAAATTAAGCTATCCACAAGTTCAATTTTGAATTGAAAAATTAGGGTTTTAACAAAATTGACCTCTAAATTTTTTTAAATTTGCAAGGAATTGAAACTTGTAAATGTAATGAATTTGAAATAGAAAAAAACACTTAGATCTGAGAACATAATTCAGAATTAAAGAGGATTGGATTCATGTCGGGTTCACCAAAATGTTGGGGGGGGGGAGTTGTTGGCAAATGCACACTCCAATGAGAAATTGTGGGTGATTGAAGGTTTTGTCATTGATGGTAACCTTGCAATCATATGATACCGGCAAGACAAATATACTGGCACCGGCAACCAAAAACTCTACACCAGCACACAAAACACCAGCAGTGAAAGGAAGGATACCGACACCCTGGACGACAGGAATTTTGTTTATTATGTATTTTGTAATTAATTGTAAAATCATTGTAAGCCGACATGGTGAGTTGTAATATGACTCATATATGTATGGGATCATTGTAGAACATTTTGTAATAAGGAGATAGGCGAAATTATGTAGACCTAATATGCAAATTATAGGTTAAGAGTTTATGTATGTAGCAGAGCTTAAACCGGTACTGGATCTGGCATAGCATATGCTAATCTGAAGTAGTACAAGACATTGGATTAATATAATCCATTTTTGTAAGTTAGTGTGACTTCTTATGTATTTGAGCAGTGAGCTCTAGGCACTTGGCCTTCCTGCATGTGCAAGCCCCTATTGTAAGAGTAATATTCCCTTATTAGCCAGTAAGCGAATATTGTGGGTCACAAATCCCACCAAGGTTTTTCCCACACCAAGTTTCCTCATTAAAATACTATGTTATGGTGTGCTTCTCATGTGGTTGTTGTTATTCTTGTTTACTGCATTATTTCTGGTTTACCGGTACACAGTTTTAATATGCTTTTCATGTTTTAAGTCAAGTAAATTTATATACCGGTTAGATACTGATTGACCCCCCCCCCTCTTAGTATCTTTGGGAATCCTAACAATTGGTATCAGAGCCTGGTCCTCTATTTTTAGAAGCCTAACAACTTGAGGAAGATCTTGTCATCGGTAGAGATGGAAAACTTGAGAAAACCATTGGAAACAACTCTTTCAGACTATGATGCAGAAAAGTTGAAGAGTATCAAACTTGAAGATGATTTAAAGGTTGCTCAAGATATTATTCAAGCACTTCAAGAAAATCTTACCATTGCAAGAATTAAGAGAAGAGAACTTTATGAAAAGATGCAGAATGAGAATGATGAAAAGGAAACTCTTAATGATCTGGTAAACAAACTAAGACAAGAAAGCAGTACAACAAAGAATGAGATGCAGGATATGACTATGAGATTTTGTAAAGAAATTGAAGATAGAAAGAAAAATGAAGATGACCTGACTAGGAGACTGAATGATGCTGCAAATGAAAATCTCAGACTCAATCATGAGAATGATATGTTAAAGACAAATCTAATTCACTCAGAGCATGATAAAAATGAACTCATAAGACAGAAGGACTTATTGGAAAATGAATTGGCTACTGCAAATCAACGCAAGGATAAATTCAAGAAAAGTCCAGAGGAACTTGATGACATGCTGAAAAATCAGAAACCAAATGGCGATACAAATGGCCTTGGCTTTGAAATTGGTGAAAGCTCTGGTACTACAAACAATCATGATCATAGAAAACCGGTAAGGAAACCTACTACTTACAAATTTAATGGCAAATGCTTTAACTGTAACAAGTATGGTCATAGAGCAAATCAGTGTAGATCTAGAAATTATCAGAACACTAATACACCCATCGGTCAATTTTCTAAATGCAACAAAGTTGGTCATAATTCAGAAAATTGTAGAATGAATGTAAGATGCTATGTTTGTGGAAGATTTGGGCACTTATCTAATCAATGCAGAACACATACTAGCATAGGATATGGGAAAGCTATTCAGAAGAACAATGTGACTTGTTATGCTTGTAACAAGATTGGACATATTGCTAAATTTTGTAGAAGGAAGCCCTCACCGGCAAATAACAAAGGTCCTAGTTTGAAAGGTAAAGAAAAGGTTGAAGAGGTAAAGCAAGAATTCTCAAAACAATGGATCAAAAAGATAGATCATAATATTGATGGGAATACTCCTCCACCAACAGAATAGAGTAACACTCCACTGGTAGGAGACTCTTCATCTAACTGAAGAAAATTCTTTTGGGGGTTTAGAAACTAAATGAAAAACATGCTATTATTCCTTCGGTTGATTGTGAGAAGTTGAAATTACTTCTATACCGGAAGATTAGTTAAGTTGTGACTTAATCGGCAAGCATTAAATGTGGTAGTTGGCAAAAATAACATTATAAAGAAAGTGTTTTGGCTCCTTTTTCATTCACCGAACATTCAAATCTTTGAGAGCGTGAAAATTCCCGAGCGAAGGTATTTCAAGCGAAGAAATGAAGCAATCCATCAAATCATTCATCCTTAAGGTAGAATGAGGTATTTATAGCTATGGCATCTTCATCCACTCCTGAATTTATTGCAAACCCTACTGTTGTTGAAGTTGTTAAGCGACCTAGACCCGTATTCTAGCTAGTTCCCAAAATTGCAAAGAAAGATGATAGCATAGATGCATTCTCTCAAATCCCTAAAGGAGTAGTATATGCTGAAGATACTAGGATGTATATACATTGTCATATTGATGAACTAGGTGATGATGAGATTAAAAATATGTATAAGACTATAATTTGTGATGAATCTGAAAATGTCAAACCTGAACATAAGATAGTAGAAACCCTAGGTTTCACTGAAATTCTTAGTATCCCAGATTTTCCCAAGGATATCATAAGGATTGTGTTAAGGAGAGTACATGGTGAATTTTTCTGGTTAGACTCTATTCATAAAATCACAAAAGAAGTAGTAAAAGTTATAACAGGGTTACCCTCCACCAGTAACAGACCTGACAAAACAAAGAAGGTCTCAAATGACATGGTGACAAACCTAACCGGTGCAACATTTGATAAGAGATCTCTAAGGGTAAACGATGTAAAGGATATAAATGTCATATTTATCAGTATGATCTTAGGTTATAAGGTTACACATGCAAATAGGATAAACTCAGTTTCTAGCCTATGTATCAAGAGTACCTATGATATGGTCAATGATAATGCAAGGATAGACATATGTGAATGGCTTAAAGATGAGTTGATAGACAATATAGGAAAGATCAAAAGAGACAAGAAAGGAACATTCAGATTTGGAAACTTACTTGTTTGTCTGATGCTATACATAACCAAACAAGTACCTGGTATTGGTGCTAAAGATTTTGGATTTGATATACCGGTAGGAAAACAACTATCTGAACTATTGAACAATATGGGAGAGAATAGGGAGAAAAACATAAATGAATATTTTCAAGCACTAAAGGCTCGAATGAAAACCAGAGTAAGGCTATCACAAGCTATTGTGGATAAGTATCAAAAGGAAATCTATTTTGTGATAAAGAAAGATGAAATTTGGATGGAGGTAGTTATCCCTATAACCATCTAGGTAACTGAAATGGGCTATGAGATAGATGATAACATCATAGAAACTTATGCAAAAGCCCTCCTTGAAGCTCCTAAGGAACCGGAAGAGAAAGTATTTGGTAGTGCAGAAACAATTGAAAACACAATACAATCAAGGAAAAGAGTTAAGAGAGTAGAAGCAAAGGTTAGGTAGGGATCTCGACAGGAGAAAGCAATTAGGGAAGATGTGCTAAAACAAACTGGTATAACTAAAAGTGAGTTGGAAGCACTTCAACCGGAAACTCGCCTTTCATCGGTTGGAACTTCTTCAGAAAGTGACATACCTGTTGTATTCAAGAGAGTTGAAAGGAAAAGAAAACCTTCACTGACACCTTCTCCTACACCAAAAAGGACAAGATGGAAGCAACAGGCAGTAAGGCCCCCAGCAAAGAAGATGACTCCTAAGAAGAAAACAAAACAAGACATTTCCCCAATAGACAAACTTCTTAGTGAAATAACAGAAGATGGTAAGCTGAAGAATATCAACAAAATATACAATACACTATTAGCTGATGATATGGAAAGTATAGAGAACAATGTAATCTTACACTTAGATATATACAAGAAATTCTTAATGGAAGTTGTTGATGAAATTCCAAATGACTTGTATAGGAGATTAGAAGCCAGAAGATTATCTATTATTGAATTGGATAAAAAGATTAAGATTGAAAAATTACTAGCAGTGCATCCAGTTAACTCACTTGATGAAATAGACAAATTAATCAGTGAGGCTAACCAGACAGTGTTTTCTACTACTCACCGACATGTAGCATTAATGGCAGACAGAGTAAAGGAAGTTTCTGAGGAAACTACTGATGGATGGGATATTTTCTTTGTGGAGAAAGAAAAAGAGGAAGAATTACTTAGACCTAAAACTATCAAAGTATATCAAAAGGACAGAGATAAGGGTAAAGGTAAGGTAGGTGGACCACCAAGTTTAAAAATAACTGACAATATGCCCCCACCTTTTTCAGATACTCCACCGGTAGACACTACTGAAAATCAACTGGCCATTGAGAGTATGGAGACTCTGGTAGAAGACACAAACCTTGAATCAGAAATTTTGTATACAGTAAATGTAGATACTCAGGAAGTTAATATCGTGGTTGACAGAGAGACCACTGAGGTTAAGGAGAAAGTTGTGACTACTGATTCACCAGCTCCAGAGGTTGAGTCAAACACAGAAAAACCTAAACAAGAAGAGCAACCGACAAAGGATACCATTGAGAAACCGGTAGATACAATAGACAAACCATCTGAAGAACCGGCTAAGCAAAGTTCAGAGGTATAGACCGAGATTACATCTGAGAAACTGACAACTGAAAACTCAGAGAAACCTTCTGAGACACAATTGGAGAAACCCAAACAGGTACAGGTTGAAGCACAGGTACAGTGCCACCGACACAAACTGAAAAGCTTAAAACTTTGTTTGTGGAAATGCATACTTAGACAGACCTACCAGAGGTTGAACCAAGCAAGGAAATAACTACAACCGGTAGCATGACTATTATAAAGACTGTTGGACAAACATCTGGTATAGCTATGACAAAATTCAGACTTACTAATGTAACTGAGGTCTTATTAGATTCAATAAAGAAGATCACTGAATGCAATGCACAAGCCTATAAGGCTATTGATGATACCATACCAATTCTTAAATTGATAGCACCAAAGTGCAGTGTTGAGAATAAAGATTCTTTAGGTCAAATAGACACATTGTCTAAGTTTATCACCGACAACCTAGTAACTATTGATCAAATGAATGAGGATACATTTAAAGAAAGAATGATAAAAGAAAAAGAGAAATTCTTTGAGGATATTGTTAAGAATAATAAGGAAGAAATGGACACCCTTTTATCGGAACTTAGAGAAATAATCTATGACTTCAAGAAACTGTACAGGGATACTTGCAAAACAAATGTCCTAACAGAGGATCTTGACGAGGAGATCAGCAAAATACAAGAAAAGATAAATAATATTGCTGATAATCTGATTGGAGCATCAGATTCATTTTTGGAGTTAGAGAAGAAAATTGCAGAGCAGGAAGAGAAAATCAGGAAACTGGAAAATGACAAACAAGGAATAAAGGACAAGGCAAAGGACTTAAAATGTAGACTTAGTCCAAGACTAGAGTATCTTATTTCCTGAAGAAAAAAAATATCTGAGGCTCTGGTTCCCAGACTGAAGACACCGGAAGAGAAAATGCACATACTCACCGGTACAGTGCAGAGAACACAAGAGGCCATAAAAGACTGCAAAACATTCAACAATGGCATAAATCTAGTTTTGACAGATATCTTTCAGATTGTAACCCACCAGTTACAAGAATCCAGGCAGGACTCCACTGACAGTGAATGACAATCTTTGTCATTGATGTCAAAGGGGGAGTAGTGGGATGAGAAAAATGGTTCATCTGCTCAAGGGGAGCATACAATTTTGGTAAGACAATTTTGGCAGACTATGTTTGGATATCATTTTGGACACTTTTTGATTTTTCTCATGAGTGTTGCCATCAATGCCAAAGGGGGAGATTGTTGGCAAATGCACACTCCAATGAGAAATTGTAGGTGATTGAAGGTTTTGTCATTGATGGCAACCTTGAAATCATATGATACCGGCAAGACAAATATATCGACACCAGCAACGACAAACTCTACATCGGCACACAGAACACCGACAGTGAAAGGAAGGATACCGACACCCTGGCCGACAAGAATTTTGTTTATAATGTATTTTGTAGTTAATTGTAAAATCATTGTAAGCCGAGAAGGCGAGTTGTAATATGACTCATATATGTATGAGATCATTGTAGAACATTTTGTAATAAGGAGATAGGCAAAATTATGCAGACCTAATATGTGAATTATAGGTTAAGGGTTTATGTATGTAGCAGAGCTTAAACCGGTACTGGATCTGGCATAGAAGACGTTAATCTGAAGCAGTACAAGACATTGGATTAATATAATCCAAATTTGTAAGTCAGTGTGACTTCTTATGTATTTGAGCAGTGAGCTCCAGGAACTTGGCCTTCTTGCATGTGCAGGCCCCTATTGTAAGAGTAATATTCCCTATTGGCCAGTAAGCAAATATTGTGGGTCACAAATCCCACCGAGGTTTTTCCCACACCGGGTTTCCTCATTAAAATACTATGTTATGGTGTGCTTCTCATGTGGTTGTTGTTATTCTTGTTTACTGCATTATTTTTGGTTTACCGGTACACAATTTTAATATGCTTTTCATGTTTTAAGTCAAGTAAATTTATACCGGTTAGATACTGATTCAGCCCCCCCCCCCCTCTCACTATCTTTGGGAATCCTAACAATTGGTATCAGAGCCTAGTCCTCTATTTTCAGAAGCCTAACAACTTGAGGAATATCTTGTCACCGGTAGAGATGGAAAACTTGAGAAAACAATTGGAAACAACTCTGTCAGACTATGATGTAGAAAAGTTGAAGAATATCAAACTTGAAGATGATTTAAAGGCTACTCGGGATATTATTCAAGCACTTCAAGAAAATATTACCATTGCAAGAAATAAGTGAAGAGAACTTTGTGAAAAGATGTAGAATGAGAATGATGAAAAGGAAACTCTTAATGATCTGGTAAACAAGCTAAGACAAGAAAACAATACAACAAAGAATGAGATGCAGGATATGACTATGAGATTTTGTAAAGAAATTTAAGATACAAAGAAAAATGAAGATGACCAGACTAGGAGACTAAATGATGTTGCAAATGAAAATCTCAGGCTCAGTCATGAGAATGATATGCTAAAGACAGATCTAATTCACTCAGAGCATGATAAAACTGAACTCATAAGACATAAGGACTTCTTGGAAAATGAATTGGCTACTGCAAATCAACACAAGGAGAAATTCAAGAAAAGTTCAGAGGAACTTGATGACATGCTGAAAAATCAGAAACCAAATTGTGATACAAATGGCCTTGGCTTTGAAATTGGTGAAAGCTCCGGTACTACAAACAATCATGATCATAGAAAACTAGTAAGGAAACCCACTACTTACAAATTTAATGGCAAATGCTTTAACTGTAACAAGTATGGTCATAGAGAAAATTAGTGAGATCTAGAAATTATCAGAACACTAATACACCCACCGATCAATGTTCTAAATGCAACAAAGTTGGTCATAATTCAGAAAATTTCAGAATGAATGAAAGATTCTATGTTTGTGGAAGATTTGGGCACTTATCTAATCAATGCAGAACACATATCGACATAGGATATGGGAAAGCTATTCAGAAGAACAATGTGACTTGTTATGCATGTAACAAGATTGGACATAATGCTAAATTTTGTAGAAGCAAGCCCTCATTGACAAATAACAAAGGTCCTAGTTTGAAAGGTAAAGAAAAGGTTGAAGAGGTAAAGCGAGAATTCTCAAAACAATGGATCAGAAAGACAGATCAGAATGTTGGTCATCTGTTGTTCTACAAACACTTGCTCCATAGCTTCAGGAATATCCAACATTGAAGATTCAATGGTGGTTGAAGGAATATCATCCAGACTAGAAAAATTGGATAATGCGAAAAATTGTTGAGCAGTCTTTGATTGCGTCATGTCCATGTCTAGGTCCTCATCTTTGAATTCCTCTTCCTCTTGATTAGAATCAGAATCGATGGAATGGATAATCACCTCTGAATGAGTTGGCACCTCTGAAGTGGCCAAGACATTAACTTCACTAGGATGTGATGTTTCTTCAACCTGTGCTTCCTCTTGTTGAGGAATTTCACCTTCTTCCATCTCGTTCTATTTTTTCAGTATTTCTAGCAGGCTGTTGTCTTGGTTCCTTTGTGGCTGTCTCCTACGTTGCTGAAGATGATTCAACTTTTTTGGACTCTTTAATTGTGAACTTTATTTTGGGTCCTTTCCCTTTAGATTGCATTGCAGGGGCTAAAGATGGTGCTTTTGGATCTACTCTACTCTTGGTTCTTGTTTCAGTCGTAGCTGTCTTACCAACCGAGCCATCACTATCATCATCATCTCCAAAACTAGCAAGAAGTTGTTTCATTCTAAGATTCTTTTTTAACAACCATGCACATTGGTGTTTGCCAAAATGGGAGAGATTCTTTGAGTGATATACTTACTCTCCTTTTTCAACCATTGCACCGATGGAAGTGGAGAGTCAAAAATCTTCTTTTCATAATAGATTGGGTCTATTATGTCATCAGTGTCTTCCATGGTCATTGGGATCTTTGCCAAATCTAAATTTTCAATCTTCTCCAGGGTAAGATGACTGAAATCCATCCTTCTTATGTCTTCTTCATCTTGGCAATCCACCCATACATTCTCAAATCTAAAAACATGGGTGTAACTTCTCTTGAGCTTGTTCTTCATACCACGAAAATCAAAATTATTTCGTGTCTTGAATCTTCTCATAGTATTCCATTGCATTTCTTCCTCCATGTTCTTGGCCTTGGGATTTGTTTTTTGTATTAAGTATCATAGAATCACAAAGTTCATTTTTTCTCATTCGAGCATCCACATTACAAACTTATTACATACTAGCTCTTTTCGAGCACCAAACTAGAAACAACATTTGGAAGACCAAGGATCACAACTTAGAAATCCACTTTAAACAACCAATGGAAGACCAAGAGTCACAACTTAGAATTCTACACAAAGATGTCCCTCATGGAAGTTGAACTTGGGTCTCCACATTAAGAACTCAATGCTTTAACAAACTAAGCTCAACCCCTTGGATGCCTTGGGATTTTTCAAAATTGAGTACCTGCCAATAGATTTAGGGAACTTCAACCCGGTCTTATGTGCTTGCGATTTCTTTTCATGCACATAGATCAGTTGTCATCACAATTCCATGAGAATGATTTTGTCAGAAGGATACCTTGGTAAAATGAAAGGTTCACTTGAGAAACACCCTATCTGGATGTAAGTGAACGTTAGAAATTGAAGAAAAATGCATCCAAAATGAGACACCCTATTATATGCAACCTCTGATAATATTTTCTTCTATAGGCTTTTATCAAACATACATTTCCACACAGCGAAGAAAGAATCGTTAACTATTCTGAAATGGCTACTTTGATTCTTGATCATGAGTTGATCATAGTATTCCCAGACGGGTACTAATCTCCTATCACCTTTGGTAGATAAACCTGGATATTGCCTCATAGAAGAAGCTACATAAACCAAGCAAGAGATATAAAATTTCAATGTCACTTTGACTTCTTTCAACTGTGCACAGAGTGCATCACTGATCTGCTCACCCCAATCAATCCTAGCAGCCCCTTTCTTGATTATATTTATGTAATAACACATCCATATTTGAAAGTAATGAGAATCCTTTAAACCCTTCACTCTTGCCAACATGGTGACCATATCATTGTACTCCTCATTGAAATCACTTATGTGGAAATAATTAGGCCATCGCGAGGTGGTATAATTTCTAGCAGCAGAGAGGTACACTGTATTGATCACTTTCTTGCATTTGACCTCATTTTTCTCATAGTACTCCTGAGCACTTTCTTGAGAAATGTCGGCTACTTCCTTGACTGAAGAACCTTTGAAAAAATTGTTGAAGAAAACACTATCCAAAGTCATGATCACATTTTGATCAACATCCCTAACCTATCTTGTATTAGGATCAAAGTGATCCGCCACTGCAAGTACAAAATGATCATGAGCTGCAACTGGGAAGGAAGCATATTTATGCAACTCAGATTTGATCAGGTTTGTTAGGCGCGAAGGAGCTTTCTCAACCCAATCAATAAACTCTTGCATACTGAGATGACCAAATTTTGTGTCTTTGATCTCCTTAATATTTGAATCTACCAAGCTCTCCAGGTACATATTCAAGTATTTATCATACTTGTACTTCATCTTCCTTGCTAATGATTTACCTAGTGAAGATTCCAATTGACTCGAAGAGGGCTCTGATTTGTTGTGAGGGGGCCTTGACATTTGCAAATGATTGAATTCAACACCGAGAATTAGCTTCTTCGATAATTATCATCATTATTAAAACCAAACTTCATTAACTAGATGGAAAAAACAGACTTAGAACAGGCTTGGGAGCAAAATTGTCAAAAATGGCAGGTTGGGGAAAAAAGTCCGATCTGCACCTTAGGAGTCAAAATTTGCACATCAGACTTTAAAGTCCAATGTGCAAGGATAAAATATCTTTACTTGCATATCAGACTTTAAAGTCCAATGTGCAAATTGGGGAAAGTCATTAGCACATCGAACTTTAAAGTCTGATGTGCAAGTTAAATCATTCGAAAGATCAGCACATCAAACTTTAAAGTCCGATGTATTGGGGAAGGGCAACTGATTGACATGTCGGGTTTTAAAACCCGACATGTCACTCGGACAATCTCCTCTCGTATATCAAACTTTAAAATCTGATATGAAAGGTTTACCCTCCTGCATATTGGACTTTAAAGTCTGATATGCAGAGAGTAATCTTTGTATATCAGCCTGCATGTCGGGTTTTAAAACCCAACGTGCAGGCGAGGGAAGAGGAAAAAATAAAAAGGGTTTGAGGGTCATCGAACATTAAAGTCCGATGTGCCCTCAGACCTTGAGAAGAAGATTATAGGAGCGATCAGATTTTAAATGTCCGATGCACTTCTAATTGATTAAAAACCCAAAATGGTGGAGAAGGAAAGATGAAAGGGAAAAACGAACAAAAACAATCAAAACCCTACCTCAATCTATGCAACCGAAGAAAAATCAGGTAACCAGCAAGGTGATCAAGGTCGAAAAAGTGATGAGAGGAGCAAGAGGGCACATGTAGAGGAGAAATCATTGAACAAAAATGAAGAAATGATCCTCGAGATTTAATAAATAAACCCCAAAATTAGCAATAAATGTGATCATTAATGGTTAATTGCGTGGTGCATGTCGGATTGTAGGACTAACCTCTTGCAAGTCAGACTTTAAAGTTCGATATGCATGCCATGAAAAACAACCCATAGGTCGGACTTTAAAGTCTGACTTGCAGGTTTAAAGACCCTGCAGGTTGAACTTTAAAGTTCGATTTGCAGGGGAAAACCAAACTTTTGCACATCAGACTTTAAAGTCCGATGCACAATTCCCTTTGAAAAGAAGGAACTTTGTAGGTCAGACTTTAAATCTTAAAAGTCCGACCTACAAGAAAAATTGCAAATCTTAAAAACTTAAAAACGATAAAAACGGAAAGCGAAAAGCTAAATGAGCCAACTGACGGAGTCAATCAAACTCTCCCAAAGGGCGTGAGGTAGGAAACTGACCAGTTTCGTAGGGTTGCCTCATCATCTTGGCTGTGCTTAAATTGAGGACAACACTATATGGGGTTTTGTCTTAATCAAACCCTTGTTTTGGTGATTTCCACCTCAACAGCCGATTTGTATAGTAAAATAGTGTGTGCAGGAATCTTGTGTGTCTGCAGGAATCTTGTGTGTGTGCAAGACCCTAAAATGATGAATGCAAACAATCTAGAGTAACCCTATGCTTTAAAGAGTAAACCCTAAATGCTTGTAATTGAAAAAGTGAATGCTCTAAATCAATGATTCTAAGTGATCTAAAGCATAAATGTAAATATGCAAATTGATGTAATGAAGCTCATACAAAGAAATGAAAACAACATGAAATCATACCCAACCCCAAGGGAGGGGTACAAGCCAATCGTCAGTTGGTGATCTCCTATTGCTTTCCTACATCTTCAAAAGCCCCAAATTGATGAAATAATCTTTATGAATTCTTGATAGATGTTGTTGAATGTCATTGAAGACTCCAAAAGATCTGCTCCTTCACTGCATAGAAGGCTCCTTGTGATCGCTAGAAACCTTAGCCAAAAACTTCCAAGCCTTCAAATGAAGAAAGAGGGATCTTATGTATGAAACCCTAGATATTAATTTTGTCTTTAGGATGACCTAGGATTTTAATTTCCCTCCTGGGGTTAAGCATTATAATATCATAGAATTATGCTCTCGAAATTTCAGGAAAAATGTCGGGGACCGTGCTGCACTTGCACATGGTCCAATCTACTTTTCACCAAATTTTCAGGGCAATGAGATGTGATGATATTAGAGTGAATCCCAAAGTTATAACTAATTTTGAGATGTTTTGATATGGAAAATCGAGCCTTAAATGTCAAAATAAGACATAATTAGGGTTTATGATTTAATGATTTATTGGAGGAATAAAATGAAAAGGGGCACACTTAGGGTAAAGGGCCCAATTTTATGATATGGGGAGTGATGAAATATGACTTTAGATTTAATTTAATTAATTAATTAAATGCTTAAATGGAAATTACAATGCAAGATGCCAACACACTAAGGCGGGTGCTAAACTAAGCATATAATTGTACCACCCTAGCAAGGGTGTACAATTTACGATGCTACACTACCTTTCTCCCTTTGTCCCTCTTTATTGATAAGAAGAGAGAAAAGGAGAGGGTGGTCAAATAGAAAGAGATAGAAACATACAAATAAATATGGAAGGATGGAGGGATAGGTATGTAGATAAATAGAGTATGGGGGGAGTGCGAGAGAGGTAGGTAGATAGAGATAAGTATAGAGAAAAGGAAAGAGAGAGTAATAGAGAAATAGGTAGGGAGGGAGAGAGATGTAGGTTTAGAAAGTGGTATTAGGGAGAGAAAGTGGGGAGAGATGTGAGATTGATAGAAGTGGCAAGGGAAGGTTCGAGAGATAGAGGAAGGGATAGAAATAGGGGTTTTGTAGGGAGGGATATATATAGAGAGAGAAAGAGAGAGGGATGTTGGAAAGAGACACTGTATAGATGATCAGATGTTGTCATTGATGGAAATTGATGTTAGATATCCCATCTGCAATTCATGATTTGTTTATATCGGCAGAGTGATTGAGTTTTGGAGAGGTATGGTGAGATAGAATAGGACATCTGACAGAGTGTACAATATTTTGGTTGGTGGTTCATTTTGGTTAGATATTTGGTGTTGTGGATCTTTGGAAAGCATTATGGAAGTGTAATCTACCTTATTACAATTTTTTGGCCTCTAGTGATTATTCTTGAGTAAGTTGGAAGATCTAGTGTACATGTTCTTTATTAGAACAATGTTCATCAGCAATAATGTGTGGATATTCATTGTGCAAATCTTGTGGATCAATTTTGGTGATGATTTGTGTGTTTGAGGATGTCTAGCCGACATGTGGGAAGTGTGTGGACAATTATTTTTGGTCTGTGTATGCATTTGAGTTTGGATTGAGATGACTTGCTATACACATTTTGTTTGTGTGTTATACATTTTTGGGCTGACATGAAGGATACATAATTTGATGTTGCGGATATAAAAGAGTGATTGATATGATCATTTTTGATATTGATGATTGTGTGGAAAGTATTTGTAGGCGATTGTACATAGTTCACATGCACATGTGAAGGATTTGTGCTCCAGAATATAGCATAACAAAAGATTAGAGCAGTATAGCAAAGCAGAGTAAGATTCTGTGTTTTGTGCTTAATCGAAACTATACTTAGGCATCTCGTGATGCTATTCAATAGTTCAAACCTTCTTGTTATCTTTTGTAATCACTTTGTAAGGCAGTGAGCCTTATGGGGTTGTAACCCTTGTTGTAATTTGAGTAGTGATCTCTAGGCAGTGTGCCTAAATGCATGTGCATTCCCCTTATGTAATATTTCTATACTTATAATATAGTATATTAATATTATGGGTCTCAATCCTACCGTGGTTTTTCCCATAGCTAGGTTTTCACGTAAAAATCCTGGTGTTATGGCGTTGTGGATATTTGTTTTATGCGTTTGCATCTTTCTTTTGTTCAGTTGCATTAAGTGGTTACAAAATCAAATTAAGAATGTTAAAAATTGCAAAACATTGATTCACCCCCCTCTCAGTGTTCCTTGATTCTAACAATTGGTATCAGAGCCTAGTCCATTGGAAGAAGCCTAACAACTTGAGGAGGATTCAAGAAAGTGAATCAATGGATTCTGGTAGTCTTAGACAACAGTTTATTGTTGCACTTGAAGATCTTGATCAATCACAAGCAGAGGTCCAACAAGTGAAAGTAAACCTTAGGGATGTTGAGAACTTCATTGAATCATTGAAAGATTAGCTGAACAAGTCAAGAGAAAAGTGAAAGGAACTTGTTGATAAGATAAAAGAGAAAGAAAGAAAAAGGATTGATGACCAAGCCTTGCAGAAGAAGACAAAAGAATGTAAGAAACTCACTAGAGAAAATGTAGTTTAGAAGAATGAGATGGAAGCCATTGTGATGAGATTGACAAAGGAGATTGAAGAAAGGAAGAAGAATGAGGAAAATCTTTCTCAGTTACTGAAAGGAAAATCTGATGAATGTTGCAGACTTGATAGTGAGAATGGGCGATTGAAGCTTGACTTGCAAGACTCTAGACAACATGAGGAAGATCTTGAATCGCAGATTATGATCTTGAAGTTGCAAATGAGTATAGGAGAAGTTCAAAATAAACTTAGCTAAGCTTGATGAGATGCTTGAAAGCTAGAAGAATGCTAATCACACAAGAGTTCTTGTATTTGAGAAAGGTAAAGCCCCAAATCAACACAACAAAAGAAAAATTTGAGAAGGCCTCTGGTAAGGCAACCTAATGCTCATAAGTTCAATGGTAATTGTTTTGTTTGCAACAAATTTGGTCATATGGCTAGTCAATGTAGAAATAGGAAGAATAATAATGGTCCATCTTTCTCCAGTCAATGTTTTAAATGCAACAAGTATGGTTATAAGTTGATTGAATGCAAAAGTGTGATGAACAACTGTCAAAATAGGAGAAATGTCAGATAGTATGCATGTGGTAGGTTTGGACATGTTGCTAATCAATGCAAAACAAGAGGAAATTAGATGAATTTCAATCCTAGACAAGGAAATGTTGTTTGCTATGCTTGCAATAAATCTGGTCACATCACAAAATACTATAGAAGCATAAATATGAATAGGAAGGGTCTGGAAGACAAGAACAAGAGTGTGAAGGCAAATGATAAGGGCAAAGAAATAACTGAAGAGATTAGAGATCAGATGAAGAAGACATGGGTTAAAAAGAGTGATTCAGAAGTAGGAAGTGGATCCGCACCTGATTCCAGTGTTGGAACTACATTCGGTAACTCAGCTAAGGCAAATACGACCTTGGGGGAGTTATCATGAAAACCTTATAAACACCTTGTTTGAGATCTGTGCATGATTCCGACAAAGGAGATCAGATCCTGATCTGTGAAGTGTTTGTCGATGACATAATTTTTGGTGGAGATGACAAGATGATTCATGCATTTGCAGATGAGATGAAGAAGGAATTTGAAATGTCACTAATTGGAGAGATTAAGTTCTTCATTGGATTACAGATTCAACAAATGAAAGATTGTATCTTTATCACTCAGTCCAAGTATGTCAAAGAGGTGTTGAAGACCTTTGGCATGGAAGACAACAAACTAGTTGGTACATCGATGGTGAGTGGTTGTAAATTGTCAAAAGATGATGACTCAGCATTGGTGAATGAGAAAGAATACCGATCGATGATTGGTAAGTTGCACTATGTAGTACACAACAGACCAGATATTGCACATGTAGTGGGCATTCCTGCACGTTTCCAGAAAGGTCCAAGAGAGTCTCACTTGGTAGCAGTCAAGCAAATTCTTAGATATCTGAAGGGAACTATTGACTATGGATTGTGGTATCCATACAGTAATGATTTCAATCTCAAAGTATTCACAGATGCCGATTGGGCTGGTAATGTAAATGATCGGAAGAGCACAACCGGTGGTGCATTCTTTCTTGGTGGTAGACTAGTTTCATGGATGAGTAAGAAGCAGAGTTGTATCTCTCAGTCTATAGCAGAAGCAGAATATGTAGCAGCATTTATGAACTGCACTCAGACAATTTGGATGAAGCATGTATTAAGTGGTTTCAAAGTCCCTGTATTTGAACTAGTGAGTATATTTTGTGACAACACAAGTGCAATTAATATTTCTAAGAATCCGGTTTTGCAATCTAGAACCAAGCACTTCGAGCTCAAGTATCATTTCTTGAGGGAGAAGGTTCAGAACAAAGAAGTTGTATTGGAAAATGTTTCCTATAAGGAGTAGTTAGCAGATATATTCACCAAGCCTCTACCAAAGGCTACATTTGCCTATTTAAGAGGTGAATTAGGGGTACTGCCCCTTCAAGAGGTGAAATAAAGGTTTGTGCTCCACATCAGTCAGGTATTACATTGTCAAATCTTTTCAGGATTGGTGTGTTGAAGGATGCTACTCCTCAGGTGGAGCAACATAGTGGAACATAGTTGTTTGTGCCTCCACTTTGGCATTGTTGTCAAAGGGGGAGAAGATGTGAAGCGGAGAAGATATCTACAGTATTGGGGAGAAGATGTGAAGCAGAGAGATATCTTTGTATATTGCCATCAATGCCAAAGGGGGAGATTGTTGGCATATGTGCAGAGTTTGATGACATGATGATATTGTATGTTGTCATTGATGTCAATATGCTGAAGTATGAACCGGTATATTGAGGTAAGCAAATTGGCAAGAGAACCGGTATGATGATGTGAACCAGTATATGTGAAAATGTGAAGCGGTATGCTTGTTCAAGTGAACCAGTATGTTGGAATGTGAACCGGTATGTGAAATTTTTGTATCGGGGTTTCATTTGGTATGACTACCGGTTGGTAGGCTCAGCTTCAGGGTTTTCGGTTGATGCATTTCAAGTCTGTGTGATTTGACCGATGACATTCTGTGATGGGTTAGCATTGAAATGAAGATCAGATCATGTTGCCACGTCAGCCTTGTGTGCATGAAGGATTTCCTTGAGAATCTTGCATGGAGATTGATCTTATCTACGTCGGGAATGTGCGAAGTCTCTATAAACGGTGGAGAGTGCGTGATGGGTTATCAACTTTCAGAAGTGGAAACGAACGAATGATGGAGAACATCTTGAGATTTGTTCAAGACTGTTTTATTCAATGCAATGTATTTGAATGGTCAGGATTGGACCGATTGTATTGATAACCTAAATGATTAGGGTTTAGGGTTTATGCTATCAACCTATCTGTTTCCTATAAGGTCGATGATGATTTGCATTGTGAATTTGTTGGCAAATGTCATGTGTGTATCCAAGTGAAGAGATACTTGATTCTTGTTGGACCGGAGAAGTGTGTTAATACCTACAAAGTGTGATTGCAAAAGCAAAGGAGCTAAAGTGGATCTGCCTTGGCATTGAGTGCTGTTATCATATCAGTGTATTACCTATTGACTTCTAACCATTTCAACAGTTGGAAAATCCCTTAACCGGGTAGCTTTAACAGGCTTTGTGTAAATCCTTTAATAGGGTGACTCAATTCAATGAGTTCTTCAAATCCTCTTGTGAGGTAACCATTAATAAGGTTCTAACCTTTAACCAGGTATTTAGCCATCCCTTAACCGGGTGATCCCTAGTAGGATCGGTTCCTAGCAGAACCTATTGTAAAGTCCTTAATCGGATTAGGCTCCTAACAAAGCGGACTTCAGAAGAGTTCAAAGAACAACTTGTGGGTATTCATCCCCACCGTGGTTTTTCCTAGTTGGGTTTCCACATGAAAAATCAGTGTGTCATGTGTGATGCCTTTTCATGTGATGATTAGTATTTTTTGTTAAGTGGTAATGCATGTTGATCCAGTGGTCTTTATATTTCTGATGTATTACTTATTTATGCATATGGGTGAAGTGGAAAGGAGATATTAGGTGTGGTGAAGATCTAAGTGTTACCGGTTTATGTCTTTCACAGTCATTCTGTGTTTTACTGGTAGTATGCTGTTTTAGATCGGTGATTCTGTTTACCAGTTGGTTCAGTCTTTGCAGTTAAAGGGGTTTAAGGAAGTTTTTGTCTATACTGATTCATCCCCCCCTCTCGGTATTTGTTGAGTACTTTCTATTCATCATTATTCATCAGAGTGAAGATAGGTTTGGAGAGAGAGAGAGAGAGTGAGAGACTTGTAGTTATAAAGAGAGAGAGAGTGTGAGAGACATGTAGTTATAAAGAGAGAGAGTGTGAGAGATTTATTTAGAGAAGTAGAGGTAGGTAGGGAAGGAGGGAGAGGTTCGTACAGAGAGAGAGAGAGAGAGAGAGAGAGAGAGAGAGAGAGAGAGAGAGAGAGAGAGAGAGAGAGAGAGAGAGAGAGAGAGAGATAAGTAGATATAGAAAGGTAGAGAGGGGAGAGAGGGGAGGGGAGGGGAGCATGGAAGGAGAGTTAGGTAGAACAATAGAGGGAGTGAGAGGGAGGTATGTAAAGAGAGGGAGAGGCAAAGAGAAAGAGAGAGCGCAGAGACTGAAGAGTGAGAAAGGTATAAAGATAGGTCTAGATCTTGGTGGAGAGAAGAGAGTGAGATAAAGAGAGGTAGAGAGAGGGGAGAGAGGTAGAGTGATAAGGAGAGAGATAGGTATAAAGATTCGAGGAGACAAAGAGAGTAAGATAAAGAGAAATATAGATGGAAGGAGTGAGAGAGGGAGCAAGAGAGAGGGAGATTTATTTAGATAAATAAAGGTAGGGAGGGAGGGAGGTAGAGGTATGTAGAGAGAGGAAGAGGGGAGATAGATTTAAGTACATAGGGAAAGGGTGAGAGTAAGATAAGTAGAGAGGGAGCATGGGAGGGTGGTACAAAGAGAAAGGGGGAGATGGAGAGGGAGAGGTATAAAGAGAAGTAGAGGTAGGAAAGGAGTGAGGGGAGGTATGTAGGGAGAGGGAGAGAGTGTTGATTTTCCCAGGTTTTATTGGATGTATTTTAATGTATATATCTGATTCAATTTGATACTTGCATTCTTGGAATTCTATGTGTTCTCAAATTGAATAACATTATACTATATATATTCCTTTGGAGAGGCACGTCCTTGAATGGACATGTCTCTCCTTTAAATATAATAATTTAATCAATATTATAATGTTTCATCAATGAATTATTAATTTAGAATAATATAATAGATTATTATTGAATATTAAATTTTATACAATTAATAATAATATAATAATATAACATAATAATATATTATTATTAATCAACATATATTATATGTATTCTAAATGATCATTCGACCGAAGCTACAAACATTAACACTCCCTCTTAGCTAGGGAGGATGATTAGACAAAATGTGTAGTGATCTCCCATGTCAACACTTATGGCCCTCACCATAGCTACACAAAACATATTTAACACTCCCTCTTATCTAGGGAAGATAAAATCAATGCAAATGCATTAAGTCTAGATTAATTATGGAATAGAGAAAATATTATCTCACTATGATATCAGGAAGTATGGTATAAACAAGAATATCAAGGCACATGATATTCACCATAACTCAAAAATATCATCTCATGATATTGGGAGTATTTGCATCAACCATATGATGCTCATCACAGGGGACCATAGTCTCAAGGTGTTAGGAATCCCATAGATACTGAGAGGTATGGATAACTTTAAGAA
The DNA here is from genome assembly GCF_030272615.1 of Cryptomeria japonica. Taxonomy (NCBI): domain Eukaryota; kingdom Viridiplantae; phylum Streptophyta; class Pinopsida; order Cupressales; family Cupressaceae; genus Cryptomeria; species Cryptomeria japonica. Next base: position 159,033,771 of record NC_081414.1, read on the forward strand.
ACAACCCCCCCCCCCGGGCAACTGTGTAAAATCCTGGTGAATCAGACATTATTTTTGGGGGGAAATTTTCATATCGATGGCGAATTTTTTTTTTGTAAATGACGAAAAAATTATTTTGTATTGGCGATTTTTTTTCTAGTGTGCGAAAATGCCATAAATTTCTAGCGAATAATACCTTGTTCTATGGGGAAAATATTTATTGTGGGAGGCGAATAATTATTGTTAAAAGGAACAAATATATAATTGTATGAGCGAAAATTTTTACTCTGAAGGAAAAATTATTTAAATGTATTGGCGATTTTTATCCACCGCTTGAAAATTATTTAAATGTTTTGGCGAATATTTTTTTATTTATGGTATAATAAATAATTCATTGGCAATTTCATAAATTCATTGCCATTAATAGACAAGGCACATCACATCACATCAGTACATCACATCACATAATACATTGAGTCGGGACTCTGCATGATGTATCAATAAGTGCGGCCTCTTTGACACGTAAAGGGTGACACATACCTAAAATCTATCAATGATTTTAAACCGTTCGATGATCGTATATCAATGGTTGAAGTTTTATTTCGGCCCAATTTTTTGAAGAGAACATAGCTCACCAGAAAGTGCCTAGAATGGAATTGGATTCAATAGACACGTATCAAATGTCACGAATCACGATTGATAATTTCGTTCATTTCATATATATCTTTTCACTTACAACAATCCACTCTGTCCCCACGACTTCCAATGTGATACTTGCCAATTTGGTACTGGTTCATAGTTGTTTCCAATTTCGCACACTTGTGCATTTATGGGAAAGATTTGCAGAGATACGAAACATTTAAATTTTTTTATAGCAATTAATACTGTTAAAGAAGTAATTATTACAATCAAGAGCTTCAACAATTTATATATGATCTCTGCTTCTTTCATCTTCAATTAGCCTTTGCCATTTAATAGATAAATCATCAGAGCTCACGGTATTTTAGGTTTATAGGCTCACTGCTCAAGTTGTTTAATTTGTTAATCCGTTTTCTCAAGATGGACACTCCCATTTGCTTGAGAAGCATTTCTGCAGAGGACCAGAGGGCCTTTCTAGGCTCCGTTAGAGACCCAACCCTCCAATCAGTCTGCAAGGAGGTTGGGTCGTTCACCAATGAAGCTGTGCAGATGGTGCTGGGCAGAGAATTTCTGCGAAATGAAAATAGGTACCATGTTAACACAAACCTTACATCCCGCTTCTTAGCATCTCGTCTGGACTTGGGAGGAGACAAGGTGGATACGCTGATGCTGTTGAGGAAGGTTTTTAAGGAAGACTTCCTCGGAGATGACATTATTCTTTTCGTTCTTGCAGAAGTAGGGGTGGGGATCCCTTGGGCGAGTGATTTATCCAAGATTCTCCTCCCTGACCAAACACTACCAGTGACCAGGCAACTGTTTCTCCTCAACTTGAATGCAGAGTAGTTGACGCATCACAGAAAATGGGTGCGGATTGGCAAGGACTTCCTCCGGAAATGGTTCCTCCTGGACGACTTTCCAAACTACATGTGGCTTGAAGAATTCTCTCAGCTTATGCTGTCTGAAGAATTCTACATGGAAGGAGGGCCAGATTCATAGGGAAAAATTGTAAACAATTCCACTACCTATAGTTTTTTTTTCCTATGTCCTTGAACCCTAATAGGCTGAGTGCCAGAGGCTCACTCATTTTGGCTTTTAAGTTTTTGGGGGACTCAAGTCTCTGACGAAAAAATTGTAAATTTCAAAAGCATAAATAATTTAATGATAATTTTTCAAATTCCAGTTTGTTTCACTTTGCCTCTTACATTCTTATGGATATAAAAATGCTTTCTATAATTCTATTTCATTTTTATTAATTAATTTCTTTCAAATGCTTTTTGTATATGAGCTACGTTATTTCAATTATTTGTTAAACAATGGAAATAAATTTAATACCGTGATCTTTTTATGTAATGCTATAAAAAAAAAAAATTCAATTCGTTCCATTAATTATTTGTACATTGATTATGGTTGATTATAATTTTATAAATATATACTATTACTATATAGTCATTCAAAATACAAAATTTCAAAAGTTGCAAGATACAAAAGTTTATCAGTCAAGGTTTTTTCATTCAATTAATTGAAACATTTCAAGATACAAAATTTGTCCACAACTTATAGCAAGCAGACAAAAAAACTAGATCATTGCTGATAGGCCACTCACTCAGTCTCACTATCCCCATGGTCCTCCCAGTCCCTTCCCTCCTCAGAGGTTGATGCTTTGGCTTTCCCTTTTGCCGCTTTAGCTTTCATTTTTGGAATGCAGTTTAGGAACCCAAAGTCGGGGTCGCCCTCTAAGCTTGCCAGTAGCTGTATGGCCCTTCCTTCTTCAGCCCTATCTCTCAATGCCCTACCAACCTCCATCCTTGCCACCACATGCAAAGAATTCAGGACTTCATCCACCCTCGTTAATTTAACAAAGAGTTTCATCGCTTCCCACCCCACTCGGGCTCGTTCATGGCATTGGTATTTGATTTCATCCTCTGGGCCACGAATAAAAGGAAGCAATTCCTCCTGGTCGTCCCCTTCCATAATTCGAATGCCAACTCCTGGCACCACCCACTCCAAGATTGAATCCAGGTTAATCAAAAACTCCCCATCAATCAATTTGACCAATGTGAGTTTTACCTTTTCCAGCTTTGGTTCGAATTCACAGGCCCATGCCATAATCAGAGAGTAAACCTCCATGTTAGTTCAATACCAGTGACTAATATGTGCCACCTCCTCCGCAAGCATCAGTCGAGCTGCCGCCCACAACTTCTCCTCCTTAAAGCTAAATAGTCCTTGCATTCGTTTATCAGATACTTTGCCCAAAAAGGGCACCAACTTCTTGTCTGTTCGAAGTGTGAAATTGGCCTCCATTGTCTTACAGAAGGTATGATTCTACGAACTACGAACTACAGATTTGTTCTGGACTTGCAGTTGCTTCAAAGCAAAAAGTGGTACACAGATGAAAAGGTAAAAAAATCTGCCTCCGTCTTAACTCTTATAGGCCAGGTAATGAATGTGCACAATAAGACATTAATGCCATGAGATCGGGAAAAAGATTTCCTGCCATCCTCCCCTTCCTCTTTTCGTGCGGCATGCCGCAGACAACTCCTTGTGCAACAATACATCGCCACCTTGGCATTTGTACTTTCCAAATTTTCTCGCCTTAACACGTTGAGGACTGCAGTTGCACATTTGTTTAAATTAATAGACTAAATTTATGTTGAAATTTTATATATATTTTTAAACTATTTTTGAAAATGATATATCGTAAACATATTTTCAAAGAATTTTGTTAAAAGTTAAATTAATATTTTAGATTTAATATTAAATGTTTTCTTTTTAATATTAAACTTTTACCTTTCAAATTGCATATCAAAATTTATATTTTTATTTAGTTATTTGTTTTATTCTAGAAACTAAGTTTCATGTTTAATACTATTTTTGAATTTAAATTTTTTACAAATAATATTAACATTATTTTTAATAGTTATCTAAAACTATTGCCCAATGCCCGAAATTGAACATTTTAAATTTAATTAAATAGAATTAAGTGAAAGTCAATACTTAATACTTATAGTCTATGACTCTATAGACTATAAATCTCTTTTTCGGGCAGAATTTTAAAATGATTTAGTAGACTTTAAAAACAGACCAGAAAAGTAACACGAGTATGGTGACGTGCCAGAAAAAATGGCAGAAGTCGTGGGACCCACTTCATTGAAAAATAGGTACCATCGACCGTTGGATGAACAAAGATCAATGGCTAGGGTGGATTTCGGCTGAATGTGGGAAGCGAACACCTTTCTGAGAACTTCGCTTGGAATTGGACATTTTAAATTTAATTAAATATAATTAAGTCTAAAAATCTCTTTTTCGGGCGGAATTTTAAAATGATTAAATAGACTAAAAATCAAACTGGAAAAGTGACATGAGTATGGTGACGTGCCAGAAAAACGGCAGAAGTCATGGGACCCACTACATCTTAAAACAGGTAACATCGACCCACGACCGTTGGATGAACAAAGATCAACGACTAGGGTGGATTTCGGCCCGAATGTGGGAAGTGAACACATTTGGGAGAACTTCGCCTGGAATTGGACATTTTAAATGTAATTAAATACAATTAAGTCTATAAAGCTTTTTTTCGGGCGGAGGTTTAAAATGATTAAATAGACTAAAAATGAAACCAGAAAAGTGACACGAGTATGGTGACGTGCCTGAAAACTGGCAGAAGTGATGGGACCCATGACAACTGACAATAGGTACCATCGTCCGTTGGATGAGCAAAGATCAACGACTTAGGGTGGATTTCGGCCCGAATGTGGGAAGTGAACACATTTGGGAGAACGTTGCCTAGAATTGAAACGTTTTAAATTTAATTAAATATAAGTAAGTCTGTAAAGCACTTTTTCGAATGGAAGTTTAAAATTATTAAACAGACTTAAAAAACACACCCGTAAAGTCACAACAGGTACCTTGGTCCCTCGTCTGTTGGATGAGCAAAGATCAACGACTTAGGGTGGATTTCGGCCCGAATGTGGGAAGTGAACACATTTGAGAGAACTTCGCTCGGAATTGAACGTATTACATTTAATGTCCTCAGAAATTCAGAATTTATACTGAAGTATTGAATGTTTTGTCCTTCGGCATCGAATAATTAATAATAATTAATAAAATTACAACATGATTCTTAATGTCCTCGGAATTTATACTAAAGTAATGAATGTTTTGTCCTTTGGCATCGAATAGTTATTAATAGTAATTAATAAAATTACAACATGATTCTTGATATTTTGCCCTTTAGGTTTTACTTTTCTACTTTTTAGAGTTTTCAAAATAAGAGACTCGTAAATCATAATCATCTTTTATTTCTTGGATAAACCTGTAAATCGAGGGAGATTCATAAACAGCTACTAGATTGAGGAATGCAAGTTGCAACAAAGACTGTTTGCGCCAATCTAGTGAAATAGAAATTCCAATTTCCGGGTAAAATCTAGAACACCTACATCCCACCTTTTTTGCTTTTGGTAATCTCGTGTTCCAATTTGAGGGTTAGCATTTTCAGGTTTTTATCTAGCTGCCTAGCATTATTTTGAATTATTAACAATAATAGTGATGGGGAAAACAGGAAGCAGTAGTTCAACAAGAAGCCAAGTGAAAAACAAAATGTACCTTAACCTAACCGAACTGGTTAAAACACCAGGTTTCACTAATGAATACCATGATATTTATGACCCTGTTATCCATGGTGAAAAGCATATCATAGATATTAGATATACATTGTCTAGTAAGGCGATAGATGCATCCAGGGCAAAATTTACTGTTTTCAACCCAATGTTACAAAAAATAACAAATAAAATCGCATCGTGGGATGTTGGATTGGGAAGCATGGTGTTACCTGAAGTATTCCCTTGCCCTGATTTTGTCATGGTCTGCGCTGAAAATTATGATGAAGATAAAAAAGCAATTGTCAATAAAAATACAAAAGAGGAAATTCTATCCATAAACGAGGGAGAATTTACTCGTTTGTTGAACCTAGGATTTGAAGCCCAAAATTCAAACGTCCAAATTGACATTGAAAAGCTAGCAGGGAATTATGAGAGTCTCGATCCAAGTTGCAGAGATTCATTTATCAAAGGTCTAATAAAGATTGGTACTGGTATTGTGTTGGATCGAAATCATAAGCCTCCTTATGATTCTAAAATTTTTGTTCCATGGGTTGAGGATACTATTTCCTTGTTGTTGTTTTGCCTGGGATTGGAAAATGATAGGGAAGTGGGTGCAAGCCTTCTTGAAATGATTTATAATATCCATTGTGCAAGTCAGCCAGTAAGATATAATTTTATTGATCACATTGTAAAATCCATGCAAAAACAATTACTTATGATAAAAAAAAGTTCCTGTAAGACATTTAGGTTCTCATCCTACTTGTGCTATCTCCTTCTATCCAAGTATCGTGCAATATTTGAGACCAACAAGCTTCAAATTGTGAGCTATAAGATTGATGAGAAGACTGGGAAGAGAACAGACTGTCCAATATATGATTGGAGCCCAAAGATAAGGATGCATGATAACAGAAAGAACTACAACCATTTTGTAGACTTCTTTTTGGCACCAATGTATAATGAAATTACAAGCACTCCAATGCCTAGGTTGCCTATGTCTTGTAGAGATTGCATTCAACTCAGAAGTCAAATAGAATTGGCTGACTGGTTCTTCATGGAAGAATTCACTGTGTTAAGGTTTTATAGATCGGCAGTAAAACCATATAGACTTCCAATACATGTGACAGAGAGGGTATTTGCATTAGAGTATGTACGGCAATTGGAGAGCACAGATAGGCACTTCCATGGTCAGCAAAATAAGAGCATATTTCCTTCCTTGCCTTTCTCATGTGGAGGGTTCACATTTGAGAGAAAAGCATTCATTGTGGCACATGATTTCTTGACAGTTTTTAACTTTGGTGACGAGGGTCTCTGGCAGTATGATCCAATCAGTGTACTTCAAGCAAGGCTTAAGAAAAATGGGAACTCTTCAGCGTTATGTCAACATGAAAGTAAACCATTGCTAGAAAAGCTTAGAAACAAGGACTCTTGGGATGAGGTTAAAAAAGAGATGGAGAAAATTGCAGCGGACAATAACATTTCAACAGAAGAAATTTCATCACAAATTATGGAGGGCCAGGGCATCCAAAATAGGAGGTCCTATAATTTCTACATAAAATCTGCTAATCCATCTAAGAAAACTATTCCCAAATCAATTATGCACGAATGTAAAGAGAATTACTGGACTCAAACCAAAATAAATGATTTTTGGACTATGAGGAGGAATCTCGGTGAACCAAAGACAAGTGCTGAATTTGAGAGCATCGACGAGGATGCAGAGTTTAGCAAATTGTGGGATATGGAGCATGGTGGGACTGAAGGTGATGATGATGAGCATGAGGTTGTCGTTGAGCCCCCTCCAACAACTACTACAATGCCTAAAATATTACGTGGAGTTAGTGAGTCCATGAAAGACAACTATAGCAAAGGGGCAAACCTTGTGGAAAAAATGGGTTTTGAAGGTGGTGGTTTAGGTCCCAAAGGAGAGGGCATTTGGTATCCACTTCAAGTACAACTTCCATCACAATCAAAATCAAAAGGTCCTTATAAACCAGTCATTGGACTTGATTCTTCAGATTCATCAGGGATAGGTACTACTCATTACCCTCAGGGTCCACCTACATTTGTTTCTGGTTCAAATCCACAAGCACCACCACATCATGGTATTCCCATTGGTGGTGAATTAAGTGCCACTGCCACTGGTGGGGAATCTGGGGATAGTATTCCTGTTATTGTTCAGTCAAGTGCCACTGTGATTGGTGTTGGACAAGGGCAACAACAAAATATCTCTTGCAAGAGGCCACTAGAGGTAGATACTCAATCTCATACTATTGAGAATCCTATATCAAGTGCCACTGACACTACAAATCAATCATTTGCAGCTTCAGATCACACACCTCAAAAGACTATGAAAACTACACATGAAAGTGTCAGTGGGAGTGGGACAACATCAGGAACTGTTGTTGGTAATCCTAATCCTAGTCAAGCATTAGTTAAAATCACAGGAATAAGTGGAACTGGAGCCTATGGTATTCCTATGTCACCTTTCAAACATTCAATTGCTTCAACAACCCCAGATTTTCAATTTCGTGATTACTATGAAAAATTTGAACACACGACAAAAGCAAATAAAGAAAAAAAGAAAGCATTTCATAGGAATTCTGTGTCTGAAGTTGTAAACGAACAGCTTGCAAGGAACAAGGTATTTCCGACATATGACCCACATAAAGATATGATGGAGTTCATGGTTGTTATGCCCCTGGGCCCATCTAAAGATAAAAATCCACCACACAGTCAGATAGATCCCTCTCAATTTCAAGTTAGCACCCTCCAAATGGATTTCTCCAAAGTACATAATGTGGACAAAATTAGTGTGTCAAAAAGGAATAACGAAGTGGTCTACACTTCACTGCTAAAGGTGGAGAGAGAAAAAAATAAACTGGAGAAACAAATAGAAAAGTTATAGGTAGACCTGGAAAATGAGAAATCAAGGAGGAAAGCAGCAGATAGCAAGTGCAATGAATTACAGAAAAGGATAAAAAATTCGGGCTCTGCAGTAGAAATTGCAGAGCAGGACAAGAAGGATGCAGAATTGAAGGACCTGACACAAAAACTAGCTAAAAGCAGTAATAAAATTGTTGAGGAAAAAGCCAGTTTTCAAAAATTATATAGAAGTTATGAGTCTGCTGCCACCGAAATGAAAAAATTACAGGACCTATTGGATCATGGGAAGGAAAAAGAAAAACATTTGCAAGAGGAAGTAGAGGAAGAAAGAAAAAAATGTGCACAAATGAAAGAAGACCTGCACAATGCAAATGATAAAATAAAAACTTTGGATGATAGATTCAAAGATAATATGAAAAATACAATGAAGTATATACAAGAAAACATTTGGCGGGAAATAATGCAGAGGAGTGAGAAGTTGTGTGAATGGTTTCAATTGACTGAAAGTATGAGACAATTTTTTTTAAAAATCAAACGGCACTATGAGAAGAGCACACATGTTTATTCAAAAGAGGAAATGGCAAAAAAGATTCTGAAAGTAGTCTACAGTTCCAGTGACAGCTACTTGGCATCTAAGGGAATTAAGAGCCGCATTGATGCCACAGTTAAGACATCATCTATCATTAAAAAATGCCAGAAGCTAAGGGAAACATCAGAAGTTATGGACAGTTGTGGAAAAAAGATAATGAAGCTGCAAGCAAAGAAAAATAATTTGATTAAACTTGGTTTGCCTAAGCCTGTTGACACAGAAAATAAATTCATTAGAGAAGAAGCTTACAAAGAAATCATGGAGAAAAAAATGATGTCTGATTTAGACTTGCTTCCAAAGGACACAACTCCCAAAAGCTTTCTGGAATTCATCCAACCATTTACAACTCTAAATTCGCTATTGGATGAAACAGTGATGTCAAGTAAATCTTCTAAATATGGAATGTTGACGAAGTTGGAGTTGACTTTCCATAGTTTACAGAATATTGACCTTCCATCAGATGAAGAGTGGAGCACCCTACAAAAACTGGCACAAAATTCTTAAGAATCATAGTATGTATTGCACAATTTTCTTCTTTTATTCTTAATTTCAAGGTTTTTTTTTTTTTTTCCTGTTTGCTATTTTGCTAATCCAGCCTATGAATCTAATTTATGAATAGGAAAAAAAATAGCACTCGCTATTGCTATTTTGCTAATCCAGCCTATGAATCTATGATGCACACTGCAAAACTTCAGCCAATAAATTTGTATTCTCAAATTCTCCCTTGCTTTAACATTTATGCATTTCTCTATTTCTGATTAGTAGGTTTTAGGCACTCCTATAGCTATTATCTATGTTTAATTTGTCATGACTCATGGCATGAATTTATATTTAATTTTGAACTCTGTTTTTTGAATAGGAGACATCAAACATGTAGCAGATGTTAAATTGCTAATACGACCTGTGATGGCCATATAAATATGTGCTAAGTTTGTGACTTTGATGTTCAATGTTCACATGTTGCAAACTTGCAATTCGACCTGAAGTTGTTGTTGCTCCCTTGTTTCTATAAAGGGAATTCAGGGTCATTTGCAATTTTGCAAAGGGTTCTGAAACTTTGTATTCACTTTTACATGGACATTGGAGAATCACACAGGAGTTGTTGTTGCTCTCTTGTTTCTATAAAAGGGAATTCAGGGTCATTTGCAAAGGGTTCTGAAACTTTGTATTCACTTTTGCAATTGGCATGTAGAATCACACAGATTGGTGTATTACTATTGAATGAAATGTATCATATGGCTATATTTTGAAAGAATTAATGAAAATCTAAGTTCTCGACATGTGTATTACTATTGAATGAAATTTATCATATGGTTCTGAAATATATCACACAGATTTGAGACGCAAACATGTATAAATAAACAATAAACATCTTTGTATCAATAAACACATTATGGTTTTTTTTTATTATGCTATTTTAAATCTGGAAATAGAAAGTTGAAAAATAAAATTACAAATCAATATTAAATTCTAATTGCAAAAAGTAATATGCTTTTGTAATATGAATGATGAGATATAGTAATAAGATTAATAAATACCAATCTCTTACAGTTGCCATTCATCCTCATCAAATTCAGTGCTTTCTTGATTCTCGTCTGTGGTTTCTTTACTCTGAGACTAAGTCTGCATATCTTTGCCGAACTGCATCTCAATGCTACCAGTAGGTCCACTAGTCCCACTGGCCCTTTGGTTTGAAGTGTTGCCCAAACCTCTTCTTTCACATTTGGACCTCTAGATTTGCAGTGCCCTGTCGTAAGGAAAAGTGTGGACATCATACCTAGATGTATAGAGCCTCAAGCAATTTTCCAAATTTTTGTCTAGTTTGTTTCTTAGCTTTGATTTTAGGAACCCCAAAGCACTGAAAACTCTCTCATCTTCCACCGAACCCAATATCATGGTTAGACATAAAGCAGCAAGCTTCACATATTCTGGCATTGAATCACACAAGGATGCGTTCTTAGCTATATATTTCCAAACCCTTGTTACTGATCCCTCTTTGCGGGGGTTCTCCATTTTGGCATATTGTTGTTTCATAGTGTATGCAAAAAGAGATGATTGCTCTCGAAGATGAGTTTCATCTAATATTCCATTTATAGTTACTCCATTCAATTCTCTGGATATACAAAATTGTTTTATCAAAGTCAGTAGCTTACTTCAAAAATCAGATGCACTGTTGAGGCTCCAATAATGAGGAAACACAATAGACATGGCTTCGAGTAGGTTGTTAGGAGGGAATCTGCTTCTAATTTCTGAGGAAAGATCATATGAAATTTTATTCACAGAAGTAGTTACAGTCTCAACAATCTTATCGAAATCTTCCTTTGTAACTCTTGCTAGTTTCTTCCTGGGGCACTTTCCTGGTTCCTCGGGGTCAACTGTGGCATAGAAGTGCATTGGTATCTCAACTCCCCATACATTGGCACATACCTCCCCATCTGCACCGATTTGTAAAAAGTTATCTGGATTGTTCAAATCTGTGAGTGTCCGCCACTTAACAAATTTTTCATCAGATAGTGTTGGTTCATTTCGATAGAGATTGTCGAGGGTCATGCATGTCATCTTACGCAACATAGCATATTCTGCAATATACAAAGCTCTTTTTTGGGCAACCTTCAGAATATTCCTCATTTCCTCTAGCATGGGCAGAAGAGCTGCTAAAGTTAAGAGTGTCTCTAAATTACTTAACCTACCAAGAAGTTCAGGAAATTTCAGTTGATTTGATTTGTCGCGAGTTGTGTGAAATAGTCCAATCAAGGATCGATATTCTGAAAACACTCGATGCGCTAGACCATCCAAAGAGATCCATCTGGTATCATTATCCTTGAGAAGCTTGTTCCCATCAGTTAATCCATCAGCAAAGTGTTGAAATTCCATAAATCGCTTGGGACTTCGATAGAAGTGTGAGTAGAGCTCTCTGATTAAAATTTCAATTTTTTTAACCGAAGCAAACTTGCTCACAATTCCAAAAGCTAGATTCATTTTGTGAGCCATGCAGTGAATTGCCGTAATGTACGATGCAAATGAAGTTTCAATCTTTGTACAAAGACCATTCCTGTGACCTTGCATTACTGAAGCTCCATCTCAAACCAATTTTTTGGCTACCGTCATGTCATCCATACCTCCATATTCAATTAAACTTCTCTTTACTAGTTGAAATAAATTTTCCGCTGTCGCACTCTCCTTCATTTTAGCAACAGATAGTAGATGAGGTTGGCGGGTATGATTCTCTATAGTATAAACATGCATGCATACCCATGAAGTATTGTTTACTGCCGTAACTTCATCTAAAGAAAATGAAATGAAGTTTGACTCTCTTATTTTTTCCTATACATCTTCTATTTCAACCTCAGCAAGACAACTTGCCCATTCCCATCCAATGTTTACTGACTAGTGTCTATTAGGATAGTTAGGAACTTTCAAAAAGTGTAATAAACCACAAGTTGATGGGAAATCTGTCATAGCACGCCCTCTGCTCAAAATATGAAAAACAACACTTAACTAAACAACTTTTCCCAGTTGTTCTATTTGCATTGCTTTTCCAAAAACAACTTCAATAGAACCTTTAACTTCAGCAAGCTTCGTCTGTAATTTCTCATGAAAATAATACTCTTCGGCATTCCTCACATGCTTAAATTCATCCTTTGTTTTCCATCTTATCACTAATTTTTCAACCCCATCTATCATTTGTTTTTCATAAACTTTACCCATATGCTTTTCTATGGTGTCAAATTTTAGCTGCAACCTAATTTCCTTCTTATTTTTCCAAGTGCAAATCTTACACTTGCATTCTATTGGAGGCTCGCCTTCAATTGGATTCTCCACTGGTTCAATGAATGGATACATTGATGCCCAATTAATTTGAAAATTCCTGACTGACATATCCCACTCCTGATCCTTTTTTGATTGTGGTTCACCGTTTTTTGATATGGCTTTTCTTTTCCCCTTCCGTGCATTATCATCAATGGAATTATCACCCAAGTCGATTATATCATTTCAGCTAACTTGGGTATCTACCAGATAATCTTCTTCAAGATCATTCTGATCTGAGATATCAGGTTCGCCGCCATCTTCAACATGCGGTGCAGGTGGCGAATTTTGTACTTGTACTTGTGATGATGTACCTTCCTGATTTTCACCAGTACCACAATCTTTTCCAATGCCAAAGTATGAAGACAACGTTCTACTTTTTGTTGGCCTCTCCTCGCCTTCCCCACATTCAGGTTTCCTACCCCTCTTCCTGTTCGACATCTCCAACAAAATAAAGGCTGCCAAAAAAATATCAATTTGTTGAAGAAGTAATAATAGACTATAATGTATAATATACCAGTTCAAAAATATGATCGATCACCTTTAGGCTTTAGGTAACTAGCAGTCGCCAATACAGTCAACAACAATGATTTTCCTTGGTCTGAAACTTCGCTATTGATCAGAATTCAGAGCCTAGAACCCACCAGATTGTGTTGAGATAGATCTGATCTTTGCATGTATTTATACCAATCCTTATATGGCGAATTCCGTGGGAATTTACCAGTATACAAATATTTGGCGAATCCCGTGTAATTATAACACGACTTATGTAATTTTTGAGGCGATTATAGGTCATCCAAATATGACTTATGTAATTTTCGAGGCGATTATAGGTCGTCCAAATACGACTTACATAATTTTCGAGGCGATTATAGGTCGTCCAAATAATAGGTGAATAGCGAATACAATATAGTTGGCGAAAGTTGGAGTGACTGGAGACACGCGTCGGCAAGATGTCGGGCGAATTGGGTCCCCCCGGATAACAAATCTTCACATGTCTATAGGTGAATTAAGGTCATCTAATAAGGCAACCTCGGAGAGTGTAGGCGAAATAATTAAATTTACCGTGTGTCCACCATATATTGTATTGGCGAAATCATCGCATAGAAACATTTGATTGCATAAAACATATGGCGATCGGGCCGTGACGTTGATAGAAATTGATAATGTTCTGGCGACGTGGCCACCCCCATATGGTACAAAATATTCGCCATTTCTAACAGGGTCGACGTGAAATATTCGCCATTGGCGAATATTCGCCACTAAAGTAATCACTGCTGAGAGGGGGGGTTGAATCAATATCTGACCAGTATTTAATATTTCTTAAATTAAAACATGCAGAACATATTATAATAGTGTACCGGTATGCAATAAATAGAATTAAGAACATCCACATGAAAAGCACACCATAACATAAGGTTTTAACGAGGAAACCCGGAGTGGGAAAAACTCGGTGGGATTTGTGACCTACAATATTCACTCACTGGCCAATAAGAGAATATTACTTACAATAGGGGCCTGCACATGCAGGAAGGCCAACTGCCTAGAGCTCACTGCTCAATGGGAAGTCTCACTAACTTACAATGAGGATTATACAAATCCAATATCTTGTACTGCTTTACAATAGCATCTATAATGCCTAATCCAGTACCGGTTGCTACTCTACTTCTTACATAAACCCTTAGCCTATATTTCGCATAATAGGTTTGCCTAATATTTTTCCTTAATGGTTCTTTTCTCATTACCAAATGCCTACAATGATCTCTTTTATATATAAGAGTCATTTTACAATTTGCCAAGTCGGCTTACAAAGTTTTTACAATAATAAACAAAATATAATATAACAAAATCCTATCGGCCTCTGTGCCGGTATACTTCTTTTTCTTTATGCTGGTGCTGGTGTCTTGAGTGCCGGCGTAGAGTGTGATCTGTTGATGCCGGTATAATGCCTTTGCCGGTGCCATAGGATTGCAAGGTTGCCATCAATGACAAAACCCTCAATCACATACAATGTCTCATTGGAGTGTGCATATGCCAACACAAGGTGTGAATTTGCCTCCGTCGGTGATTCTATTCACAAGCTCTTGCGTGGATTGCCTCTTTCAGCGATTCTATCCATAAGCTCTTGTGTGGATTTCCTCAATCGGTGATTCTATCCATGAGCTCTCACATGGATTGCCTCAGTCGGCGATTCTATCCACAAGCTCTTACGTGGATTGCCTCAGTTGGCGATTCTATCCATGAGCTCTCACGTGGATTGCCTCAGTTGGCGATTCTATCCACAAGCTCTTATGTGGATTGCCTCAGTCGACGATTCTATCCATGAGCTCTCATGTAGATTGCCTCAGTCGACGATTCTATCCACAAGCTCTTATGTGGATTGCCTCAGTCGGCGATTCTATCCACAAGCTCTTATGTGGATTGCCTTAGTCGACGATTCTATCCATGAGATCTCACATGGATTGCCTCAGTCGGTGATTTTATCCACAAGCTCTTATGTGGATTGCCTCAGTCGGCGATTCTATCCATGAGCTCTCACATGGATTGCCTCAGTCAGTGATTCTATCCAAAAGCTCTTAAGTGGATTGCCTCAGTCGGTGATTCTATCCACAAGCTCTTACATGGATTGCCTCAGTCAGCGATTCTATCCACGAGCTCTCATGTGGATTGCCTCTGTCGGTGATTCTATCCACAAGCTCAAGTTATTGTAAGATCGTCACCTTCCAATAACCTCAAAAATACAAGTGGAAATCATTTGGAAGTCGTCACTTCCTTATGATTTACACAAGGCCCATAAGGCATTAAATGATTTCATTAGTATAATACTCAATGGAATCAAGTTTTACCTCATAAGTGTTTCAACTTCAATAGTGAAAATCCCTCTCAATCACTATGATTGAAATTGTCACAAGTTGATTGAACTATCTGCTCCCTCTGAAGCTCAAGTTCTTGTATCAACCTCTTGTCCTCTTTTGAAATACCAGACTCCCTCTGCATCTGGTCTCAATCATCAATTCGTTTATAAGCATCAATTTATTTCTTCCTTTAATTCAATTTTATTGTGCTTTCGTCCTGAAGGTATGTTAGAGAGAGATTACAAATAGCTCATAAACTAAATTATCTCAAACAAAAATACCAATGATAGAAACATACAAGATTTTACTAGCAAATATTATAGCATAAATTACAAACTCAATAATTCATGTGCCTTAATAAAACAAGGAATACTTATCTTAAGTTTAAAATATTTCCTTTCATAAGGTGAGCCCATATAAGAAATTTCACGCATGAATCATCTTTCATCATAATTCCCTTTGAATGATGTAGAACATTTTTATAATTTTGATCAACACTTTCATTATGATCTGCCACACACAGTCGTTAATAACTTTTTCAAGTTACCACATTTATCCAATCTCTTTGGTGAGATGTTATAAAATCTAATTAAAAACATTTACTCCAAGTTATAGCCAGATCCAACGGTTAAAACAAAAGTTATGACATTTTTCCCAAAACTGCTAACCCTAGGTAGGGTTTCAAGTGACCTGCACCAAAGTCATCATATCTTACACAAAACTGAATCAAATTTGATGAGATAAACATATTTGAAAACTAGAAACATAGATCTTTCCATCCATATATTATAGTCCTCATTTTGAGGCCAACCAAGGGCTGTACAATGGAATATTTCAGACTGAAAATTCTAAAAAAAACTGAATTCTCCAACCCTCTCCAACCTCCAAATTAAACTTTATAGGCCTGAGCTCTGATACCATGTTGATTTTCCCAGGTTTTATTGGATGTATTTTAATGTATATATCTGATTCAATCTGATACTTGCATTCTTGGAATTCTATGTGTTCTCAAATTGAATAACATTATACTATATATATTCCTTTGGAGAGGCGTGTCCTTGAACGGACATGTCTCTCCTTTAATTATAATAATTTAATCAATAATATAATGTTTCATCAATCAATTATTAATTTAGAATAATATAATAGATTAATATTGAATATTAAATTTTATATGATTAATAATAACATATTATTATTAATCAACATATATTATATGTATTCTAAATGATCATTCGACTGAAGCTACAAACATTAACAGATAGGAGATATAGATAAGTAGAGAGAGAAGGGGAGAGAGAGGTGGGGAGGAGGAGAGAGAGATAAGAGATGAGAGAATGTGTGTGAGGTAGGTAGAAAAGAGAGGGGAGATACAAAGTATAAGGGTGAGAGGGATAGGTTTAGAGCTCAGGGAGAGGGGAGATTGTGATAGAGAGATGGGGGAGAGAGGAGAGGGAGAATGATAGGAAGAGAGACAGGTCTAGAAATTGGGAGACAAAGTGAAATAGAGAGAGAGAATGATAATAGGAGCTCAATGATTATTGGAATTTGACTAAATTTGAGTAAGTATAAGATCTAGAGCTAGGGGAAAAAGGAGAGAGTGAGATAGAGAGAGGTAGAGAGGGAGGAGAAGGAGAGAGGTATGAGATAAATAGATAGCAAGAGAATGACGCTAGGAGCCTATTGATTACTAAAAATTGATTTAGTCTAAAAAATAATAAGATCTCTTATAATCTAGAGTTTGTGTTATGACTCATAGAGATTTGAAACCATTCTCAAACATCTTGCCAATATATAGATAAAATATAACTTAAAGTATAAGAAAGATAAAAGACGAAGGAAAAATATAACTTAAATGCTTTAGCATTCACGATGAAAAAAAACTAAGGGAAGGCCAAGGCATTAGCATTTAAAACATGTTCCTTTTCTAGTTTTATGTCAGCAAAACATGTACATATTTTTCTTGTTTACCATAACATGTGCGTCTTTTTTTTATTTACCATAACGCGTACGTGTTATGCTTATTTAGCAAAACACATGCATGTTTTGCTATCATAAAAGCACATACATGTTTTTATTTCAAATAGCACGTACATTTTTTTAATTCAAGCAACATGCATGTGTTTTGCCTTGTAATTTACCTTGGATGACAATGCTTAGGCTTGAGAGCTTCATTTCACTCCTTTTTACATGTTGTCTTCTTCCAATTTGGTTTCACAACTTCCTCATCATCACATTTGCATGTTATCAAGTGGGTATTTGTAAAATTATCAACATAATGTCACACGTTTTCTGATCTTTCTAACCATATATATATTTTTAGATTTGAACAACATTAACATATTGATTTTTAATTTATTTTACCAATGTTTCCATAGTTCTCATAGACCATTTTTTTTTAACTTTTGACCTACTTGTCCAAATTTGTAATAAATTATATATTATTGTTCTACACTTCATTCTTTTTTTTTTTTCGGGTGCAAGTTATGCAACCTACACAAATATGTATCTATTTTTCAAGATGCATCCACTTTGAAAAATTATTAAAAAAAAAATACTTACCAAAAAATTACAAAGAAAAAAACACAATTTCTATTACTCACCCTTAACTATGTTTCTACCAAATGGTTTCTCAAATAAATGCAACTATAATTTTTTTGACCCACACACCAGACAATATGTTATATTTTGCTGGAAAATAAGAACACTTTTGTGTGTGGGAAGGATTTGACCCTCTTAATCTTATCCATGTTTGAACAACTTTAGTAGTTCAGAAACTAAATTCAGAGTACTATAATTCTTTTTCTTTTGGTATCTTAAAATTTTGAGTGCAGAGTCTCAAACTACTCCTCTAAGTTTAGGTTTAACTGATTTCATGGGAAAAAAATGGCCACTTATCCTTTTTTGTTCACCATCTTGGTGCACTTACCCACTATACTATAAAAAAAAGAAGAAGAGAAAGATGCATTTTTTTTAATAATTTTTCATAATCTTATAAGCTTATAATTTGAGAGACCTTTTAAGGTTGATTGGGAAATATTTTTGTTAAAGAATACAAATTTTAGTATGTTTGTTGTTAAACACTTTTTCTTGTGTTGTGTGGTTTTTTACCCTATTGTAACTTCTTTACGTGACAATGTTGCATCTAATTGAAAAAAATGGTGAGGCTTACGAGGGCCCATTTAGTTGTTCTAAATTGTTTAGAAGACTACGCGCAAAAACAATCTTCATATAAAAAGTCTATACTACATATTAAAAGTCAGACCAATGTTTGGAAATAGTGATGAGTAGGTCATACCCTAATACAACTTATTGATTATTGTGTACAACGAGTCAAGACAACGAGTCAAGACAATGAGTCAAGGCAACCGCTTTGGTGTAGCCATGTTTGCACAACTTGTATTATAGCTATTTTTATGAGTGGAAAAAAATATTGTTATAATATTTTAAACCTTAGCCAACGGGATGGATTTATTTAGATGGTGTAATATATGTTTTGTAAGATTCGTTAATCTCTTGTAGTTGGTTTTCTCTTTCTTCCCATGTGGTGCACTTCTATGAGCTCATTCATGAATAGTAAAGTCCTACCTTTTGGGGGTGACATATAGGGGAGCTTATACAATTGTATGGTTGGTTAAAAAACATTTTAATTATTCTATTTTACTTTTACTTTTAATTTTGGTCCAATATGATATTATATATGTACATGTTAATAAGGTATAAGTCTATATTGAGTTAATAATTTATTTGGTTAAATGTGTTGAAAGAGGTCAATAGTTTCTAATTTATACCTTATTGTAGATCCATATCAATGTATAACTAATTTTATTATTTGATAAAGAGTAATAGGCTTATGATTATGACCTACTTGTAATGACAAAACAAGTTGTATTACATATCATTGTAATGTTTAATTGGTCTAAGAATTAGAAGATTAAAGTAAAGGCACTAGGAAAACATGATATTGGATGGGGCCAACTCACAAATGCTCTTCTTATTAAGGGTCAAGAAATAGATGCAAACTAAAATTTCTTATTTTGAATGTCTTAAGAGAATTCTAATTGAGCTTTGTAATATTTACATTTGGTTCGTGTTTTATGTGATTTACAATGTGAATACTTAGTAAAAATTTCTTTATATTTGCTACATTAGTATTTTTATGACCCAAATATTGACCTATCTTGTAGCCTAGAGTTTTTTAATTTTCTTAATAATAAATTCTTATGGTGGCGGCCTATATGTTATGATGTAAAGAACAACTACCATATTGCCCACTTTTGTAATGTAATCTATGATATTATTTTATAATAATTTTAATTTATCTTTTATATTGAAGAAATGCAGTGAAATTACAAAGAGTATACAATTAGTAGACTGTCAAGAAAAGAACTAAATATTGCAGCATTACAACAGCCAATATACAGTCCAGAAGAAGGCTAAACAATGCAAGCATTAGATAAGGGAAATAAACTCAAAATTTGCAACCATAATACAAATGTTATGGAGGACCAGAAGCTATGATTGCAGCCATAATTAATGACAATTGAGTTTCTTCCATTCAAATTGGCCATACTATTTTAATGTATAGATTAAAATATTAATTTATAATTTTAGATCTAGAATAGGACCTCAACTATGATATTATTAATAATAATTAAAAAGTAATTTAGCTTTTATAAGAATAGAAGGCAAATTCCCTTCTTCTAAACATTGAATACACTCATTAAGACATAGAATGATTGAGAAATGTATGTTTACTCACAATCATAAAGAATTCAAATACATTTGTATGAAAAGGAGAAATAGATTGTGTATATGTATATTTATGATATTATACATACATTTTAAAACTAAATAAACAAGAATTGTTAGTCATGACTCATAAGCATTTGGACATTATGAATTCAATCTCTTGTCATTAAAAAAATGACATGAAACATGTACACAATATGAAGACTCTTAATGTAGTTGTGATCAAGGATCTTAAGCAAACATTAGATGTGGTATATGGAATTTTATCTTCACTAGCATTGCTAGGTATAAACTAATTAAATTATTCAATTCTTATCTAATCAAATATAATTTATCCTTTATTACTATTGTTAGGTTTTTCACACATGAATAAAGTAGTCAATTTGGTAATATTTTTTTTAATCATATGGATGTTTCCCATTGCGTTTCTTTGAAATTGATATAGCCATAATCCTTTTGAGTTCTGGTTTTAAACATGATCACTCCAAACACTTATGAAATGCCCTATTTAGCTCACTCCTAACCACCTTCAAACTTGGATCTCATCGATAACAATTTGTATATATCATCATATGCAGTTTTCTAATACCATGAATATGCAACTATAATGTAATATAAATTGTGGTTTAATTTTAAAATATACAAATATTATTCTCTCCTCTCCAACATCAATCAATAGACCTCATTATGCAAATTTTTCAAGTGGCATGAACATGTATCATTTACAACATAAACATAATTGTAATTTGTTTTACTTTATATAGAAATTATTAAAGTTTATTTCTAATTAAAACTAGATAGATTGAAATCAAATTAAACTCAAAAATATTTGTCAATAGACAACATTAAACATATCTAATTCTAAATGAGATAAAATCTACATACACATTGTATATCTTGAACCAATAATGTATAATTTGGATTACATAATTAATCAGAAATGACCTACTTAAACTAACAAAAGATAATACAACTGATTTAAACAAAAAAACTATACAGAATGGCAGGGTAATTGTAAATACCTTCTCTCATTTCTTGCTAATCAATTTTTATTCTATTTAATTTAAGTGTTCCTCACCTTCTTGTTTCATACACAGATTTGGCGAAAATGATTTAATAAAACATGTATATTATCTTTTTATTCTATTGCAGTTTATGTATCTAACGTAATGAAGCCAGCACAATAGTCTAGATTGCCAAATATTTAAAAATAAAAAATGAAAAACTTACTAGATAGTTGAAATAAAATCTTGTCCATTTTTTATCCTTGACGGTCTGATATGGTACACATTATCATAGTGCAAACCCGTTTTTCCAGATTGTTTCATTAGCATCACCAATAATCCCCACAGGAACATTGTCCCTGTTTAAAATGATGGAAACGGTTTGCATCTCTCACAATAATTTCTCTTGCAACAATCTTGGAGATAAATTTAGTTGCAGTGTGACAATCAGTACATACTCTAAGGTTCTTAACAACTCTAATAGTTGTTCCAGGTGGACTGTTTAACAAACCAAATGCAATTGCCAACTTTTCACTATGGTGAGACAGAAAGAATTCTTTTTCTTCCTCTTCCACAGCATTAAGTGAATGCCTTGGATCTGGATGATACCCTGCTGCCTTCATCTCCCAAGACAATTTCTCCAACTTCACATAGATCTCTTGTGTTTGTGGATGTGATCTGTCTCCTACATGAAAAACATGTACCATTTTATGGCTTTCAATCCAACTACATCCAGGGATCTTTTTAATTCCTTGATCTTTCATCAATCTCCTTGCCATTTGAACCTCACCCCACCTGCCCACTTCCGCGAAGATATTTGAGAGAAGAACATATGTGGCAACATTTTTAGGATCCAAATCAAAAAGCAGTGTTGCTGTAAATACTCCTAAGCCAATATTCATATGGGATCTACAGGCACCCAAAAAGCACATCCACACAACAACCAGAGGTTTAACTGGCATCTTAATGATAAAGTTTAGTGTGTCCTCAAGATACCCAGCACGGGCAAGAAGGTCAACCATGCAACCATAATGATCAATTGTAGGTCTAATGCAATAATGGTTAATCATGTGATTGAAGTATGTACAACCCTCATCCACTAAACCTGCATGGCTGCAAGCATATAGAACACAAGCAAAGCTTACAATGTCAGGATATGTTCCAGGGTGTTTCATTAATTCAAAGATTTTGAGAGCATCCCTACAAAATCCATTTTGTGCATATCCTGCAATCATTGCATTCCATGAGATCACATCTCTTTGGGGCATTCTGTCAAACAATTCACGTGCCTTTTCTATGTTTCCACATTTTGCATACATGTCCACCACTGCAGTTGCAACTGCAACATCTGATAAAATTCCTCTATTCTCTATGCTTTGATGGATGTCCATACCCTGTTCCAATGCTCCTATTTGGGCACAGGCAGGTAGAATGCTGGCAAAGGTTGTGGAGTCTGGCTTTACACCTGCCAATTGCATTTGCTTGAAAGTTTCTAAAGCTTTTTCATAAAGTCCATTTTGTGTATATCCTCCAATCATTGCATTCCATGAGATAACCTCTCTTTGAGGCATTCTGTCAAAAAGTTCACGTGCCTTGTGTATGCTTCCACATTTTGCATACATGTCTACCAGAGCATTTCCAACTGTAATATCTGAAAAGAATCCTCCTTCCATTATGTTTTGATGGATGTCCATGCCCTGTTGCAAAGCTCCCATTTTGGCACAGGCAGGGAGGATACTGGCGAAGGTTGTGGAATTTGGCTTTACACCCGCCAATTGCATTTGCTTGAAAGTTTCTAAAGCCCTTTCAACAAATCCATTTTGTACATATCCTGCAATCATTGCAGTCCATGAGATGACATCTTTTTGAGGCATGCTGTCAAACAGTTCACGTGCCTCGTCTAGGTTTCCACTTTTTGCATGCATGTCTACTAGGGCAGTTGCGATTATAATATCTGACAAAGAACCTCTATCATTTATACTTTGATTGATGTCCATACCCTGTTCTAAAGCTCTCATTTTGGCATGGGCAGGAAGGATGCTAGCAAAGGTTGTGGAATTTGGCTTTAAACCTGACAATTGCATTTGCTTGGAAATTTCTAAAGCCTTCTCAACTAATCCATTTTGTGCATATCCTGCAATCATTGCAGTCCACGACACCACATCTCTTTGAGGCATCCTGTCAAACACTTCACGTGCCTTGTCTATGCTTCCACATTTAGCATACATGTCTACCAGGGCAGTTGCAACTACAACATCCGACAAAATTATTCTATCCTTTATGTTTTGATGGATGTCTATACCCTGTTCTAAAGCTCCCATTTTTGCACACGCAGGGAGAATGGTAGCAAAGGTTGTGGAGTCTGGATTTACACCTGCCAATTGCATTTGCTTGAAAGTTTCTAAAGCTTTTCCAAAACATCCATTATGTGCAAACCCTGCAATCATGGTATTCCATGAGATCACATTTCTTTGAGGGATTTTGTCAAACAGTTCACATGCCTTGTCTATGTTTCCACATTTTGCATACATGTCTACCAGCGCAGTTGCAACTACAGCATCTGAAAAAATTCCTTTATCCTTTATGCTTTGATGGATGTTTATTCCCTGTTCCAGAGCTCCCATTTTGGTACAGACAGGGAGTACGCTGGCAAAGGTTCTGGAATTAGGTTTTACACCTGCCAATTGCATTTGCTTAAAAGTTTCTAAAGCCTTATCAGCAAATCCATTCTGTGCATATCCTGAAATCAGCGCAGTCCATGAGAACACATTTCTTTGAGGCATTTTGTCAAACAGTTCACGTGCGTTGTCTATGCTTCCACATTTTGCATACATGTCTACCAGGGCAGTTGCAACTACAACATCTGACGAAATTCCTCTATCCTTTATACTTTGATGAATGTCCATACCCTGTTCCAAAGCTCCCATTTTGGCACAGGCTGGCAGTACGCTGGCAAACGTAAACTGATCGGGTTGGAGACCTGTTTGCTGCATATGATGAAACAGTGTGACTGCCTCTTGAGGATAACCATGTCTTCTGTATGCTGTAATAATCGTATTCCATGAGATGACGTCTCGCTCTTTCATCTGGTTAAAGACTTTTCTGGCATTCACCAAACTTCCGCACTTGACATACATGAAAATAAGCTTATTATGAAAAGGTTTGCGTGTAGCAAAGGCGAATCCCCTGTGAACGATGAAAGAGTGAACCTTTTTTCCTTGTGAAAGCGCGTTCTTGAGAATAAATGTCTGCAATAATTGAAGATACGTAGAGCAGTCTTCAGGGGGTTTGTGTGTAGTAAGCAGAATGTGCAGCGGCTCCAACATAATGATGTGAGATTGAGATGAGAAGTGGATGACAATGGCATTTTATTATTGTAATTGAAGCGTGGAAAATGTGCAGTGTTATTCAGCCTTCGTCTTTCACAATAACATTGTTGTAAGCCTGGGAGCATTTTCAGTTGTAGCAGAGATGATAGTAGTGACAGTCAATTCTCCAAGCCCGAGTCTGGGTTAAAAATATTATAGTTTGAAGGGTGTTTTTATAAAATAGTTTTTATTGTATATTGATGGGGGATGGACACTCATGGCTTTTGTAGCTGTTATAGTAAAAGACAATTCATGCTTCTTATTAGTCCCTGCCTTAAGCAGGGAATTAATGTTTTCATCTCCAACATTAGTATACTTTGATAATTGTGCAAATTGAAAAATTTAATCTTATATCAAAGTTTCATTTTTGTTCCTATTAAACTATTTTAAAAATTATTAATTATTTGATTTGTCATTGGCTATTTCATTTTTTGCTGGGGTTTTCATTCTTTTATATTTGAAAATTAAATAGGTATCCAATAGGAAGCTATTATTAAAATATTTAAGTTGAAGACTATAATGTTAAAAGTATTTTTATAAAACTATGTAAAAATCAGTTTTATAACTTTTTCTAGATAATTCTTTAGAGCAGAGAAGAAGCTGCGAACATTCTGGATGCTGCTTCAAACCCTAGTGGCCCACCCTGGCGTTCTTCTACTCAATCGATTGCAACTGATGACCAAGCCTTAGCTTTGCATTCTGACGTGAATTTCTCTGGAGCACCTCTGAGGTCTGTTGCTTTTCTTATTAATTCAATTTTCATGTCTGTCTAAGGACATAACAACAACTGCATGCTCATGATTGGAAGTGACATTGGCTAGTTGGCAAAGTTGCCCTAGCTGTTTTCGGTTTACTGCACTAGGCTGCTTGTGTTAATTGGTAAAGTTTTATTATGTGAGGCCGATAGGCCATTCACACGTTTCCATTTGCTATGTCGGCTTGAAGGATCCAACCATAGCTATCACATTAACATGCTTTTTCAAAATTCAGTTGTATTTTGTGCCTATACAAAGAGTTAAGTATGTTCTCTGCTCGGCTTGTGATCAGGGCATGAATGTTCATCAAATCAATATTTTTTTGTCAGATGTTGTAGTTGTGACTGCCCCGGTAGTTGTGTATGGAAAATGTTGAAGCTTAGATAAAGTGTATGAATTGTTTGACTGAATGCCTTAAATAAATGTTGTCTCAATACATTTTTAGCAAGTGCAAATTGGCAGGCATTAAGCTTAATTTCAAAGATCTTAGCGAACCGGATTGATTTATCCAGGTGAGTTTCTAGAAAATTTCATGCTTTAAGATAAAATGTTTTCTACAATTTCTCTCTCTATTTTCTGATAACCCAAATTCGCAGTGTTGCTTGAGTTTGTTTGTTTTGACCACAATTTTGTCCATTGTACCTTGCATCCATTTGCTGACAAACAAACCTGTGAGGGCAGACTAATCCTAGTCTGCAATAGTTCCATGGCGGCGTGGATAAGCGGGAAACTCAAAATTAAAGAGGGGTCACAGCCAAAATATCTGACAAAAAGGGCTACTGTCGAATCTTCCACAGCTAGTCTGCCAAGAATAAACTTTAAGGGCTAACTATATAATAGCATTGCAAAACCCTGTATGTATGCAGGGTCTTAAAAAACCATGTAATAACAAAGCAAAAAGGCGTAGGAACATAGAAACTATGAAATAGAAAGCCGTTGTTGAACATCCAGAATGGACCAGGCGGACTTCATGAGACTAAGGTTCTCCTCCTCTGTCAAGTGGACATTAACAACACTGAGCACACGTCCTCTTCCCAGTTGCATAGGTAGGATAAGAAAGACCTCTTCTTCAATTCTGTGAAAACCCTTGGCCAGAACAGAAATCGGGTGGCTCTTTCTCTGGTTACGCAGCAAACTCCTGGCCAAATTAGTCATCGAGTACATTACAGTATCTGAATTTTTAGGGTGAAGGTGTATTAAATTCAATATGCAATGGTGGTTTATTTTCATTAGCTAGCTATGTTTTTCAATTTATAAATGCCCAAGGAGAATGCCTCTAAGGAATTTAGGATTTTAATTACTCTTTATTGTATTCTATACATTGGCTAAGCAGATTACCACAAGAAAATAAGACTCTTTTATTGACAGGAACTTCACAGGTCCAGATGTCCATTTGTCCATTTTTATCCTTTTACAGAGTCTTTGAGTTTACATGATTCATTTGTCATTTTCTGAATGCCTTTCCAGATTTTTTAAAATAAATCTATTCTGTGCATATACTACAATCATCGCAGTTTACAAGTAACATTTCTTAGCGGCATTCTATCAAACAGTTCACTGTGCCCTGAGGTAGGGAGGATGTTGGCAAAGGTTGTGCAATTTGGCTTTACAACTACCGACAAGAGCTGTGTGCATTTACATTCAATTTTGAGTCTGAATTCTGAGTTATGTTGAATCTATAATCCGTCCAATTTGTTCATGTTAGACTTTGTTGTGCAGAAATCTTTCTAGTCCAAGATTTAGAAACAGAGTATATATATTGTGATCCTTGTCTTGTACAATTTCGGCATTTGGATCCTTTGTTTGAAAATTTGTTTAAAGCATGAAATCTTTAGAGGGCGACTTATTTTTAATTGAGGTTTGAGTGGATTCAAAGAGTCGGAGAATTCTTTCCTCGCCACATAAAGTTGGAATAGTTCTATGATTTATTCCATTCAATTAGCTTTTAATACCAGACAAGTTTTCTGTGGATTTGAATTTTGGGTTTTACCGTAACTTTATGTTTTATTTTTTTATATCATACCATTCAAGTACGCTAAAACAACTTAATATCATATGTGGTGAAGCTCAACAGAGAGCTAAAGCAGGGAGGGTTTTTCGATATTATGGCCACAATCTCAAGGGATCTGTACTTTATATAATTCCATATCAGAAAGCACTTTCTTTACTCCTTATTTTTATATTTAGATTGTTGTATAGGATTGAGTTCAGCTTCAGTATCGACAGTTTCAACTAGCTAAGTCTCCTCCAGTTTAAGCACCTTCAGTAGTTCTTCCACGACTATTTCATAAGTAGCACCAACACCTCCAAGAATAATAGGAGCAGTTCTGGTTTTTACATAAATCACATTGCCCATTTCATTTTCTTTGATTATCTGCCCCCTATTCCTCTTATAAGGCATCACAGCTACCATTTCCATAATACCTCCCCCCATTTCTAATTTCTTATACATTTTAATTTATTTTTCAAATATTATATTATATTTAGACCACCATCCCCAAATTGTGAAAAAAATTCCACCCGTCCTCAAAATCTGTCCCTGAGTCCCCCCTTTCCAAAACCCTGTTGAACCATGTTTACTTTCGTTGGCATATTTTAACTCTATTTTGACAATATTAGACTATCACGTCACAACAATTCGATATTTTTCAATGTCTGGAAACCTTAACCACATCAAATGTCTCTTTAATAATTTAGTTCTTCATTTCACTCAAAACTCTCAACATTACATTGATAAATAATTTGTACATTGATTTCTTTATATTTCTAACTTCTTTTTAAATTTCCAACTTGTGATATTTTGCATGAATGGGAAACTTCACTGCATTGTATTTTTCATTGATTTAACCATTAATCCATTGACTAGAAAATTATGTAACTTCAAAATTATGCAATCTTTTAAGCTTCGCATTATAAACCTCTACTCATGAATTTGTGGGGCTTCAATCGTCACTTTTGCTTCCATCAATACTCTCCCCTCCATCCTAGAACCTACTAAACTCATACTCTCCAAACCAATAACAAGCCTTCTTTTTCATACTCTTTCAATAGAAAGGTTCCCATAGTTAAAATATTCAAGGACCCACATCTCCCATTTTATAGTTCTTTATAGTTCATGGAAAAAAATTCCAGCATTCTATATAAAGCTCCATAAATTCTGAGCTTCTCATAGTCTAACCTTTCATAATCTCTTGCATTCGAACACAATTAATATATGTTTATACAAGGTATTAATTGTTAAAAACAACTTTTATATGAACAGAGAAACACATAATTCTTATTTAAAATACAAACCACTTTATTATCTTTCAATTTTTTCCACCACATTCAACACACCGACATCTATAAACATTTCAGTGCTGAAATTTTCAAATTCAAAGTACAAAACTAAATAAACAATTAGCATGTAGATAGAAGTTTCCGACTAAATGGCTTTGTACCCTGATTCTATGGAAGCATGATGTCTGGTACTATAACAAAAACCATTTGATCATTTCTTTCAAACTCTACTATGTGCAAACTTATTCCCTGCATCTTTAAATCCGAACAGAAATATAATAACTCCAATAGAAGAGCTTGTTCAACCAACTCCACCAAACACTTTATCAGATCAAGAGGTGAGGTATGTACCATAGAAATGGCCTCCAAGTGAGCTCCTTCTTCCATGAAAGCAATATTACCATTCATGATCAGACCATTTTCAAGTGAGGTCCAACCTTGATTCAATAATGTTGATGCCATACCACTTTCAACAACTTTGGTCATCAGGGCACATAAATAAACAATCTAGGCTTATTGTCGTAGTACAAACTTGAATATATAGGTTGAATTTACCACTTGAATCATAACATTTGCAAAGTAAGTACTTTGAACTTTAGAGTTATATCTAATGACTTTCTTAAATTGCACTGTCTACTTGTATAATAGTTTTGAAGAGAGTTCTTAGAACACTACAACACGTTATCTTTTTCGCATTCAATATCAGTTGTTAACTATTTTCAAAATTACTTAAT
The DNA here is from genome assembly GCF_030272615.1 of Cryptomeria japonica. Classification (NCBI taxonomy): domain Eukaryota; kingdom Viridiplantae; phylum Streptophyta; class Pinopsida; order Cupressales; family Cupressaceae; genus Cryptomeria; species Cryptomeria japonica. The sequence goes on from NC_081414.1 coordinate 159,063,010, forward strand.
TGTTCTCCACACTTCAATGCATTGCTTACATGTTTTTAGCTAAAGGCAGGGACTCATGCTGTCTCACAGCTCTTGTTATTATTATTTTCAAAACTGTTTCAGTATTCTCAAACTCAAAAAAATTTAAAACAGGCCTAAGTTATAAATTTAGATTTAAAAAAATATAAAATCATTCTTATTTCAATTTTTTTTTTTATAAAATGACAAAATTGGTTTTTAAGAAAAGAAGTCATTTTAGATTTATATTGATACATGTTAAGTGTCATATGTGTGGAAGTCCACACAATACTATAGACTATCTATGATTTTTTTTTTCAAAATATTTATATGAAGATTCTTAAGTGTAAATCATGGTAAGATATTATTTCAAATAAAAAGCCTTACAAAATACAATTGATCAATATTATGGACTAGTTGAAAATTTGCTCATAGATGATATAATTGAGGAACGCATCCTATAAGGTAAAAAGAATAAACTATTTTCAAAAGAAGATGAAGATATCATCAAAAACTCTTTAAAGGAAAAACTAAAGAGGTCAAGCTTCAATTAGCCATAATAGAAAAGATGGATGTGTTTAGAAAGGAAAACACCAAGGAGGAAATGAAGGAAGCATCCAAACTACAACAAAGAGCTATGTTTATTTCAAAAGAGATAAAGAAAAAGATAAAAAGACAATTGACAAAGCATGTAGTCAAGACCAATGTTATGAAAGCTCTAGCACAGAGTTTGGATTGTGGCTATGAGCACCCTCAATGGAGAATGCAAAAATAGATTTTTCGTCATATATACATAATCTAAAAGAATTAAAAAATCAAGATCTAAAGAAAAAATAACTCATTCAATTACCTTAGACATTGCCATATCCAAAATAAGGTTTTTTTTTATAAAGCACTTAGTGGACTAAAATCACTAATTATAAAACACAAAATGTAATGCTCCAATCTTTTGCTCAAGGTGTTGATAGATAAAACAAAGACACAATTTGGTGTTTTCATAACAAAGTGGTATAACGTACCCATGTACTTTGGTATACCTATGGTGTCCCTTATGCAACACATGGTGACACACTTGGAACCTACAACCATGGTGAGATGCTTGACACACATACCAAATCATTACTATGATGAAATAATAAAAATTGTTAACCCTAAGATAAGTCACCAAGGTTGGCATGGAAGAGACATAAGACCCATAACAATTGGTTTACCTTCTTACCTTCAAAGTTTGGTTTATTGAGAAGAATTAACTATGGGTCAAACTTTGAGACTCAACACGGACTTGGAACCTAGTTCCAACTCCCAAATCCCTTCTAATACACACCCTCTACTACACAAATGGCTAACCTAACTGCAAGCAAATCCCCAACCCTCATTCAAACTTGGGATATGTTTTGAGGACCCTAGGTTCTACCTAAGCCCTAAGACCTATAACAATGATAAAATAATCATTTGTGGGCCTTAGGATCATACACAAATAGGGAACTTATTCCCAAATCCCTAGTTATTTCATCCCACTATGATTCATAGCACAATATAAAACATAGGAAACCTCTCTAGGTGTAAGACCCATGTTAGGACTTAGAATCCTAGATTTTGGGTCCCTGTTTCCTTCTAGACCACATGACCCACAAACTAGATCTATAGGGAATGCATGCCTTGTGAATGTCAAATTCCTTGCATACTTGGGACACGTTACCAAGTTACAAGTCCTCTTTGACCTCTACAACAAGCCAATCATTTCAATAGTGTGAATTTCAAACTCAACCTTGGCCTTAAGACATAGTTTGAAGTCCAATTTTCTCCCCAATGCCCATGACCTACCAACATGGAACCAAACTTCTAGCTACCTAGCCCTTTCCAATGTTTGTAGCTCATCAAACTTAAACATGGACTACAACTGAACAATTAAGCTCAAATCTTAGCATGAACCTGGAACCTCTACAAGTTCTAGGCCCTAGTTTCACCCCAAAACCCAATTTCTAGCCAAAATACAATAGAATAGAGATAAAATCTCTATGATAGAGGAAAAAAAAAGGCTAATTATTTCATAGGACAAGACAAAATAATTTGTAAATGAAATAGGGGATACATTCATGAGGTATTGAAATTTGACCCAGTCACATGAAAACCTCCTAAAGTACATGAAATTCAAGAAAAAGAAAGATTAGAAACTTTCACTATTTTAGATTAAAAAATATAACAAAACTGAAATGAAACTATATGTATAGAAAATATAATTCTTACTGTATGACTAGAAATTCAGAATTGAAATATCATCTTAAGGTAAACACAAAACCCTCGACTTAATGTAAATAACTGACCTACCAATGAACAACACAAAGATAAATGCAAGAGACAAATACAAAATGTAAACTATATACCATTCAACCATTCTCTAAGTTCATCTCCATTGCCTTTGAGTCTTCTTTGAATTGTTGTTATGTTGCTCTTAGAAATTTGCAAGTACAAGTTACATTGATAAAGAAAAGCTCAAATGTAGTGTCTAAATAAATGATAAAGGAAAATATTTGAATATATAGAAGTGGAAGGAAAAAGATCAACGGCTGAGTTTAAATTTAGCCCAGCTCGGAGATCAATGGTTGAGTTTGAATTTAGCCCAGCTCGGAGATCAACAATCAAGATCACCTATGATTCTAAAGTGGAGGCTAAAAATGGAAGATGGAGTGGGATGAAGTGGAGAAGTGGTGGAAGAAAGGAGAAACAAGTGGCTAGTTGTTGGTTGAATATATGTTGGCATTGATGTCAAAGGAGTGTTAGAGTCCAGTTCACTATGGAATCAAATCAACATGTAATTATATAGCCACAACTATCATAATGTCTCTGTTTGAGAATTTGAGCTTTTAAAGTATAGTGACAAGTTGTGAATTTTTTTTAGTATGATAGCAATATCATATTATATCTATTCCATGCATTGAAGGTGATTTGAAAGTACCCGTGGTATGTTACTGAGGTCTATTCCTCAGATAGTGTGTTACACTAGCAACTTGTTCTATTCTGCATTCTACCGCACTTGAGTGTTATGACCTGCAGTTTAAAAGGAGAGTATGTCTACACATGTTATGCAGATTCTAGAGTTTTAGTTGTGATCTAGGTTCTTTCCTAGGGTGTACGTGATTGCAATATCAAATAATTGTATGATTGATATACACCATGTGGGTGATGCTACGTGAATTGCATCCCACTCATTGTGCAGTTTCATCAGAAGATCATATGTATTGATAGAGAGTGTTTTGAAGGTTATTTAGATAAAAAGCAAGTTGTGTATTCAGCTTAAAGGGATTGGTGTCTCATGTGAACTAAGTTGGTGCTTAGATCTTGGTGTCTCTTGTAAGTTGGTGCCTGCAAATTAATTTGGGGATTGGTGTTTTTGGTATGTTGGTGCCTACTTCATATTGTAACTTGTGATCTATTATTTTTGTGAGGCTAGATTTGGGCAGAAGATCTAAGCGGTGATTCATGGTGAGAGGGTCATTTAAGACATGGACAATGAGCTAGAATAAATGGAGTGAGTCTATGATGATGACAAGATATATGTGATCGACAATGAGTTCAATCTAAAATGGGTAATTTGGAGTATATGACGTGCATACCCACTAGTTGTTGCTAGCATCATTGGTGGCATTCTTCTTCTTGACACAAGGCCTCAAGGATTTTCTATTGGATGGGGTTGTATCATGGAGAGGATTGTGTTGGATGGTGTTTAGTTTGCATGGGGTTTGTGCCTACTAACACACTTATCCCAAGATATGCATGAGGTGGTCTACTTGGGTTTTACCACCATGGCCTCATGGATGACTTTTCTCCACATATGGGTGTGGGAGCAAAATACAGTTACATGATTAATTTCACATAGGGAAAGGGTAGCCAGATAACCCTATGTCTATCTATATAACAACTAATGCAGGGACTTCACGAGGTCATAACTTTTGAATCGGTTGTCCGTTTGAGTTGAAATTTGATGTGAAGGTGTATTGTAAGGAGTCGTTTGAATTTCCAATCGAACCTAGTTTGGTTGGAACTCAAATAGAGAAATTTTTTAGGGACAAGTTCCTTGGTCCGAGGCTTCAAAAATGGCATTTTCTATTTTTTTTTAGTTTTTAGAAAGTTGGTTTTTTAGTTATTTTGAACTCATAAGATCTTTATGAGGTTAGAAATTTGGCAATTAGTGCTGAAATAATGTTTTTTACATTTCTAGAAGATTTCATGAATTTTGGGATAGCTTTGAAAATTTCCATAAATAGCAAATTTTGGATTTTCTAAAAAATTGCCCATAAAGGAAATTTTTAGTTGGCTATTAAAATAGGCCTTTTTTTTCATTTTCTTTTGTCATAGAATTCCATTCAGAAATTTATCCATCTCATTCAACCAATCAATTAGCTCCTTTGGTTTAAGACTACCCGCATTTTCTGAAAATTTAACTTGAATTCCTTCATTCTTCCCTTCTAATGCCCTAAGCATCCTCTCTTCAAAATTTGCATGATTTACTGGCTCTTCTTCATGTTCTTCAGATTGATCTGTATCTCCTTGATCTGAGCCTTCATCAGAGTTACCTCCCCTTTGTCTCAATCTCTTAATTTCCATCATATTCGTGAGGTCTACAACCGGCCTTTGGAAGTTTTGCATGTCTCTATGCATATGAGCAAGACCTCCTCTTCCTCTTCCTCTCCCAGCCATCTTCCTGTTCTGATACCAGATGATGTAACCAATTAAAACACAATCAATACCATTAATGAAAGCATACAAAATGACACAAGTATGGGTCAATTTTCTTCAATATGCTTCTTTTGCAAACTCCAACCATTACAATGAAAAAAAAGGCCTATTTTAATAGCAAACTAAACATTTCCTTTTTGGGCAAATTTTTACAAAATCCAAAATTTGCCATTTATGAAAATTCTCAAATCTATCCCCAAAATCATGAAATCTTCTAGAAATGTAAAAAACAACACTAATTTCCAACTTTCTAACCTCATAAAGATTACGAGTTCAACAATATATAAAAAACCAACTTTCTAAAAACCCGAAAAAATAGAAAAAGCCCTTTTTGAAGCCTCAGACGAAGAAATACGGCCCTGAAAAGTTGATCGGTTTGAGGTCCATTTGAAAATCCAAGCAACTCCTCATGATACACCTTCACATCAACTTTCAGCCCAAACGGACAATCGAGTCAAAAGTTATGACCCCGCGAAGTCCCTGCATCAACAACTTTATTTACTAGGATAATTTTGGGAACATGTGGTATTGGAGAGAATTTTTTGATGATCTAGACACGGTTATCATTACATGGGATGGAATAAGTGACACTAAATACAGACAATCATTAGGCTATACTAGGTGATGAAAAGTTTTATTATGAATGGGATGAACATTTATTACAGATAGAAATGTACAATTTATTATGAAAGCAATATAGAATTATGATAGATGAAAAGGCATGATTCACCATGTACATGACACTTGTTTGCTAGGTTTTCACCACAGTACTTGGTTAAGGTGTTACCAAAGTGGTTTTCACCATAAAATGAATTATTTATTTTTACCTTATTTTGTGTGTCACACAAGATTACTTGCCCAAAGTGCCACCAAAGTGGTTTTCACCATAGAACATGCATTACTTATCTTTACTTTTTTTTTGTGTGTCACACAAGATGCCTGTTTGCAAGGTTTTCATCAAGGGGGTGATTTTTTAACTTTTAAACTTATTTTTGTATTTTTTTGTCTTTTTTGATGAGACAAGATCCATAAGCCACTATAATGATGTAAGGACCTATCCAGTTGGGTTCAAAATTTCTAGGATTTTCTCTTTCTTACTGATTATTGGGATGTTCCTTTAGGGCTAGGTCTCCAATCTCAAACTTGCATACATTGAATCTCTTTTTGTAGCTATGATAGATAGATTTCTGATAGGCTTGAAGATAATTTTATTCAGTCTATTTTGTCTCATCTAGCAACTCTAGCTCATGCAATCTGAAAACTTTGTATTCTTCATCATTAATGAAGTGTTGCAAGGAGACCCTTAGGGATGGTAACTTGACCTCTCTAGGTAGGATATATTTTGAACCATAGACTAGGGAGTATGGAGTAACACTTGTAGGTGTGTGAATGCTATTTTGGTAATCCCACAAGGTACCTAGAATTAAGTTTGAGATGCTAATCATGACCAGCTTCATTGATAGTCTTTTTAAGAATTTTTAGGATAGTTTTATTAGATGCCTCAACTTGACCATTACTCTAAGGGTAGTATGGAATGTAAAAGTGATGCTATATGTGAAATTTATCACAAATCTAACAAAAATCCTAATATTTAAAAGGACGAACATTGTTTGTGAAAATGGAGGAAGATACACCATCCCAATAAATGATTTAGTTCAAGATAAATTTGGTAATATTATTTTTGGTAATGTAGGTAAGGGAAATGGCTTCAATCCACTTTGTAAAGTACTTAGTGGAAAACGATGAATTTGTCTCCATTAAATGAAGGGGGATAGATATTTCTTATGAGGTCATGTCCCTAATGAGAGAAGGGCCATGAAGAAGTAACTGGTTGAAGTTATTGTATTGGTGCATGAATGAGAGCTCTATGAATATGATATTGGCCATACTTCTTAAGAAAATGTAAGCATCATGTTCCATAGTACTCTAGTAGTTAAGGTAGGGCCACTAGAATGAGCCCCACATATACCATTGTGTACCTTATGCACTTGGAAGTCTCAAATTCAATTATGTTTAGACACTTAAGGAGAGTATTATTGAGGCACCTTGCATATACAGTATCATCGATGATAACATAATGAGAGGTTTGATAGATAAATTTATTTCCTTGGTAGATAGGTCAAATAGAAGGATTTGAACATGAAGGCAATTGTAAATGTCTTTATACCAATGTGTTCTTTAGGACCAAAAAATTTGTACACAAGTTTGGTATTGGGAGCATCAAAAGCAAGGATCAAAAGTTTTTCTACCAAGAACTCACAATGTTGTACATTATGTGCAATATCTAAGTGTAGAGGAGTTGCAGGCTCCTTTCAATTGACCTACAATTCCCCACACTCTCATCATTAGTTTTTCATTTTTATTTTGAGCCAATATTGGTCCTTAGGTTTATGTTCCAATTTTGTTCTCTAGTATTGTTCGATTGGCCTAGATCACCACCACCTTGTAAATTTGATATAACAATGTCTTGACAAGTTTGAAGATACGCCAAGAAAAATGTAGAATGCTCATATATTTGTTCTTATGAATATAGATTTGTGTGTAGTGATTGATGCATATATCTTTGTAAGTGCTCTTGATCCAACTGCCACATGATTAAATTAACTAAGACTTTATCCTTTTATGCAGTGCCCAAACATTCAAATTTAAATATTTTCTACTTATTTCACAAGTAATGACTAGTGTTCAGATAAAGTCAACTTGGACACATAGTTAATTTTAAGTCTGGAAATTGTGGATTAATGAGATAATTGTGGTTTGAAAAAAGGTCTTGAACCATATTCATACCTACAACTTAAGCTATAAAATAAAAAGATTAAATGTTTGATTTGAATCTTATGAGCATACAAAGTCAAGTTTAAAATGAACTCTAACTTTAAATAAAAACAAACCATTTAAAATCTAGATTATTACTATAGGAAAAATAAATAAATTAACAAACAATTTAATAAAAATTTATATTAAAAAAAAGCCATTTTAAAATCTACATTATTACTTTAGAAAAAATCAACAAATAAATTAAAACATACCAATCATAAATTTTTAACTTCTGAGAATATATATTTTATACTACGCCAAACAATAAATATGTCCAGTTGAAGGGAGTCACTTTACTAACTTGCTTAGATTCAACATTATTAACAATTTATCCAGACTTGAAGATGATGCGTTCAGAAACTTCAACAGTTAAAACAATTCGCATACAGATTGGAATTGAACTGTGAACTTGAAAAATCCAGAAAAACACCTACTGAAATTTTGTACCAGTTCAATACACCTCCAAATTTAAACATGAAACAAGATACAGGAGAACAATACCATTTTGACATGCAAGTCTACTACACATCTAATCTTCTTCAAGACAAGCATTAAATATAGACTAGTTACTATAAACTCACCTAAAAGTACGAATTATCCTCGACCACAAGACGGAACTTCCGATTTTGACCGCTGGGTAAATTGTAGTCCTGAAAACATTCACCAGAGTTATCTGGTCATTGTTGGAAATTTTTCATAGCATTTGAAAGAATGTTTCCCATTACCAGCGGTCGCTTGATTACTGTCGGAGCGTGAGGTCGCTTCTAATAAGGCCCCAGTTTTTTCCGTTATGGCCTTCACTTTTCCAAGAACTTTTGCAGCTTTCCAGATCCACTCTTCCTCCAAATTGGTCGCCCATTTCTTACAATCCTCTGCTATAACTTGTGCTGCCTTGGCAATGCATGAACCCATCACATCTGCCAACATTCCTTCCAGTCCATCCATCACTTCTTTCACAGTGTTGAATTCATAATCATTTATTATGCTTCGGCATTGCCTGCACAAGCTGTAAGCTGCTGCTACCTCCTCCCACGCTCTTGAATTGTATGCATTCGCTACTTCTCTGCCTCTTTCAAACATATTCTCTACGGCAGCTCTGGCAGCTTCCGGAGACTTTTCAGCAGAATCGCTCATGGGAAGGCGGTGATCCAGCCATTTGTGCTCCTTTTCTAGCTTCTGGAACAATTCATCGGCGGCTTTGATAAGCACAGCTGCTTCACTATCAGAATATTCAACCACATTTATGATATTCCATGCTTGAGAACAAGCTTTAATAGCTCTGTCTGCCATATTTTTACGCTCAGCCTCGTTAAGGATGTAAGCGGAAAGCTCAAAAATGAGACTCAGTATTGAGACTGCTGTCATCTTGGAAGAGCGTTCACTGACATTGAATTCGGACTCCACTTCCAATCCGAGGGGTAGACCAGGCTTGAGACATCTTTGGCCGCTGAAACCTGCGGAAGATTTATCATTGAGTAATGCAATTAACTCATTACATCTTTTGCCCCTTTCTTCCCCCTTTCTAAGCCGCTTCTTTAATTCTTGAATGGACCTTTTGTTGGCGATCCACAACCCAGCAGTATTTTCCCCTTGCATGGTTATACAAGATTTTTTATACTTAGCATAAGCAGGATCTTGTTCCAATTGAGTTTCGCCTTCAGATGCTGAGCCCACTACAAGCTTACGGCAAAAATTGTTTGAGAACAGCAGCTGTGATAATAGCCAACATCCCTTGCTGAAGAAAACCAAAATTATCTGCAACCAGACAATCAGGGGAAGTAATTTATGCAATCTCACAATTTTCAGGAGTCTTACAATTACTTTAGTAAGGTAACTTTCTCCTGCTATACCCCATCTGTGCCTTTTGGAGCTGTCTTTTAAGTCAAGCAAATGGCTCAACCAGAAATCTTCGGTTTGCCAATACTCTCTGACTCTGAACAACTGCCAGCGCATGCCTCTGGGGTAGTATACTGCTGCGGTGACACATCTGCAATATATAACAGCGGTCCTATAAAGATCACCATGTAATGAAGGATGAGAGGAATTGATATGGAGGGTCGTATACACCCTTCATGTTGGTATTTGACGTAATAGTCGTAGGCGCTTAGACTATTTTTAAGGTTTTGTGGAGTATTAATGTAAAATAACTCGTAGTCAGACGATGTAAATACTACAGTGTTGTACGAGCAGCGGGCCGTTTCAAACGCTAGAAATGCATTGCAAACGGTAATGATAAGGGCGATTGATGATGAGAGAATTGATCTTGAAATTATGTATTGAGGATTGGAAGTGCGAACCACAATCCATGACTTGAGCACTTGCTCTTCGATTTTCTCCCACAGAATATTGGGTGGATACAAATGAGGACTTAAATTTAAAGCAGAAAGAAGTGAAGGTATCTTACGAGATACAGTTTCATGAATACCGATACTAGCTAAAGCAGCACACCCTAGAAGAAGAGCCAAAGTTACCATGGATATTAATATTATTACATTTGTCAATTCCATGAAAATTGAATTCCATGGATCATGAGTAGGCGGACATCTAATAACTTTGTATACATTGGTACCATGTAGTTGATCGTAAGAAGATGTATCCAGAGAAGCTACATACCCAGAGATTTTAGAAGCTGTAGGAAGTATGAGTAACTCGTGAGAAATGATATTGACGGCAACGAGTGCGAAACTAATGAAGAGTGCAGCCATGTCAGTTCTCAGATTTGTGGAGAGAGGACGGGCTACTCCGGGCAACAAACAGCCCATCAAGACGCAGGTGGAGACTCTTCCAATCAGAATCAATATCCATTCACCGTGAATTACATTGAGATACTCACAACTGTATTGCAATGGGCTACTGGTCGTCTTGTCATTGAAGGGAAAGTTGGAGGAGGGCTTGTTGAGGAGCATGAGAAGCTGCAGAGAAAGGGCGCCAAGAACAAGAGAGTCGCCGGGAACCCAATGTTTTGTCTGTTTGAATGCTCTCCAGGCGTCGGCTCCCACATACACAATTGAAACTACACACCCAAGTGACAAGCCCACAAAGGTTAGGGCGACTGCCAGAACATAAAAACCACCACCACTGTCGACGCTTCCGTCGTTCTCATAGCCTAGCAAATTAGTCAAGACGGACACCCAAGGTTTCATTTTCTGGCTATAGACAAAGAGAAGGCAAATCAAAGGAACTGCGGACAATTATGTAACGCTGGCCTTCCCTTTTAATATCCCTTTGGAAAAAAGTATGGAAGTGTTATCGTCTCACCGACTCTCTTTAGGGAAGTTCGAGGGCGCTTCCTAAATTGGACCCACCAAGACTACCTCGAACGCAGCACGAAGGTTCATGGAAAGGGCGGAGATTTGTCTCTGGATGCGCATCACTTTTTCAAGGAAGTTGCAAAACAAGGTTAAATTCCATCTATCTAAAATCATCTAAACATATTTGTATATAAGAACATCATGTTTCTAGTTTCTTAAAGGGTTGTCTCATGTAATAATATAGTTTTATTAATAAGAGATGAGTTAAGGGATCTAGATTTGGGCGTAATACTCATGTCCTCAACATCTTGTTGAACACTAGCATAATTCTTATATATATCAAAAGAATTAATCAATATAATTTGGGTCTTCTCAATGTAAATCCTTAACTCCTTTGAAACATCCATAAAATGAATTATTAATCAAGATAAAAGAGAGAACATAGGGCTTTATCTACACGTTGAAAATTATTGATCCAATATTATCATTTCAAAAAGGATCAAGAAGGAATCTATTGCATTCTTGATAAAGAACTCTTAGAATCAATTTCAACAAATTCAGTGGATCTACCTAATCATCGCTCCCATAATTTTTTTTCTTAATTATCCCAATTTCACACTCAATGTCTTCTTGGTTAATACAAATGGAACCGTCTTCTTTGATTAAAAAGTGAATAAAATTACAATTTCTTCTAGCCACTATAATTATGGAAAAAGTGAGTGTTATTGTCCTTAACTTTGATACTGATTTAAAGAGTTTAAACATATTGAACAATTAATTGAAGGAAAGGGCTATAGGACTAAAGTAAATCCATACAAATAGATAGAAAATTTGAAGATACCATGGGAGGGGGAAAGTATTCATGGAATTCTCTATAGGAGCTCCCAACCCATGAGACATTGAGTTATCTCCTCAACCAAGTGATACTCAACTTCAAAAAAATTTCTAACATCTTTAAATTGAAAGTGTCAATCTTTGGAAACTCCCATTTTTGAATTGGGATAAAGATATGGTAATTTTTAGGTAGCATATCCATGATTGCAGAGTGGAGAGAAAACAATTATAGTAGAATCTTTAAAAGCCAAAAAATACTTCATTTTACATGTGAATTAAACACCAAACTCATGCGATATTAGGAAAGGTGACACATTTCATACAATATTCATGATTTGGTAGCTCAAGAGGGATAAGGAGTTAATTCACACACATGAAATAAAATTGTTGGGAAATAAACAGGTTCAAAACCAAAGATTGTGAAGATCAATCTTTATCCGATAAACTAATCAAAGGATGAGATTCAAGGCTGGATAGAAGCAACATGAAAATCTGAAAACTCATATCCAAATATGAAATTAAGTTGCCTTAATTATGAAAAACCTATGATTAGATCTTTTTTCTTTGTGATGCCAAAAATTAGCTTGTTAATTGTGCTTAATAAACTTGTCTTATGTGAAATTATAACAATAATAAATAATGATTAACATCAACATATGATAACGACAATAAGGCATAAATCAACAACATAACATCCACACATAACATAGGATTTATGTGACGAAACCTTTGTGGGAAAAAAAAAACTCCACCAAGTAGAGAGGACACACTTGTATTAACAAGTGCTTACAATACAATCACTTCCATTCTCCTCTTTGCCTCCACCATAGCAACAACTATGTACATGTGAACAACCTCCTTATGCCTCCCAACTGTCCTTCATTCCTATAGAGAAAACTACAATCAACTATTCCCCATTCTATTGCACATCAATCTACACCCAAAGGCTAAATTTATATAATGGTAAGAGCTCCAAAACAACCAATAAAGGTTCCCAAAGAAGACTTTTCATTACTCACAACCACAACCCTTGGAGTGCCTCGACGAAACTAAAAAAGACATTGGTTTAGCTTCCAATAGCTTCCCTCCAACATAGACACCTATACTTGCAATAATGTAATAACTAACCGAAAACCAAGAGACACATGTTGCCTCTTCCATGCTCCCACCTGGAGCAGCACACAGGTCACTCTTTTTCCACTTTCTTAAGTCATTAAATATATTATTCTATGCATCCATAAGTGGGAAAAATAATATTAAATATTTGAGTTCACAACCCACTTTTATCACTGCTAATATAACCCATCATCCCTTATGAATGCATTACAAACAAAAGTGAGAATTAAATATTATAAATTATTTTCTCAATAGATCCTAAGTGCCTTAGGACACTTTCCAAAGATGTTGGAGCCATGTCATAAGACTTACAAGGTGGATGGCACAATAATTCTAACATTCTCCCACTTAACATCATACATTGTAAATACATCCATAGGAATCACAAACAAGAGAAACCATCCCTTAGACATCCATGTAACATTTGAATCTTCACCATGCTCTCATGCTCCAACAAGACACCTGCAAAAGCAACCATGACAACCACCATCAAGCAACAAACTCATTAGATCCTCCAACATGCCACATATGGAAGAAAAAAGGAACATGCCAAGGTGAACCATGCCAACTATCACTAAAATATGCACCAATGTCTACATGAACATAAGAATCATATTCAAATGATAAAAAAGGCTCCAAGTAACTCCCTTACTCTTACCACCTAGAACAACAACCACAATGAATTGCAATCCATCCAATCTAACCATACCTTAAACTAAGCTATACTAACATATATAAAACTTCATGCCATCAACATATCAACTCTAAATCTACAATCAAGTCTTTGTATATCCAACCTCATATCTCAAAGACCACTAAAATACTCTCATGGATATAGACAATCCATGATCATAGACAAGGCTAACTAACAAAGTCTACATCACCACTAAAATGATCTCATGGATATAGTCAATCCACATTTGAGTCATCCCACTGCAATCAATAGATTGCACACACCTACAAACTGTATAACTCGTAGATCCAAATCCAATGAAACATGCAAACTTATTATCACACTAGCAATCAACAAACCAAGATATCACAAAGGATAAACAAATATATATCTATAAACTCCCACTACACAAGTAATGTCAAATATGGAAAAATTCAAAGCATACAAAGTATATCTATAGTACTTCACATAGAAAATGTTACTAACTCCTCTATCACATAGTGTCAAGGAAAAATACATGATATGGGTATGTGCATAAAGATGGTGGTAAAAAAAGTGGACATCACCCAAAAAAAACATGAAAAAACAAGCAGCGCGTACGCGGTTATAAACTTTTAAATCGCATTGTACGTGCTGCTTTTAGGAAAGTGAGTGTGTATGCACTCATAAGCCCTAAAGAACCGCATACATGGTACCTGTCCAAAAAATTTTTTAAAAAAAAATTGGTCTTATTTTCCCGTGACCATGACATTTTTCCCCCATTTCCTCCACAAAACCATGAACGAGGTGCCTCATTTCTCCTCTAGATGCTATGGATCAAGGTTAGTTTTTCTTAATTTTTTGTCTTTCTTTCCCGTTTATTCAATTTGTTTTACATTTTGAATTTAATTTCATTAATTTCAATTAGGTTTATTTATTTTTTGTTTCCAAAACCAGATTCTAATAAACCACAACAAGAACAACAAAATGCACGTCCTGAAAACTCACAAGATACACCCCCAGTTCCTCCTTTTGACCGCACACCTGAAACACAAGAGCAATTGATTAATCAGTTAGGGCAAAATGCGTCTAAAATAAATAGACTGATTAATAAATTGAAAACATTTGAACTTGAGCATCATAAATCCCTCACCACTAGCCTAGAAACATTAGCTAGTGGTGCCACAACCATTTCCACACAAATTAAAAAATGGAGAAACTTTAGGGATAGGCGTTGTCAATACTATGCTGATGGGTTATCATATGAGGGAGTGAAAAACAAAAAAATTAGTAAACAACAAACATGTGCCCTTTTTGTTGATCCTAAAACTGGTGAGTCGTTACCTCTTAATGCAAAGATGTTTCCCATACATTGGTGTACCAATGTGCAAATGAAGAATCTTTTTTGGCAGAGGTGGTGGATGGTCTTTGATGATCCACCTTGCATTAATTATGAGGCACCATTGTATTTTTTTGAGAAAAGTAGACTGTGAGTTTGTCATCAATGTACGACCAAACTATTTTGACATGAGAGAGTTCCATGGTAGAGGTGGCGGCTCTACCCAAGATAGACCTGGAGCCCATAGGCGAGTAGCCCCGGAGAGTCGCCGCCCCCTAGCACCCAAACCCAAGGTGCATCAGGCTATCCCAGTAGAGATGAAAGAGTCGATGGAGCTATAGACTCTTTAGGCAGTCACAACATTGACTGGTGCCATCATCTAGCATGGGACGTCATTAGTACATCCTATTATACTAGATGATGAGCCATTAGTTGCTCTAGGTGGCGACAGAAAGCCCATTCAACATATCTGTGTTAATTGCTCAAGGATATGCTCAGGGACGGATGACACAACCGTTGTAGATGGATCCACATCTCATTCATGAACAATTTGCGGGAGTAGATATCAGGCTTGCACGATTGAGGATTTGGCACCGACAGAGGAGTTGATGGACATGGTGTTTGCCCATCAGTGACAGACAAAGGTGTATTGATTTGAATTCATAGCATTTTATTTATCAATCACTTTAAATTTGTAACTAAATAAATGAATTTTTATTTATACATCGATTTAAATTGAGACAAATAATATGCATTTTAGGATGCAGCAACGATATCCCATACTCCTCCTGCAGTTACTACAATCGCAACTTTGATGACTGAGGTATAAATTTTGTAACATGTTAAAATAGAATAATACACTTTGAATTCAAAAAAATTACAAGATATACTACCTATCTTTAATGCTTGGTCCAATTTTTAGTTTGTAGGTGTTGACAGGGGACCAAATGTCCCAGATTGATGACATCACACTCTTAGTGATTGATTTTGGCCTACAAGGTTATACAGTATCATATTTTGTACCTTTTTTATGTATTGTTTTGATGGAATATGTAAGTCATTTCATTTTAGATTTTTTAAATTATGTTTAATATATTATCTGTACTAATATCTCATGTTAATTTTGTTTTTTTAGGGTACCCCCTCCGCATCTAGGCCTCGTCCTAAGAAAAAGAATTCCTCGAAGACGCCAAAACGTGGGAAGAAGGTAATTGAACACATTTTTAGTTGTAAAATTGTTTGAAAATGTTGAAATCAAGTCTTAGTTGGGGTTTGTAGATTGATTTTTTTGTCTATTTTACATGTACAACGACCATTGAGCTATGTGGATTTGTTGAATGCACCTGATTCGCCCGTAGATTAGGAGAGGGTGGAGGTATGTATCTCTACTTTATATACTTGATTTCATGATTATATGCACATGTACATGTGAACTTGTGATAAATTATAATCTTATAATTTTTTCATACAGGAAATATCCATAGTTGCTTCATCAATGGTGAGACCTCCTCTATGCACTGGAGAAGCATCTCAGGATCCGATACACTTTTGTTTGATATATTACATTAATTGTTTTTAACCTACAATACTTATCATCATATTAATTGTATTTAATCTTTGATCATTTTTTGTATAGGTAATAATGACAGTTTCTCCATCGATGGTGAGCCATCCTCAGTCCATTGGAGAAGCATCTCAGGCACCGGTACGTCATTGTTCTCTATATTATAGCTTTTAAGTGTTTTTGATGTATTTATATTAGTACATTTTATTAATTGTACATTTAATCTACAATAGACCCCTTTGCGGTTCGGCCATAACGTGCAGCCTTTTAAGTTTGTCTTCAAGAAAACTCCTAATAGTCACAAGGAGAGGAGAGCGAAGACATTAGCTCCAAGATCAGCCTATGAGGTAATCTACATTAAAATTGCAAAAGAATTATAGTTAAATGCATAGTTATGTTGTGAATTGTGAACTATTTTCTACAAAAGAATTCTAACTTGGCTTTTGAATTGTAGTTTTGCAGCCATCTACAGAGCTACGTACTACATCAAAGAGGCTCAATTTTGATGATCCACCACAAGTTAGGATCATATAGTGTTAGTTGTGGTCATAGAATGACCAATACATGTAGATATATTCTACATTTTTATTGTATATCAATTTGGACATGGCATATGCCACATTTTTGTAATACTTTTATTGACTTGGCAGACATGCCTTTTTATTGATATATATAAATGTTGATATTCGATCTAATAAATGTGTATTGAGTTAATTATTATGTATTTGTTGTATTTTGTGGCTGTCCTTTTATAAAGTTAATTGATCATTTGCCTATTTAATCAACAATATGAATATAAACAACAAAAATCTATGATATAAAACATTGCAATCGTGGAATATGATTTGACAAAATTTCTAAAATGTTGAATTAACCCTACAAAACTCCTTGTATTCAGTTCATTATTGTGTATTCGATGTATTTGGTGGTTGCCCTTTTATAAATTTAAATGAATATTTTCCTATGTAATCAACAATATGAATATAAACAACAAAATCGACAATATGAACATAAACAACAACATGTGTGTGGTGCGAGAGCACCCTCATGCTCACAATGGTCAAATTTTGGTTCTTGTGTGAACAAACCGACATCACGAGTGCGTCTGGGTGGGTAAGTTTACGCTAGGCATGCTCCTCTCGTGTATCCCAAAGCATGAGAACGTCGAGAGTCATACCATACTGACGTGATCTCTCAAGTGCCCTGAGTCCAAAAAATTATCAAACTTTGACAAACTATTTCTTCTGATCCAGAACACATATGATCGATCCATTTGAACCCGTGGGGTTGCGTGAGGCTCCTCTACAATGGCCTATCTCAGTTTTTGACGACTCAGAATGGTAGCATTTTTTTGCTTGCTGCAAAAATCATCAGTTGCATGCAATGCAAAGTTGCAAGATAGGCTAGAATTGATTCGGTTCATCGTGTGCATAAACTGACATCATGAGCGTGTATGGGTGGGTAGGTTTACACTAGGCATCCTCCTCTCATGCATCCCAAAGCACCGAAACATTGAGAGTCATACCCTACCGGCGCGATCTCTCAAGTGCCCTGAGTCGAAAAAATTGTTAAACTTTGATGGAATGTTTCTTCCAATCCAGGACACATATGATCGATCCGTTTGAACCTATGGGGTTGCGTGAGGCTCCTTTACAATGGCCTATCTCAAGTTTTTATGACTTAGAGCCATTTTCATTTGGTAGCATTTTTTCACATGCTGCAAAAACAATCAGTTGCATGCAATGCAAAGTTGCAAGATAGGCTAGAATTGATTCGGTTCATCATGTGCACAATCCAACATCACAAGCGTGTCTGGGTGGGAAATTTTTCACTAGGTGTGATCCTCTCGTGCATCCCAAAGTGCCGAAACATCAAGAGTCATACCCTACCGATGCGATCTCTCAAGTGCCTTGAGTCCAAACAAGTATCAAACTTTGACAGACTGTTTCTTCCAATCCAGGACACATATGATCGATTAGCTTGAACTTGTGGGGCCACATGAGGCTCCTCTACAATGGCCTATCTCAATTTTGATGACTCGGAGCTATTTTCAATTGGTAGCATTTTTTTGCCTGCTGCAAAAACTATCAGTTGCATGCAATGCAAAGTTGCAAGATAGGCTAGAATTGATTCAGTTCATCGTGTACACAAACTGACTTCACGAGTGCACATGGGTGGGTAGTTTTATGATATGCATGCTCCTCTCATGCATCCCAAAGCATCGGAATGTCAAGAGTCATACCCTACCGATGCGATCTCTCAAGTGCCCTGAGTCCAAAAAATTGTCAAACTTTGACGGACTGTTTCTTCCTATCCAAGACACATATGATCAATCTGTTTGAACCTATGGGATCATGTGAGGATCCTCTACAATGGCCTATCTCTGTTTTTAATGACTCGGAGCCATTTTCAATTGGTATCATTTTTTTGCTTTCTACGAAAACTATCAGTTGCATACAATGCAAAGTTGCAAGATAGGCTAGAATTGATTCTATTCGTTGTGTGCACAAACCAACTTCACGAGCATGTCTGGGTGGGAAATTTTACGTTAGGCATGATCCTCTCATGCATCCCAAAGAATCAGAAAGTTGAGAGTCATTCCCTACCGACGCAATCTCTCAAGTGCCCAGATTCCAAAAAATTGTCAAACTTTTCCGGACTGTTTCTTCCAATCTTGGGCACATATGATCGATCTGTTTGAACTTGTGGAGTCACATGAGGCTCCTCTACAATGGCCTATCTCAGTTTTTGACGACTCAAAGCCATTTTCAATTGGTAGCATTTTTTCACTTGCTACAAAAACCGTCAGTTGCATGCAATGCAAAGTTGCAAGATAGGCTAGAATTGATTCGGTTCGTCGTGTGCACAAACCGACGTCATGAGAACATCTGGGTGGGAAATTTTATTTTAAGCATGGTCCTCTCGTGCATCCCAAAGCATCGGAACGTCGAGAGTCATACCCTACCAGCACAATCTCTTGAGTGCCCTGATTCCAAAAAATTATCAAACTTTTCCAGACTGTTTCTTCCAATCTAGGGCACATATGATCGATCTGTTTGAACCTGTGGAGTCGTGTGAGGCTCCTCCATAATGACCTATCTTGGTTTTTGACAACTCAGAGCCATTTTCATTTGGTATCTTTTTTCACCTACTGCAAAAACCATCAGTTGCATGCAATGCAAAGTTGCAAGATAGGCTAGAATTGATTCGGTTCGTCATGTACACAAACTGATGTCACGAGCGTGTCTGGGTGGGTACGTTCAAGCTTGGCATGCTCCTCTCGTGCATCCCAAAGTGTCAGAACGTCAAGAGTCATACCCTACTGGCGCGATGTACACGTTGCTTGACAACTTTTTAAACATTTTTTTTGACGATAATGACACTTTTTGCTCAATTTGTATCTAGCCTCAATCTATGACTCCTATGACCCAATAATGACTCAAATAATTCTCCATGATTATATAAGAATCAAGAATTCTCATGATTGACCTTATTATATCACAAACTCAAAACATAGTCACAAAACATAGACACAAAAAATAGTCACAAAATATTCTCACATATTATTAAAAAATTTACCTCTAAATATGGTCAAATCAACTTTTGGCTATTTGAATATACAAAAAAATATCTTACAAATCGTCTCTGGGCTTTTATACAAAATTTGGCATTACAATATGTGCGATTCAACTCATCGCCATTTTAATATACAAATTTTGGCATCTAAATATGTACAAATCAACTCATTGCCATTTAAATATACAAAATTATGCCCCTAAGCATTTAAAAATCAGCTCATGGGAATTTCTATATACAAAAAACAAATATAGGACAATTCGTCGATGAGGGTAAGTGCACCAAGTTGTGGTACCAAAAAGGTGCCACTTCTTACTTTTTCATAAAAATGCATCATTGGCATGAAAAGGTCGTCCAAACCTACGGGTTGGATGCCCAAGGCAAATCCAACCCAAAGGGTTGGTATTCTCCCAAGCAAACCATTTGGCGAGCACCAAATATGGTGCTTGCCAAATGCAAAATTTTGAATTTTCACATTTGGTGCATGCCAAATTTGGTGCTCGCCAAATGCAAAATTTGAATTTTCACATTTGGCACACACCAAATTTGGCACTCACCAAATGTGAAAAGTCAATTTTTTGCATTGTCCAATGTGAGGGTTTTGTGAGTGTGTAGATTTTTCAATCTTGGCACAAGTTAAATCCACCCCCGAAGGAGAATATATACATGAAATATAAAATTTAAGTATAGCTCTATAGGACTTATAATGTAGATTCTAGTTTTTAGAGGATCATATAAAATTTTAGACAGTCAAATTTCAATAATCAACATGTCAAACTTTAGTAATCAACATGATCCCTTTAGCATTCTTTAGCTATGCATCTCACTCTCTTTATCTTCCCCAAACTCTAGACCTATCTCTCTCCCTCTCTTGTCTCTCTCGCTTCTTTATCCTTGACTCTCTCCCTCTCTCTTCTCTCTCACTCCCTTATTGTTTCTCTCCCCTCCCACTCCTTTCTCTTGGTCACTACCTATCCCTTTTATCCTCTCTCCCCCCATATCTAGGGTTGTCCCTCCCTCACTATTCACCTCACTATCTCTCCCTCCCTATATTATTACCCACCTTTCTCTCCCCCTCTAGGTTTCTCACTTATCTAATTGTCCACCCTCTAGTTCTCTCCCTCCCTCTCCACCTTTCTCTCCCTCCCTCTCCACCTTTCTCTCCCTTATCCTTACCTCTATCTATTTATGAACTCTCTCCCTCTCTTATCTCTCTCTCTCTCCAAACCTTTCTATCTCCTCATTCTCTAGGTCTCACAGTCTCTCCATGTCTACCTCTCTATCCATCTCCTCTTACTCATCTCTTTGTTCTTCTATCTCTTCTATTCTCCCTCCCTCCCCTCTATAGATCTCTACCTTCCTTTCTTCATCTCTCCCTCTCTATCTCCCTCTCCCACTCTCTCATCTTCTCTCTTCCTCTCTTATTCTCTATCTTCATTGTCTAAGTAATCACCTCTCCATCCCACCCTATCTTCCCTATGTATGTTTCTCCCTCCCTTCTTCTCCACCTATCTACCTCTGCATATAGGTCTCGTTACCCACCTCTCTTTATCCCCCTCTATCTATCTCACTCCTCTCTAGCCATCTAGGTCTCTCACCTATCTATATGCCCCTTCTATAGTTATCTATGTCCCTCTCTACCTCTCTCTCCCTCCTCCTTAACCCTATCCCTTTATGAACTCCCTCCTTTTCTCTTCCTCCCCTAACCTCTTTATCTCCTCCTTCCATAGGTCTCTCACTCCCTTCATGTCTACCTCTCCATCCATCCCCTCTTACTCCTCTCTTTGTTCTTCTATCTCTTCTCTTCTCCCTCCCTCCCTTCTCTAGGTCTCTCCCTTCATTTCTTCCCCTCTCCCTCTCTGCCTCCCCATCCATACATACCCCCATATATATCTCACTCCCCCACTTTTTTATTCTCTCTTCCTCTTTTATTCTCTCTCTCTACATTCTAGGTCATCAACTCTCTCTCACCTCTCTAGGTTTATCACTTCCTTCTTCTCCACCTATCTACCTCTGCATCATGTCTCATTACTCACCTCTCTCTCCACCCCTCTATCTATCTCATTCCTCTCTCTTGTCATCTAGGTCTCTCATCTCTCTTTCCCAATATAGTTCTCTCCCTCTCTCTTCCCCTATATCTCCCTCCCCCTTTACCCCTATTTATTTTTGAACCATCTCCTCCTCTTCTTTCTTTCCCCCCACCTCTGCATCATCTCCTTCCCTAGTTCTTGTAGTCTCTCCATGTCTACCTCTGCCTCAATCCCCTCATACTCTTCTCTCTCTTTATTCTTTCATCTCTCCTCTTATCCCTCCCTCCCATTTATAGGCATCTCCATTATTTTCTTCCCCTCTCCCTCTCCCTCCTTATCCCATCTCTCTCTCTCTCCCTTCCCTACTAATTCGTATTCTCTCTTTACTGTCTATATCATCAACTTTCTATCACACCCTCTCTAACCCTCTCTAGGTTTCTCCCTTATTTCCTCTCCACCTCTCTACATCTCCATCCATATCTCATTACCAACCTCTCTCTATCCCCCTCCATCTATCTCAAACCTCTCTCTCTCTCTCTCACCCTATCTAGGTCTCTCACACCTCTCTCCCCCTCTAGGTATCTTATATCTCTATATAACCCATCTGGATATGTGCAGGAACATGGTGGGCCATATAACCCCTTAGGAAACCATTACTATCTATCTTAGGAAACCATATGACCTCTTAGGACAACATATGGTGTCGTTACAAGTCATATGGTGTCCTAAGGGGTCATATGGTGTTCTATGACCCCTTAGGATACCATATGATCTCTTCGAACACCATATGAGCCCTAATGACACTATATTGTGTCCTAAGGGGTCATATGGTGTCCTAAGGGGTTATTTGGTGTTTTATGATCCCTATGGACATCATATGACCCGTTAGGACACCATATGACCCCTAATGACACCATATGACCCCTAACGACACCATATAGTGTCATAAGGGGTCATATGGTATTCTATGACCCCTTATAACACCATATGCCCCATAACGACACCATATGGTGTCATTAGGGGTCATATGGTGCCTAAGGGGTCACATGGTGTCGTTAGGGGTCATATGATGTCCTAAGGGGTCATATGGTGCCCAAATGGGTCATAGAATACCATATGACCCCTTAAGACACCATATGATCCCTAACGACACCACATGACCCCTTAGGACACCATATTGATGAATACTAAGAGGGGGGGTGAATTAGTATACCAAAAAATACTGAACTCAAACACTTAAACAATTTAGTAGTAAACCAGTATAACAGTTTTACTAACAAACCAATTAACACAAATGCAAACCAAACAGCAAATAAGGCATTCACCCACAGAAGCACAATCACCATAACACAAGAGATTTTGACATGGAAAACCAAATGGGAAAAACCACAATGAGATGAAACTCACAAGTAACTATCTGCAGAATAGTAACCAGACCGGTTAAGGTCATACAATATTCTTCACCAGAACAGATCCTATTAGGAATCTCAATCTCTGTTAGGAGATAAGTCCGATTAAAGACTACCTTGTGAGAGGATTTCAGATCCACAGTTGTGAACCACCTTGTTAGAGGATTTACAAAGGCTTTTCCAAGCCTACCCGGTTAAGGGTTTCAAACTTGTCGAAGATGTGAGTAATCAACAAGTGAATGATCTAAATACTAGCACAGTATGCTTGGTTAGATCCTTGATAGCTCATTGTTAATGCATTTCAGCATTACTTCAGTCTTTGGTAAATCCACACTCTATTACAGCATACAGACTCAATCTTCTCTTCTAAGATCGTACATGCAAAAACTCATCAACCACCAAAAACCCTAACAACTATCCAACACATAAGACCCTAGACATGATGTCCTTATAAAGGAATCTGATTTCATGTCAGTCCAATAGGATTACATTGCAAGTTCCTAGGCTCATTGCATCTAGACACATGTAGTAACACGACACAAAATCATCGTCAAAGTGTCGGTGGATGGTAACTCATCACAAAAATACCGATTGGTAACTCATCATAGAGTATTATCGGTTCATACAACTTTACCAATTACCGGTTGGTAACTCATCACAAAGTAATACCGGTTCAAACATTAAACCGATTACCGGTTGTCAAAAATGAAGACTGGGAAAATGATAACTACCGCTTAAGTTTCTTCACTCCGCTTGAGATTCTCGAACCGCTTGAGGTCTCCATACCGCTTGAGATCGGTAAACACTTTCTGCAAAACACTGATAGCCTAGAGACTATAACACAATACCGGTTTGGAACAAATACCGGTTGAGCATAACTCATACATACAAAAAGTGTTCTCAAAGCAAGTGTGTGTCCATCAATGACAATCACAACATAAACATAAAAATTGCCAACACATATGACCCCTAACGACACCATATTGTGTCTTGAGGGGTCATATGGTGTCACAAGTGGTCATGTCATGTACTAGGATTTTAAAAGGGGTCATATGGTGTCCTAGGGGGTCATAGAACACCATATGACCCCTCAGGACACCATATGACCTCTTAAGACACCATATCATGTCGTTAGGGGTCATATGGTGTCCTAAGGGGTCATATGGTATTCTATGACCTATTAGGATACCATATGACCCCTTAGGACACCATTCGACACCATATGGTGTCGTTAGGGGTCATATGGTGTCCTAAGGGGTCATATGGTGTCATAAGGGATCATATGGTGTTCTATGACCCCTTAGACCACCATATGGTGTCTTGAGGGGTCATATGGTGTTGTTAGGGGTCATATGGTGTCATTAGGGATCATATTGTGTCCTTAGGGGTCATATGATGTTCTATGACCCCTTAGGACACCATATGACCCCTAAAAACACCATATGGTGTCCCAAGGGGTCATATGGTGTCCTTAGGGGTCAAATGGTGTTCTATGACCCCTTGAGACACCATATGAACCCTTAGGATATGTCATATGGTGTCCAAAGGGGTCATATAGTGTCCTAAGGGGTCATATGGTATTCTATGACCCCTTAGGACATGATATAACCCCTAACATCACCATATGGTGTCCTAAGGGGTCATATGGTATTCTATGACCCCATACACCATATAATTCCTATCCCCACCATATAGTGTCCTAAGAGGTCATATGGTGTTGTATGACCCCTTGGGACACCATATGACCCCTAATGATAACATATGGTGTCCTAAGGGGTTATATGGTGTTCTATGACCCCTTGGGATGCCATATGAGCCCTCAGGACACCATATGACCCCATACAACACCATATGACCCCTCATGACACCATATTGTGTCCTAAGGGGTCAGATGGTGTCCTAAGGGGTCATAGAACACCATATGACTCCTTAGGACACTATATGACCCCTAACAATGTCAGATGACCCCTTAAGACACCATATGGTGTCGTTAGGGATCATATGGTGTCCTAAGGGGTCATAGAACACCATATGACCCCTTAGGACACCATATGACCCCTAAAAACACCACATGACCCCTTAAGACACCATATAGTGTTCTTAGAGGTCATATGGTGTCCTAAGGGGTGAGATAGTGTCCTAAGGGGTCATAGAACATCATATAACCCCTTAGGACACCTTATGATCCCTTAGGACACCATATGACCCTTAACAACACCATATGGTGTTGTTAGGGGTCATATGGTGTCCTAATGGGTCATAGAATACCATATGACCCCTTAGGACACCATATGCCCCTAACGACACCATATGACATGCGCTAAGAGGTCATATATTGTCTTAAGGGGTCATAGAACACCATATGACCTCTAAGAACACCATATGACCCCTAAGGACACCATATGACCCTTAGGACACCATATGTTGTCGTTAGGGGTCATATGGTGTCCTAAGGGGTCACTTAACACCATGTGACCCCTTAGGACACAATATGACCCCTAGTGACACCATATGACCCCTAACGACACCATATGACACCTTAGGACACCATATGACCCCTTAGGACACCATATGCCCCTAACAACACCATATGACATGCGCTAAGAGGTCATATGGTGTCTTAAGGGGTCATAGAACACCATATGACCTCTAAGGACACCATATGACCCCTAAGGACACCATATGACCCTTAGGACACCATATGTTGTCGTTAGGGGTCATATGGTGTCCTAAGGGGTCACTTAACACCATGTGACCCCTTAGGACACAATATGACCCCTAGTGACACCATATGACCCCTAACGACACCATATGACCCCTTAGGACACCATATGACCCCTTAGGACACCATATGGTGGTCTTAGGGGACATATGGTGTCCTAAGGGGTCATAGAACACCATATGACCCCTTATGACACCATATGACCCCTTAAGACACCATATGACCCCTAACGACACCATATGGTATCATTAGGGGTCATTTGGTGTTCTAAGGGGTCATATGGAATCCGAATGGGTCATAGAATACCATATGACTGCTTAGGACACCATATGACCCCTAATGACACCATATGACCCCTTAGAACACCATATCATGTCCTAAAGGGTCATATGGTGTCCTGAGGGGTCATATGGTGTTCTATCGCTCCCTAGGACACTATATGACCCATTTTAACATCCTAGTACATGGCATGACCACTTGTGACACCATATGACCCCTCAAGACACAATATGGTGTTGTTAGGGGTCATATGGTGTCCTAAGGGGTCATATGGTGTCATTAGGAATCATATGGTGTCCTAAGGGGTCATATGATATTCTATTACCCCTTATGACACCATATGATCCCTTATGACACCATATGACCCCTAACAACACCATATGGTGTCATTAGGGGTCATATGGTATCCTAAGGGGTCATATGGTGTTGTTAGAGGTCATATGGTGTTATATGACCCCTTAGGACACCATATGACCCCTAACAACACCATATGGTGTCCGAAGGGGTCATCTGATGTCGTTAGGGGTCATATGGTGTTCTATGACCCCTTAGGACACCATATGGTGTCGTGAGGGGTCATATGGTTTCGTATGGGGTCATATGGTGTCCTAAGGGGACATAAAACATGATATGACCCCTTAAGACACCATATGGTGCTTTTAGGGGTCATATGGTGTCTCGAGGGCTCATATAGTGTCCTAAGGGGTCATAGAACACCATATGACCACTTAGGACACCATATGTTGTCATTAGGGGTCATATGGTGTCCTAAGGGGTCATAGAACATCAGATGACCCCTTAGGACACCATATGTTATTGTTAGGGATTATATGGTGTTGTATGGGGTCATATGGTGTCCTAAGGGGCCATAGAACACCATATGACCCCTTAGGAAACCATATGACCCCTTAGGACACTATATGACGATGTTAGGGGTCATATGGTGTCTTAAGGGGTCATAGAACACCATATGACCCTATCGAACACCATCTGACTCCTTAGGACACCATTTGGTGTTGTTAGGGGTCATATGGTGTCCTACGGGGTTATAGAACACCATATGACCCCATGGGACAACATATAACCTCTAAAGACACCATATGACCCCTTAGGTGTCATTAGGGGTCATATTGTGTCCTAAGGGGTTATATGGTGTCCTATGAACCCCCATGACACAATATGACCCCTTAGGTGTTGTTAGGGATCATATTGTGTCCTAAGGGGTCATAGGGTGTCCTATGACCCCTTAGGAAACCATATGATCCCATAGGACACCATATGGTGTCTTTATGGGTCATATGATGTCCTAACGAGTCATATGGTGTCAAATGAAGGATACCATATGGTGTCCTTTATGGTTTTTATGGTGTGCTAAGGGGTCATATGGTGTTGTATGACCCCTTAGGACACCATATTGTGTTGTTATGGGCTATATGGTGTTTTAAGGGGCCACATGGTCTCCTATGACCCCCTAAGGGGTCGTTAGAAGTCATATTGTGTCTTATGACCCTTTAGGACACCATATGACCCCTTAGGATACAATATGGTGTCGTTATGAGTCGTATGGTGTCCTAAGGGGTCATATGGTGTCCGATGACCCCTTAGGGCACCATATGACCCCTTAGGATACAATATGGTGTCGTTATGGGTCATATGGTGTAGGACACCATATGAGCCTTCATATGGTGTTGTTATGGGTCGTATGGTGTCCTAAAGGGTCATATGGTGTCTTATTACCCCTTAGGACACCATATGGTGTCATTATGGATCTTATGGTGTGCTAAGGGGTTATATGGTGTTATATGACCCATTAGGACACTATATGACCCCTTAGGACACCATATGGTGTCATTATAGGTTGTATAGTGTGCTAAGGGGTCATATGGTGTCGTATAACCCCCTAAGGGGTTGTTAGGGGCCATATTGTGTCCTAAGGAGTCATATTGTATCCTATGACCCCTTAGGACACCATATGACCCCGTACAACACAATATGGTGTTGTTATGCATTGTATTGTGTCCTAAGGGGTCATATGGTTCCCTATGACACCATATGACCCCTTAGGTGTCATTAGGGATCATATTGTGTAATAATGGGTCATATGGTATCCTATGACACCTTAAGACACCAAATAGTGTCGTTATGGGTTGTATGGTGTCCTAAGGGGTCATATGGTGTCCTATGATCCGTTAGGACACTATGTAACCCCTTAGGACACCATATAGTGTCGTTTTGGGTTATATGGTGTCCTAAGGGGTCATATAGTGTTCTATGACCCCTTAGGACACCATATAACCCCTTACGTGTCGTTAGGGTTCATATTGTGTCCTAAGGGGTCATATGGTTTCCTATGACCCCTTAGGACACCATATGACCCCTTGGGTGTTGTTAGGGGTCATATTGTGTTCTAAAGGGTCATATGGTGTCCTATGACCCCTTAGCACACCATATAGTCTCAATATGGGTCATATGGTGTCCTTAGGGGTCATCTGGTGACCTGTGACCCCTTAGGACACCATATGGTGTTGTTATGGGTCGTATGGTGTCCTAAGGGGTCAAGTGGTGTCCTATGACACCTTAGGAAACCATATGGTATCGTTATGGGTTGTATGGTGTCCTAAGAGGTCATGTGGTGTCCTATGACCCCTTAGGACACCATATGACCCCTTAGATATCGTTAAGGGTCATATTATGTCATAAAGGGTCATATGGTGTCATGTGACCCCTTAGGACACCATATGACCCCTTAGGTGTCATTAGGGGTCATATTGTATCTTAAGGGGTTATATGGTGTCCTATGACCATTTAGGACACCATATGACCCCTGAGGACATCATATGGTCTCATTATGGGTTGTATTGTGTCCTAAGGTGTCATATGGTGTGCCCTTAGCGCACCATATGACTCCTTAGGTGTTGTCAAGGGTCATATTATGTCCTAAGGGGTCATATGGTGTCTTGTGACCCCTTAAGACACCACTTGTTGTTGTTGTGGGTCGTATGTTAAGGAGGAGGGGGAGAGAGATAGAGAGGGAGAGAGAGAGAACTATAGAGGGGACATATAGATAGGCAAGAGACCTAGATTTTGAGAGAGGAGTGAGATAGATAGAGGGGGATAAAGAGAGATGGGTAATGAGACCTATATGCAAAGGTAGATAGGTGGAGAGGAAGGGAGGGAGAAACCTAGAGAGGGGAGAGAGGGTGGGTTGGAGAGTTAATGAACTAGACAATGAAGAGAGAGAATAAGAGAGGAAGATAGATAATGAGAGATTGGGGAAAGGATATATAAATGGAGAGGGGAAGAAAGGAAGGGAGAGATCTAGAGAGGGAAGGGAGAGAGAAGAGAAGAGATAGAAGAACAAAGAGATGACTAAGAGGGGATGGATGGAGAGGTAGAAATGGAGGGAGCGAGAGACATAGAGAATGAGGAGATGGATCTAGGTTTGGAGAGAGAGAAGATAGGGAGTGTGTTCATAAATAGATAGGGGCAAGGGAAAGGGAGAGAAAGGTAGAGAGGGAGGGAGATAAATAGAGGGTGGACAATTAGATAAGTGAGAAACCTAGAGGGGGAGAGAGAGGTGGGTAATAATATAGGGAGGGAGAGG
Source organism: Cryptomeria japonica (assembly GCF_030272615.1). Classification (NCBI taxonomy): domain Eukaryota; kingdom Viridiplantae; phylum Streptophyta; class Pinopsida; order Cupressales; family Cupressaceae; genus Cryptomeria; species Cryptomeria japonica. The sequence goes on from NC_081414.1 coordinate 159,092,937, forward strand.
TAGTGGGCTGAATAGGGAGGGAAGGAGAGCCCTAGATATGGGGAGAGAGAGGATAGAAGGGATCAATAGTGAACAAGAGAAATGAGTGGGAGGGGAGAGAAATAATAAGAGAGTGAGAGAGAAGAGAGAGGAAGGGAGTCAAGGATATAAATTAGGGTACAAGGAAGGGATGAAAGGTAGAGAGGGTGGGATATACCTAGAGAGGGGAGAGAGAAGTGAGAGAGACACGAGAGGGAGAGAGATAGGTGTAGAGTTTAGGGAAGATAAAGATAGTGAGATATGGATCTAAAGAGTGCTAATAGGAGAATGTTGATTACTGAAATTTGACTAAGTATGAAAGTCAATATGATCCTCTAAAAACAAGAATCTACATTATAACTCCTATAGAGTTGAAACCACTCTCAAGCATCCTACCAATATATACATGAACTATAACTTAAAGTGACTTATACTTAAATATTATATTTCATGTATATATTCTCCTCTCATGATGGGTATAACTTGTGCCCAAGTTAAAAAATTTTCATCACAAAACCTTCAAATTGGACAATGCAGGACATTTGGCACGCGCCAAATTTGGCACTCGCTAAATGAAAAAAGTTGACTTTTCTAATTTGGCACACGCCAAATTTGGCACGTGCCAAATGGGAAAAGTCAACTTTTTTCATTTGGCGAGCACCAAATTTGCATTAGGAACTACCAACCCTTTGGGTTGGATTGTACTTGGGCATCCAACCCAAGGGGTTGGATGACCATTTCAGGCTTGAGACATGTTTTTAACAGAGGATTAGAAAATTTTCACATATTTTTGGCCGTGCTCTCCATTAGGTTTGCACATGCTTCAATAAAACTGAAAAAAAATACCATAAAGACCTCGATCTCTCTCTTAGCTATCGAAGCATGTAATTATTTTCACATTTTGATTTCATTAAGGCTTTCATCTATAATTTCTTTTGTTAGTGTGTTCGTTTTTGGTCAAAAACCAACATGCACTATTTTGGGTATAGTTTTTTACACATTCATCGGATTTTGAAGAAACTTACATTTTTAGAAACTAGACTCCATTCCACACAATTTAAAAAAAAAATGTTTTGATTTTTGATTAGTTATTAATGATTTTAGGGGGGAGCACGCTCAAATTTCTGTTTTTCAGGATGTGTCCACTTCAAAAATTAGTAAAAAATCATATACTCATTAAAAAATTAGCTGAAAAATCTGGCATAAACTACAAGGTGTTAGCTAATTTCTCATCGAAGTGATTTTAAAAATTCAAAAAAAAAGTTAATATTTTAGGGGGGCCATAACAGATGCTATGTTATGTTTTTGCATAAAAACAAGACCACTTTTTGTGGCCCCCTTTTTTGAAGCCCTTAATCTCCACCATTTTAAAAAAAAATTAGTAGTTTAGAAAGTAGACTCGAAGCACTCTGACTCTTGTTCTTGTTGCATCTTCAAATTTGGAGTCTAACTATCTTCAATTTGTCATTGAAGTTCAAACTTTGTTGATTTCAGAAAAAAAGCGGCATCTTAAGACCCCCTTTTGGTACCACAACTTGGTGCACATACCCATGATATATACAAAATTCTCAAAATCATTCTACTCTGAATGGTAGAATCAATCAAGTAAGCCTTCAGGATCGACTCTAACTCGTATTGTGTCAAGTATTGCCTCGTGGTCAGATTCACGAAATTTCCATAAAATCTTGTTATGAGGTCTACCACGATACTTCATAAAATGAATATTTCTTGCAACAACAAGGTTAGAGAAATGAAGAATATGTCTATGTGTTTCAAAGTCCTCAAACAACCAAACATCAGAATTCTTAATAGGATATCTCCTAAGCCATGTTCCTGTCATGACAACAAACCCTATCCGTCAATGATTGTGGTTGTCAGTTGTCTTTTACGCTCAACACAACGACACAAATAGTAATCTCTTCCTTCTTCATTTTTCTCTCCTGCAACAACTACATACACATGACCTACATTTAATAAAGTGATAATTAATACCAAAAATAAAGTGTGATGTACAACAAAATGAACCAAAAAGAATACTTGCAAAAAAATTAACTCAAAAAATCACCCGAATCGACTAGGTCGGATACATGGTCAAAATCCAATGATGTCTCCATCTAACTCAATTGTAGTGCTTTGGAATTTGATATGTATCAATGGGAACCAACGGTCTACAAGACCATTTGTCAACCCACTCTTATGATTCACATTTTTCCCACAAACAATACATGCATGAAGAGCAAAAACATACTATCTGTCTCATATAAATTACTAGTGAACTTGCATTTGAACTCATAAATGAGTGCATGTCACTCGATCCTACAACTATACAACAATCTAGATAGTTTTCAATGTTAGATTCAGTGATCAACCAAAAATATCTATGAACCATTGACGTACCTGGATTACCTGGACCCATCATAGACTTACACCATCACACAATTGTTTCTGCATCCATCAACTCAGCACCACCTTCGTACTTCAATTCTTCTCTAGCTAGGGCTCTTTTTACACATTCTCCTGCACCATCGTGCTCTCCCTTACCATGTCCAACCTCAGTGAAATTCCAAAAATATTGTACACTACTTTTCATATGCATCCTTGTCAACCAATAAAACATCCTTGCATTCTTGAAATCTGCCATGCAATTATTTGACCATATTATGTGTTGGTTGTATTATATGTTTCTTTCCTTTAAATTATCATAGAAATTTTTTAAGCATCCTTGTACAAACTCTGATGAATGAGTACGATCATCACTTATGTAGAAGTGATACTCTCTTACAACCTTTCTATCCTCCTCTATGCTATCATCTGCATGCATGAATGCTATGTGTACAAAAATGGAAACTTATGTAGAATGATAATACATATATTGCACTTCATTTTGAGGTTGTAGTGTATAATTTTCAGCAAAATCAACGATAGGGACAATGGTGCCAAGAGGAAATGTGTCTTTACATAACTTGAACTGCTCATCTAACCATCGAGCTCTATGTGTATGCATTATGTACTCATAAACTAGTTTCCCTTGAAACATTTTCATAAATTTAGCTACACATATATCATTTTTCACTAGCTCACATCTCTTCAAATCTTTTCCATCTTTAACTCCATATGTGACTATCTTGTATTTTCCAAAAGAAACTAGTTTGCTACCAATTTCATTTGTGCTCTCCAAATGTACACATCTTGGTAAATGTTGCAAACCACCACATATAGCACAAAAACCTTCCAAACAAGGCATCTTATAGTAAATGCAACCATCATGTCTACTACATAGCACACTTGAAATAAATTCTCTTACCGACTTAGGAGGTTCTTGTATATTGCATTCTTGCAAAACATTGTTAGTGTGCAAAGTAGAACAAATATGACAAAAATTATCATAGTGCATGGAAAATTCAATATGCATCCTACAACAACACATGGTGCGTACATGATTAATCTTAATATAAAAAGGTTTTTCCATTTCAAAAAATCTTTGATAAATTCTTATTTGAGGAAACTTTTGAAGAAATCTTTCATAAAATTTTGTTTGAGTCATATCCAAATAGTGTTTGGCATATGGCTCATGATTTGTAGACCCGATTCACCTTCTAACAACATCTCTTTGGTTGGGTGAAACTCTTGTGTTGTCATGCCGAAAAAATTCAATTAATGTTCTTAGTGCATCAACAACAACCTTGTCTTTGCGTGGTAGTCTACCCGAGAATTCCCAAAGAGAATTTGTTAGGTTCCTCTATTTTTTCTCGCCTCTGTAATGCTTTACTTAATGTTGTTCTACTAACGTTTAATGACTTACTTGTTTTTCTTATCAAACAAACTTTTTTTATTTTCTTGCTCATTATGGTTGATGTAATGACACATCGAGTAGCATTAGAATCTTTAGTAAATGATTTTGAACCAATAGCTTGATATGCATCAAATAGATTTCTCACAATAGCTCTTTCACTATTACTTTCAAATGATTTTAGGCCTAGAATTTTCATTGTCTCTCTAAAATTAAATTTTTAATTATTTGAACAATTAATTGACATCTTGCGGATTGATTTAAGTTTTCAAAATAGTTTTGCCATATTTTTTTAACCATTCTCCTAAAATTTCGTTCATTCATTTTATCAGGCATTGGCTTCAATATATTCTCATCAATGTCAATTAGATACTTTGGTTTCCTACAAATGATTTTAGGAGGTGTTAACATCGGTGCATTGTGTACATTCAATTCATCAAATAGAGAAGGTGTATGTTCATCATTTAATTGATTATTGAATGTGCTATCTTCTTCAATTGCATTAGGTTCATACCGTAAATCAAGTGTCTCTTCTTCAATTGCATTAGGTGCAATATGTTCGTTTGGTAAATCGAATTGAGATGTTGAGGATAACATACCTTCTTCTCCCATTGTTCTTATGTCACATAATTTCTTCATATGTTGTCTTTGTCTTTCCTTTTCAGCCTCTCTTTGTTCCATTGTTCCTCGCTTTTTGTTTCCCATGGTTGATATTGGTTGTCCTGAATAGAATCATATTACATGTATATGTAAAAAAAAGTTCATAAACAAACAAATAATCATAAATATGCATCTTATCATTATTTTTTTGAATCAAAACTATTAAAAAATCACAATAATATTGACAAAACTAATAAGAACAATAATTCAATCATTTGAAATCATGCAAAAACAAAAAAAATCACTTCTATGTTTAAAATAGTGATAGAAGTGCAGACACAGTTGCAGTGTGCCTTCAATGACCTCAAAAACCTTTTTTGAGGCTGTTGAGGCTCTCGGGCAAATAAAACTATGTCTAAGTACCCCGTATGCACTATATTAATAACCACGTGTGGGCTGTTAGTCCCTAAAATGTTGGCAAGCCCAACGATGTTTTTTATTCACCCTGTACTAATAATTAGCGCGTACGTGATCCTATGCCTTAAAAATATTATGGAAGGGTAGCGAACTAATAGGCTCAGTACTTCGTACGTGTTTACAAGTAATAAGTAGCACGTATGCACTCCTACTCCTTTAAAATGTTATGGAAGGGTAGTGAAATAATAGACTCAGTACCTTGTATGCACTATTTGTAGTAAAGAAAATGTGAAGGAAAAGGGAGGGAGGGAGGGAGAGAGAGAGAGGGAGAGAGGGAGGGAGGGAGAGAGAAGGAGAGAGAGAGAGGGAGAGAGAGAGGGGGGAGAGAAGGGGGAGGGAGAGAGAAGGAGGGGGTGAGGGAGGGAGGGAAGAAGGGGTATGGAGGAAGGGAGAAGGGGAGAGAGGGAGAGAGAGGTAGAGAGAGAGGGAGAGGAAGAGAGGAGAGAGAGAGAGAGAGAGAGAGAGAGAGAGAGAGAGAGAGAGAGAGAGAGAGAGAGAGAGAGAGAGAGAGAGATGGAGGGAGGGAGGGAATAAGGGGTATGGAGAGAGAGAGAGAGAGAGAGAGAGAGAGAGAGAGAGAGAGAGAGAGAGAGAGAGAGAGAGAGAGAGAGAGAAGGATGGAGGAAGAGAGAAGGGGAGAGAGGGAGAGAAGAAGGGGTATGGAGGAAGAGAGAAGGGGAGAGAGGTAGAGAGAGGGAGAGAGAGAGGGATGGGGTATGGAGGAAGGGAGAAGGGGAGAGAATCAAGTCTCTATTTTTCACTTAAGTTTCTCTCTCTCTCTCTCTCTCTCTCCACATTCTTTATCTCTGAAATCTCTCCCTCGCATCCTCTATCTCTCTATCTCACTCGCCCCTTCTCTCAGGTGTATCTTTCTCTCATTATCTCCCTCTCTCCTCACCCTCCCTCTCTCCCTTTCTCATTACCTCTTTTTCTCACTCTCTCCCTCTCTTTGCACCTCTCTCTAGTCTCTTGTACTCTCCTTCCATCCCTTCCTCCCTCTCACTCAAACTCTCTCTATCTCTTACCCTCTCTTTCTCTCTCTCACCTTCCCTCTCTCTCTCTCTCTGAGTCCCCTTCTTTGTCTCTCTCCATCTCTCTCTCTCTCTCTCTCTCTCTCTCTCCATTTCCCTTTCTCTGTCTCTGTCTCCCCCTACCTCTCTCTCCATCTCTCTTTCTCTTGTTTATCTCTTATCTCTCCCTCTCAGTCTCTATCTATCTATCTCACTCTCCTCCTCTCTTAGGTGTATCTCTCTCCCATTCCCTCCCTCTCCTCCCCACCTCTCCCTCTCTAGGGTCATATGGTATTCTTAGGGGTCATATGGTATCCTAGGGATCCATGCATGTGTCCTAAGGGTCATAGGACACAATATGACCCATAACGACACATAAGAGGTCATATGGAGTCCTAAGGGGTCATAGGACACCATATGACCCCTTAACACACCGTATGACCCATAATGACACCAAATGGTGTCCTAAGGGGTCATAGAACACTATATGACCTCTTAGGACACCATATGGAGTTGTAAGGGGTCAAATTGTTTCCTAAGGGGTAATGTGACCCTTTAGGACACCATTTGACCCCTAACAACACCATATGGTTTCCCAAGGGGTCATAGGACACCATAAGACACATAATGATACCTTACAATGTAATAACGGATCATAGGATACCATATGACCCTTAGAACACAATATGACCCCTAACAACATCCAATGGGTCATAGGATGTCCTAAGGGGTCATAGGACACTATATGATCCCTTAGCACACCATAGGACCTATAACAACACCAAATAGTGTCCTAAGGGGTCATAGAACACCATACGACCCTTTAGGACACCATATGGTGTTGTTATGGGTTATATGATGTTCTGAGGGGTCATATGGCATCCTATAACCCCTTAGGACACCATATGGTGTCGTTATGGGTCGTATGGTGTCTTAAGGGGTCATATGGTGTCCTAAGGGGTCATAGGACACCATATGACCTCTTAGGAAACAATATGACCTCTAATGACACCTAAGGGGTCATATGGTGTCCTAAGGGGTCATAGAACACCATATGACCCATAACGACACCATATGGAGTTGTAAGGGGTCATATGGTGTCCTAAGGGATCATAGAAAACCATATGACCTCTTAGGACACCATATGACCCATAATGACACCTAAGGGGTCATAAGACACCATATGACCCCTTAGTACACCATACGATCCATAAAGATTATCCAGCCAATACATCCACACGATCCAAAGAAACCAATACGTTCATCTTATTCAAACATTCTACTTTATATCCTATCTTCTTTATTAGAAAAAAGAAAACCAACCACCTTGTCAATCTTCTTATCACCTCATCTATATGCAAACAAAAAGAAGATATATTGGAGGAGCCTCCCCATAACTATTTATAAATTATGTCATACAATTTTCTTGATTAATAAATGGTAGCTAATAAAATGATATATTATTTAAAGATAAATGGAACATCATACAATAGAACGTCGATAGTTTAGTTTTGATATAGCTAAGTTAGACCATTGTCAGCATAAGAGAGACTCTAGGCAAACAAACAACAAGGCTTCGCTAAAAAGAAAGTGTAAGAGCTTGACCTAACCCTAAGAGTACTACCTTTCTAAAACATATGATGCTCTTAAATTTGAAAGGCTAAAGGACTGATATCGATTGTGACTATAGGAATTAAACACTTGATTTCTTTCATGGGTATGTACCCTTCTAGGCCTTTTGACAAGTGATAATCATCATATACTACCACTGCCATGCTTACAACAAACTTCAATTTCTTCAGATTCAACAAGTGTTGTGTAACAGTATGGGAACTCTCGCATACCCACCACTATCATTCTCTGTGACATTATCTGTGTTACTCTCCCTCTTTCTCTTCCTATAGGTTGTTTCCTTCTGAAAAACATATTGCAGGTAGTCTGACTCATCATTTTTCTTTGTTGACACTATTTTCCATATCTACTCTGCTCATTAAAAACACATTCAAGAAGAATATTGTTGCAGATTTCCTTGTTTGTCATGGTAATGCACCCGTGGTTCAATTTAAGACCCTTCTTCCTCCTATTCAATATACACACACAAATCCATCAGTCAATTTTCTTAGGAGAGCATACACGATAAAAACAAAGAGGAAGTTGTAGACAAGAAATAAATTCAGTTACTTCTATAGAAGTGCAGACACAGTTGCAGTGAGGTATGGAGGGAGGGAGTGAGAGAAGAAGAGAGAGAGGGATGGGGTATGGAGGAAGGGAGAAGGGGAGAGAGGGAGACAATACACTTACATACACACATATGTGTGTATATATATACTTAATATATTATATATTATTACACACACACACACACACACATAAATATTATATATTATATATTTATATATTATATGTATACACATATTATATATACAATATCATATTATACACACTCCCAAAATTTAAACAATTGTAGCGCGTACGCGCTGTTTATAGTAAACAAGCGTGCATGCGTTGTTTATATTTAGGATAGAGCGTATGCACTTCTTACACCATAAGTAACCCATACGTGCTTTTTATACCATAGGTACCCCGTACACGCTTTTGACTATTTAGGCTTGGAAATAGGCCTAGATGGAAAAGCTATGGTTTGGAAGAGCTCACTTGTAACTGTCTTTCTTCCACATCTTCTAATACTCACTCGTAACTATCTTTCTTCCAAAGAATTTGTCAAAATACTAAATCTAACTATGATTTTTTTGATGCGCACATCAGACACTATGTTATGTTTTAAAAAAAATCAGGATCTTTTTTTCGTCCTCGAAAGATTTGACCCCCTTAATCTTATCCAATTTTGAAAAAGTTAAGTATTTTGGAAATTAAATTCAGAGTACTACAATATTTTTTCTTTGATTATCTTCATATCTTGAGTGGATGACTTTCAAATTTTGCCTCCAAGTTCAGGTTCACCTGATTTCAAAAAAAAAAAGTGTTTACTTATACCCCCATTTTTTACCACCATCTTTGTGCACTTACCCATATGTGAATCTTGCAACCAAAAAAGGTGCAATACCTCTCTCACCATCAGTCTCTATAGCTCTCACAAGTTCTTCACACACGACCATGTGTATACAAACATCCATGAATAAAATAAAGACCAAAGAGAGAACCTACAAATTAAACCATATCCTTGTCTCACACTAATGTGTACCAAGTTGTGTAATGTAATATCTCCTTCACCATTCCCGTACTGAAAGGGTATCAAAATATAACTTTCAATCAAATGAAACATGGCAACAATAGATGTAAATCTCTCATACCAAAGGTAGATCTAACAAATCATCCATTACCACAAAAAATGGAATTATACTCAAAGCCACAAACCATTTAATGTACCTCTTCAAATAAGTCCTCAAAACTATATCCATAGCTTAAGGCCAACAATAAGGAGAATAATAAAAATCCATAAAACCATGCATCTTCTTCTCCACAAGTCTTCATAACTTCTATATTCATGACTTATTCACATGAGAAAACAATATACAAAATAAAGAATGCATCTAATAACTAGGCAGACAATACCTCTCAAATCATTAACTTGCCAAGTAGACCAAGAGTGGGAAACAATTTCTTGTCATGTGCTCACAACACCAAGCAATAACACTTATAATAAATGACAATCTTCTCTTTAGGTCCATAACGGATTCACATCCTTAACCAAGTGTAGGCTCTTCAATCTTTTTGCTGAAATACTCATCAAAGAGTCACCATCTCAACATACAATCCAAAAGAATATGAGGTCACATAACCTCACCCAAGTCTCTCTAGTCTCAATGAGCATAAACCAATCAATCCATGCTAAATTCAAATGTGATCCTAAAAAATCATGAAGCTCCAAGAAAATGATTAATACTCAAAACCAAAGAGAAACAACAACACCTCACCAAAGAATAAAGGGTCCTCCATGACACCAAGATGCCACCATAGCCATCCATAATCAAATGATGAATCCACATTGCTACCAAAGCTTCCACTGAACTGTGTAACCAATCTCTCCATGCATCATGACAACCATCTCCTAACTAAATGTCCTCCATGACCCCAACATGATCAAATAACTCAACGAAGAGATCTCAAAAGGATGAGTCAAACCACTATCTCCAAACTAAGTAGATACAGCTACATGCCCTTTGTCAAAATGGATTGCTGCTGTACTGATGATCACTCGAGTGATGAATACTTTATTTCTGGAGCATTGTTGCAGGTGGCAAGCGTGGCAGAGTGGGTCAGCTGGTCAATTGGCTCCCTCCTTGCGATTGCGTTTCTTGGAGTGGAGAGCATGGAAGATAGGGGATTGCATGGCCAAGGCATTGGATGTGATAATGGAGGATATTGAGAAGTGGGCAACCATGGCCATGTACATATTTGGGAAGCTGCATATATTGTTGGAAAAGTGAAGGGGATCACGAAAAACTTGAGATGGATGTTGACATTTAGCTCAATGGAGGCTAATAAGAATGCTTCAACAACTTCCACTGGATTTCATACTCTCAGAAAGTGCTCATCTTTTCAGATTGGCTAGTGTAGACACCTAAAATTGTCCAGTCTAATTAAATAAATATTTTATTTATTTAATTACTTTAGCTTAATTCTTCTATTAATTAAATAAATCTTTATTTATTTAATTAATTCATTTATCCTCTTCTAGCCTTACTTCTCATTTAAATAAATACATTTATTTATTTAAATTATCCTTTTCCTAAATTAAATAGATATTTATTTATTTAATTGATCTCATTTCTTCTATTAATTAAATAAATCTTTATTTATTTAATTAATTCATTAGCCTTTTCTACCCATGACACATGTCATTCATCTCTTAATTCATACACTACCTACCCCTTTTATTATTTTATTATTTCTTCTACCTACCCTCTAATCCTAGCCAACCTCCTTTTTACACCTCTCAATCTTATCCCTCCATTTCATATAGTGTCTTCTATTTAAGGAGATGCTTCCTTCATTATCAAACCCTAATGCCCTAATGAGCTAACTACTTGATCAATTGACTACACTATGATCCTACTTGCAACCACATTCCGTTCTTTGTTGAGCTCTTGTGCACATAAAATCTGAGAGCAAATATATCAAGCAAGATCAATGGAGATAGGAAGAATGGAGATCAAAACCCTATTGGACATGTAATGGTATAATCTTTGTGATTTCATTTGATTTGCATTGTCTTAGGTAATCTTCATATGTTATGGTGGATCTTTGTTGTTGTTAGGCTAGGGTTTGGTGGTTGAATTCATTTAGCCTTTCAATTTTGTTATTATTGTTATCCATTTTCACCATATACAGCTAGTATTACCAAAAGTTATTATTTTCAATTTCAATGTTTTTTTATAGACTTGTGATTGTATGTCACTAGGTAAATATCATTTCCTGATTTTATAGTAGTAAATATACTGCTGGATAGAATAACGGGCAGAATAGCTTTTCCCGTCTGGTTATGTGCATGGAATATATAATTTGTTTTGTCAAAATAAAGTATAATGCTGTTGGGCATGAGCAACAGGTAAAATAGTTATGTCAATATTGATATGGTATGATGGTTAAGTTGTGGTGTTATTGTTCATATCATCAAGGTTCAAACTCTGTTGGAGTATTATTGTTAAATATTTATATTGGGGGTGAGGTTTGTCATTTGCGATCTCTCATTAGTTTATAGCTTTGAATAAAAAAGATATAGTTTTAGAGTGAAGGTTGTTGATATATTGTGATGTTTGTAAAGATAAACATGCATACTTTCTCATGATGAATATGAAGATAATTTAAAAAATAAATATCAGTGATTCATGTGTGAAAATGTAAATAAAATTTATAGATATTAGTGATTTTTTGTACAATATTATGTTGGGTTATACTTGAATTGCTATCTTGTTGCTTATAACTTATCATAATTGATTATATATTAAATATATATAAATGTATCTCATTAATTAACATATTTCAAACTCATAAAAGTGTCACACATAAATAATAAGAAAACATATGGACATAGTGATTTTCATCCTATTGCACGACTACAAGTGCCTTTGAGGAGAGGTATGGAGGTGATTGAGCCATATTAGAGATACCTATAACAAAAACATAATTTAAGCTCAAGACACTTAGCAATGTTACTTTGTCTTTTTCCATGATGCCGTCTATTTTGTCTTTTCTCTTTAGGTTTTCTCTTATTTGAATTTATCTCATCATAGACTGCTCATTACAAGAAGATGTAGGCATCCAAATCTCGAACAGGGAATTATTCACTCAAGTCCACATGCTTGGAATTTATTAACTCAAAACTTCATAAATTTGATACCCAAACCATTATTGTCCAAAATGCAAAATCTAAGTGACTTTGCCAAAATATTAGACTAGATAAATCTTTCACCACTAGAGCTAATCTTCTCGAAGAGGGATTTTGTCCTCAAGAATTCTTAAGATGAACCAAGTCCAATCTTCAAAACCATATAGGGTTTTCAGGCAAAAAAATGATAATCTTCAACACATTGAAAATGAGCTAAAAAAATGTCTATTTAATTCCTCAAAGACCAATGCCCTATTTAGGGTTTTGTAGTATTTAATCTAATTTTTAACATCTCCTTGTCTCTTGAAGTTGGCTCACACCTCTAGGAAGTCACTCTATTTTATAATTTAAAATAATACCTTATAACTCCATAGAGGCCAATATAAAGTGACTTTACTAAATTAAATAATGTTAAGTTAAATATTTAATTTAACTTTAATACTATTAACGCTATTTCAAATAATACAAGTTCTAAACACCATAAGTTGTCAAGATATCATTAATTAATGTAATCACTAACAATCTCGAAATAGTAACATTGCCAATTCACCAAGTTAGTGCCAAGATTGACACTTAGTAAAAATAAGAAAATCATCTAAAACCCCTCTAGATAGTGTCATACAACTCCACTAAACCATATATTCTCATTGGTAACATTAGATTAACCCTTTGAACAAGATGAATCAAACGTAGAATGTCAGTGACAACTAGACTGCTAGAAAACCTGAAAAATGGGGACAGTATAGTCTCCCCTTCCCAAATATTGCTTGTCTATAAGCAATTCCAATACAACCCGACAATCACTAGATTTCAACCTAGATCCCAAGTCAAGCTAGGAGATTTGTAGCACCAACCTTTCAAATATCTATCCTACGAGGTACAAACACAAGAGACCTCCTTAAAACCTCCTATAAGAAGAGCAATCAAAAATTGCATAAGCTCATTTAACTCCTCAGAGAATTTCTCTTTAAAAGAACCAAAATGAGGCACCATAGGAGTAAACTCCAGAAAATCAACATTGACTCTCTCATTCCCAAAATTTGTTGGACTACAAAACCAATGCAATCCAAGGGTTCCAAGTCAATCTCAAAATGGAACCATCATGTTGTCTCTATGTCACTTTGATTGCAACCATGAAATTATTATGTCCAAACTACACTCTCTTGTCCTGGAAGACCAAAAAGTAATCATCATCAAATCCAGAGTTGAGATACGTAAAAGTGTTGAAATCTATACAATGAAGTATATCCTTTCAAGGTATCTCAATGAAGTCCATATTTACAATCCCAATACAAGACAATTGTGAGCAATGAGGAAGAAATTCTGGAGACCCATAAAATATAAATCACAACCTCTGCACTCATGAAGTCCCAAAAAGAAGCTAACTAGGAAGTCCCTCTATAGTCTCCAACCAAAAATGTAACATTGACTCTTGGAGAGGTGTGAAAGGGAAAAATACAAGTAACACACCCTACACATTATAATCAACATACCATCATCTAGAGAGATGCTTACCAACACTATGAAATAAATACAGTAATGATGACTCACCTAAGTGGAAGTGAAAAATAATTGAACTATACCTGAACTGTCTCCCATAGCTAATTGTACTAAAGCCTACCAAAGCTTAAAAACTATTTGGTCATAAATTTATGTGTCACCGTAACCAATGTGGAAAGGAATGGACAGTGGTAAACAATCTAATATCTCACTGAAAGCATAGGAGATATGAGTATGTAAATAGAAAAAGACTCATCACCTATGTTTAGATCATTTCTACCAATCAAAATCACCCTTAAAGTACTTGACTGCTTGTCTGAAATGACAAACCAACTCAACCATGGGCCAAGAATTGAATTAATGTGGAGTCTGAGTGGAAAGTGGGCAATAGTACTATCTTTGAAATTATGCCCATTATTCCAATCTTGACTCAACACCTCACTCCTAGTAACTGCACCTGGGTCCCAAACCCTTTGATCAACTCCAACCACATTACTAGAATATGAAAGAGCTCCATTTTACAACTCGAAGAGTGGATTATCATAATTCAAATTATAATCCACCTTAAACAAAGGATTTTCAACAAATTGAAGATTATACTCAACTCCAAACTCAAACCAATTCTCCTATTGGTCCAAACTCCTATTTTTTTATTTACACCAATAATGTGTAATTTCAAACTCCTCCTAAATGTAGTCAAGCTCCTCCATTACCTCTTTGATCTCCTTAGCCCTTTGTGTTTTCTCTTGCTCTCTGAATTGCTTGGCCTCATAGATCTATCCATTTGCTTCAAGAAGTGCCTCTTGGACACTTTCCAAAGCAAGCTTCATGGAATCCAACTCAATAATGATGAGCTCACTCATCCCTCTCTGTAATTGCCTAGTCATAGTGAAAGTCTCATTTGCAATTTTGTTGGCCACATCTCAATCATGCATCAATGTAAGAAAGTTGCTTTTATTTAATCTATAATGTTCTTAATCATTTATAAATCAGCAATGGAGATATTAATCTCAATTTGAGGTCTTGGTGCATTTTGAATTATATATTCTACATGCCTATGTGTGCTATCCAATCTAGAAAAAACTTGCACTTCATCATCAATAGTTACCAAAGATTATTTTCTCCAATCATGATCATACAAGGATAGTGAACTAATTTTCTATGACGAATACCAAAACCAGACCCATGGTCATATCCATCGGTAGTAACTCCAAGGATGTGCCAAGTCTCATGTACCTCAGCTACAAAGCTTGTACCATAATCATCTTTTGACCCTTGATTAGAGACTACTTCATGTAATAAATTTTAACATTCACACACAAGACTATGTCTCTTAAATTCAGTTTCCTCAATGCCATTCAATTAGCATACATTATGCTCTAAGGTAAGGAAATCACCATGATCAAAAGGAAATTTATCCCACACAGGTTCTTCATCATAATTAGATGGCACATACCCAGATCCCAAGGATTAAAAGGTTGATTTATTTAACCATATAAAGAATGCTCATTGTACTCCTCATGAATGGTTGTCTCTCTAAATAAGTCACTCTCCATGTCACAACCCTCCTTTATCACCTTTTTGATTTAAATACAAAACTCTATTATATTCCTTGGATAAATTAATGAATGAATAATGTAAGGGAATAAAAATAATAAACCACACACACATGGAAAATACATATATATTTTTAATTTGTTATTTAATTTCCCTCACCCAAATTAAGGCACATGTTGTAGGAGGAATAAGAAGCTTCTAGAGGCTTCTCCACCTCCTTGCATGTAACTCCTCCCACTAAGCCTAATCAATTTGCATGGAGGCCAAATTGGGAGAGAATCTCATTTTTTCAATTAAAAAAATTAGGTAGTGGGAATTTGAAATTTCTTTTATAAAATAGGTACAAGTTTCAAAATGAGTGTTAGCTATTCCATAAGAAATTCTGCAAATTCTCCTTTGTAGTCCATTTTTCATTGCAGCCAAGATTTTGTTGGGAGGATTTCTCTTCAATTTGGAGGATCAAGGAAGACTCTACACCATTTTGCAAGCACCCAGGTTCCTTCAACTTAGTTTATGCATCTTATTTTTGTGGTAGATTAGATTGATTAAATTATTTATGAGAATGAAATTCATTTGTGTTTTGTTAAGAATTAGTTTTAGATTTTGTAGAGAATGAGAGTCATTGTTTAAATGAGATTCATTGTTTAAATTCTTGATATGAAATTAGTTTTAGATTTTGTAATTCATTGTTTAAATGAGATTCATTGTTTAAATTCTTGATTAGTTTTAGATTTTGTAGAAAATGAGATTCATTGTTTAAATTCTTGATATGAAATTAGTTTTTAGATTTTGTAGAGAATGAGATTCATTGTTTAAATTTTTGATAAGAAATTTGTTTCAGATTTTGTAGAATGAGATTCATTGTTTAATTTCTTAGTTTCAGATTTTGTAGAGAATGAAATTTATTGTTTTAATTCTGATAAGAAATTAGTTTCAGATTGAAAGAAGTAGAGTAAATGGAAATTAGATTCATTGTCTTCAGTTTATTTTGATAAAAATTAGATCTCCCTGTGTGTATAAATAAATCATCTCCCTTCTCTGTGAACAGATCTCCCTGTGTGTACAAACAAATTTACTTCTTTATCTGTGAATGAATTTCCCTGTAGGAAACAAAAGAAATGAAAGAAAAAGATATAAACTATTCCTTTCTCTGTGAAAGAATTTCCCTGTGTGAAAAACAAAAGAAATAAACTATTCCTTTCTCTGTGAAAGAATTTCCCTGTGTGAAAAACAAAGAAATAAACTATTCCTTTCTCTGTGAATGAATTTCCCTGTGTAGAAAACAAAGGAAATGGAAAAAATCCCTCTGGTTACTGCTCCATTTTGTCCCTGAAATTAATCTACAAACATAGTTAATTACCTATTATTACCCTGCTCTGAGTAATCTTCAATAATTTTTAAAGAAACAAATTTAATATACTCCTGTATAAGAAAAATGATAATGATAATACTATAATATATATATATTTATATACATATATATATATATATATATATAAACAAATAAATAACCAAAAAGAGAGAAAGCATTTCGAACTTCAAAATCTTCCCTCGAGCTCCGTAACGCACGGCGTTTTACGTCGGCCAGCATGCAGCAGTTACAATGTAACCGTCGCAGTAGTACGGGGGGGACCCGCGGGTCCCCTCATCTCTGCGGACCTGCGTATGCAGGGCCGCAGGGGTGATGGGACCCGTGGTCCCCACCCCGCACCCTATGTTATATCAAAAATAACAGTGCGTTAATTAAAGTTTGTTTTCTTCTTCCCTCTAAATTGTAATTTTTAACTTGGGGTTTTATTTTATAAATAGATTAATACTTTATGTTAATTGCTAAGTTATTAAATTTTAGTTGATAGTAATGACATTTAGGAATTAATACTTATGTCAATTACTAGGTTATTTAGTTAAATTTTTTAGTTGATAGTAATGGCATTTAGGAAATAATGTTTTTTTTTTATTATTTTGGTAAACTTTAAGATATTGTATTTCGACTTAGAAAAATTGGGCTAATATGTAGCAAGCTCATAATTAAATTGCCTTAGTAAGTTTTAAAATCGTAGACTATATCCTTTTAAAATTAAGTTACTCAACCCATTAAGAATCGTTGAGACACTTGATTGGTCTTTAACACAAATGCTTAAATTTAATCGTTATTTTGGATTCATAGCATGCGAATTATTTATAGAATAATTATATCTTCATGCAATTACTATTATGCAAGTTTCATTGTTATGCAAATTACACTTCAAGCAGTTACTTCAATTATTTACGCTTTCATTTTGTTATTCGTAGTTAGAAAACTAAATAAAGGAAGTTGGAAAACCAAAACTAGTAGCGTTCGGTATATATGGTGCCTCTGGGTCACGCTTACGGGTAATGCCGTCGTGTTGAACTACTGCACTTGACGCCTAATAAAGCTGCATTAACGACGTCTGTGGCATCGTCCCTATAAATCGTTGGGGAGTAATAAGGGACATTTGGAAGTTAAAAATCCAAGGGGCGGGTAATCCCTCTTGGATCGATAATCTAATAAGATAAATTTTAAACGAATTTCACATATGTTGAGATAAACCATAGTAAACCCCTCTTAGGGATGGTCAAGTTAAGAGCTCTCATGAAATTTACTTTATTTATTTATTATTTATTCATCTCAAAGGGATATTGGTGATTTGCAATTGGGTGACGCTCATGATAAGTATTAGGATCTAGTTATTTTGTTTAGGCCACAAGCAATAGGCCATCTTGAGCCTTCGCTTAAGTGCTACCATCGTGGGTAGCAACCGCTGAGAAACTGTCTGGGACACTGACCCTAGAAAGGGTTGCGTACCCACAAATCAGTTTACATCAAACCATAGATTAGAAAATAGAACTACATACTTTACGCCTTGATCCCGTGTCGAAGCGGGTATGTAGGCAGTCTTGGGACGGAGTTGTCCCTCGTACTCAGGCGTTCGTGGGTGGGGTCTAGGCTTGGTTGAGTAAGAATCCTAAATGAAAGATAAGATAATCAAACTTAATTCAATGCATACTCGGAAGGAATCCCGTATGGATTCGCTTGACTTCCCGAGGCTTTAAGCCAAATTCCGAGGCGGAATTCAAGCTTGTATTATTTTTTTATTACTCCTAAGGACGGCGACCTCGGTGCATTCTTGTTAGAAGAATGTAGTACTTAGTGAGTGGCTCAGGACCCGGATGGTCCCGATGAGTCTAAGTCTCTGGCCAGAGCATCTCCTATCCCGTTTGGATGGATGCCTACCCCGTATGGGTAGATGCCTATCCCATATTGGATAGATGGAATTTACGTCCCGTATGGACAATTGCCTAACCCGTATGGTTAGAAGCTCATCCTGAATGGATGAATGCCTAATCCTAAATGGATGGATGCCCAGAGTATGCAGTTGAATAAAACATAATAAAGAAAAAAAAATATATACTCAATTTTGTTGGATGAATTATGGTGGGTTATTACATGTGGTATCAGAGCAAAGGTTCAAATCTAGGCCTTGTGCTCACTTCAATTTATTCAACTAAGGGAATGTTTTACAATAATAGAAATTAAATTTTATTCTGCAAGGAAAAAAAAAAAAACTAACTACATAATTTAACTTTCAGGTAAAACCTAGAATGGCAAGAGGAAGAGGAAGAGGAAGGGGAAGAGGAAGAGGAAGGGGTAATGGAAGACGTACTAGGAGTCAAAGGGAGGTAAGCCATGAGGAAAACCATGAAGGGAACCATGAGGAAGATCATGAAGAGGTTCGACACAACCCAGGGAATAACGGAGATGGGGTCCAAGCTATAATCGACCTTCTAACCGAACAAAGAGATAAAATCAACTTCCTGGAACAATCACTGCAGGACCTTAGGGAAAGGCAGAATGACTATGAGAATAGAAGTGGTACCAAGAATGGAAACCCTGGTAGCAATCAAGGAAATGTGATGGGTAATGGGAAGGAAAATAACATATTGGAACTCTCCAAGGATTTGAAGAAAATCACCCCTCCTAAGTTCGACGGGAGGCAGATTGGTGAAGGGGCTGAGAATTGGCTAAATGAAATGGAAAAATATTTTGAGCGAAGAGATTTTAGCGAAACAACTAAGGCTTTATGGGGCTCCTATCAACTCACAGGGGAGGCGGCTAGTTGGTGGACCAACACCAAGGAACAAAATGGGTATAACAGGGATACGATCACATGGGATCAATTTGTTCACCATTTTCGAGATAGGTGGCTTCCTCAATTGTTCTTTGATGAGAAAGTGACAGAATTCCATAATCTACGTCAAGGGTCCCTATCCGTTCAACAATATTGGGATAAGTTCGCCAAGTTGCTTAAGTATGTGCCTATGTACCAAAGGGATGAAGAAGGCCAAGCAAGGAAATTCATTTTGGGGCTGAATACCAACATAGGGGCAGAGGTTGATATGCATGGGCCTAGAAATATGAATGAAGTACTTGAAAAGTCCCTAAGGCAAGAGAGGAAGATTCAAACACTAGCAGGACGGAACTATAATGGGAATCACTCATTTAAAAGGAAGCAAGAATTCAATGGAAACACTAATTTCAACAAGGGTCAAAGGAATAACTCTTCCGAAAGGAGACCACCGCCTAATCAATATTAGAGAAATGGAAATGATAATAACAGGGGCAACGATAACAGGGGCAATAATAACAGGGGCAATGATAACAGGGGCAACTATAACAGGAATGACCAGCAGAACAGGATAACTTATCCACCCAGGGGAAATGAAACAAGGAATGATCCCCCTAGAAATCAAGGTAGGAGAGGTCCTCCAGGCGGATGCTTTATGTGCGGGGAAAATCATTTTGCTAGAGATTGTCCCAGGATGCAAGGACAAATTAGAGCCAATCAACCCCAACAAGGGCCCCAACAGAGGATTCATGCAGCAGTTAGGAACCAAAGAAGAAGATACCAGAATGTTCCCGTGGAAACTACAGGTACACTATTTGAACAACCAATATCAATTCTAATTGACACTGGGTCAACTAAATGTTTCATCTCACCTGAATTAGTGAACAAATATGCATTAAAAGTTAATCGAATGGAGTCATCATGGACGGTTCAATATGGGGATAAGGCAACTAGAGAAGTAACTAAGTGTTTACCAAGGGCAAGGGTACAATTCCCTGAGTTCGAAACAAGGGTAGATCTCTATGTGGCACCCTTAGGATTATATGATGTAATTATGGGAATGAGTTGGTTAGCAGACCATCAAGCTAATGTAGATTGTTATAGCAAAGTTGTTGAATGTTTGGATGATGGGGGGAAAAGGGTCAAAATCCAAGGAAAGTTTAAACCCATTAATATAGAAACTATCTCAGCAATGCAATTAAAGAAGGAAAGGAGAAGAGGAGGACAAATCTTTATGGTTGAAATTGATGAAGGAAAGGAGGAAAACACACCAACATTTGAAAATACCCCTTTCTTAAAGGAATTTAAGGATGTTTTTCCAGAAGAACTACCCGGTTTACCCCCTAAGAGAAAGTTTGACTTTTCTATCGAAGTACTCCCAGGAGCTGAACCAGTATCAAAGGCACCCTACCGGATGAACACAACCGAATTACAAGAGCTCAAAATGCAATTAGAGGAACTCTTAGCTAAGGGATTAATAAGACCAAGTGTATCACCATGGGGAGCGCCAGTTTTATTTGTTAAGAAGAAGGATGGAACCTTAAGGCTATGCATCGACTATAGGATGTTGAACAAAGTCACCATAAAGAATAGGTACCCCTTACCTCGCATAGAGGACCTCTTTGACCAAATGAAAGGAGCGGCAGTTTTCTCAAAGATAGATCTTCGGTCAGGATATCATCAACTCAGAATTAAGGAAGAAGACATCCCGAAGACAGCTTTCAGGACGAGATATGGACATTATGAATTCACAGTAGTTCCTTTTGGAGTAACTAATGCCCCAGCTGTATTCATGAACCTGATGAATAGTGTATTCCATGACTACTTGGATAAGTTCGTTTTGGTATTTTTGGATGACATATTGATTTACTCTAGAAATGAAGAGGAACATTTAGCGCACCTACAAATTGTTTTGCAAAGATTGAGAGAACATAAGTTATATGGAAAATTGTCCAAATGTGCCTTCTTTGAGGAAAAGATTCACTATCTTGGGCATATAATATCAAAGGAAGGGATAGCAGTCGACCCAGATAAAATAAAGGCGATAGTAGAATGGCCAATCCCTAAGAATGTTTCAGAGGTAAGAAGCTTTATGGGGCTAGCAGGTTACTATAGGAGGTTTGTGGAAGGATTCTCTAAGATAGCAAATCCCATCACCTCGTTGCAAAGGAAGGGCAAAAGGTTTGTATGGACCGAGCAAAGTGACAAGGCATTTCAAATCTTGAAGGGGAAACTAACTTCAGCACCCATTCTAAAGGTACCAGACCCAAATGGACACTTCACAGTTGTAACAGATGCTTCTATCGAAGGGTTAGGAGGAGTACTTGTCCAAGATGAAGGGGTAGTGGCTTACGAATCTAGGAAGCTAAAGACTCATGAAGTCAATTATGCACCCCACGACTTAGAGTTGGCAGCAATTGTGCATGCCCTGCAAAAGTGGAGACACTTCTTACTAGGGAAGCCCTTTGAGCTTAAGTCGGACAACCAAGCACTAAAATACATCTTTACCCAACCTCACTTAAATGCCAGACAAAGAAGGTGGTTAGAGTTTCTAAGTGAATATGACTTTGAGATTGAATATATTAAGGGGAAAGAAAATAGGGTGGCAAATGCCTTAAGTAGGAGGAGACACTTGATGACTATAGCAACCTTCAAAACCTCTTTCAAAAGGCAAGTAATGGATGAACAAGGACATGACCCATGGTATGAGTGAGTCAAATTAACTATAAGACACAACCCGACCGACCCTAAGGTCGAAGGGTACACATTTGATGAAGATGGGTTGCTCAGATATAATAACAGAATCTATGTTCCTAATTCAGGGAACTTAAGGGAAGTAGTCCTTTCGGAGGCTCACAATACCCCTTATTCAGGCCACCCAGGAGTTAACAAACTTTATGCAGATCTAAAGAAGCTATACTTTTGGCAAGGGTTGAAAAGCGATATTGTCAAGTATGTAGCTAAATGTTTGGAGTGTCAAAGAGTAAAGGCAGAACATAGGCACCCAGCTGGATTGTTACAATTGCACGATGTACCTCAACATAAGTGGCAAGTTATTAGCATGGATTTTGTACAAGGGTTACCCATGTCACCTTCTAGGCATGATGCAATAATGGTGGTAATTGACAAACTCACTAAGGTGGCACACTTTATACCAGGAAATTTGACGGATGATGCACCCACCTTGGCTAGACGCTTCGTTAAGGAGATAGTTAGGTTGCATGGAATACCAGAGAAAATCATATCAGACAGAGATGCAAGATTCACTTCCAGGTTTTGGACCACTCTTCAATCAGCTCTAGGAACTCAACTAAATTTTAGCACCGCATACCACCCGGAAACCGACGGTTAGACAGAAAGGACAAATTAGATTATGGAAGACCTGCTTCGCATGTACTGCATGGACCAACAGAGAAAATGGGAAGAGTACCTACCTTTGGTGGAGTTTGCCTACAATAATACATATCAAACATCTTTGGGAATGGCACCTTTTGAAGCTTTGTATGGTAGACCATGTCGAACACCTTTGAGTTGGGATAGTCTTGAAGATAGAGTGATTATTGGGCCAGATATGTTGAAAGAAATGGAAAGGAAAACTAAGGAAATTAGGCAAAGGTTGAAGGAAGCCTCGGATAGGCAGAAAAGTTATGCGGATAAAAACAGAACACCAAGGGAGTTTGAAGTAGGAGAGAAAGTCTTCCTAAGGGTTAGGCCACACAAGAGTTCCATAAGATTTGGGAAAAAGACTAAGCTTGCACCTCGTTATGTCAGACCCTTTGAAATATTGGGAAGAATTAATCCAGTTGCTTATCGGTTGGCCTTACCTCCCCAATTGAGCCGAATCCATGATGTCTTCCATGTATCTCTTCTTAAGAAGTATGTACCTGATGAGAAACACATTTTGAATTGGGATGCTTTGCAGGTCCAAGAAATGGGGGGAATAATGATAGAGCCATTCAGAATCTTGGAGAGGCGCCAGTGCCAGTTGCGCAACAGAGAGGTTGATCAGTGCAAAGTGCAATGGGACCAGTACGACGAGAAGAATGCCACGTGGGAGGATACTAAGGAGATGCAACAGCTATTTCCTTTTTTGTTTTGAACATGAACTATAAACTCTTTTGAATGCATTTAATAAGTGCATCGAGACGATGCACAAATTAAGGGGGGGAGGATGTCACAACCCTCCTTTATCACCTTTTTGATTTAAATACAAAACTCTATTATATTCCTTGGATAAATTAATGAATGAATAATGTAAGGGAATAAAAATAATAAACCACACACACATGGAAAATACATATATATTTTTAATTTGTTATTTAATTTCCCTCACCCAAATTAAGGCACATGTTGTAGGAGGAATAAGAAGCTTCTAGAGGCTTCTCCACCTCCTTGCATGTAACTCCTCCCACTAAGCCTAATCAATTTGCATGGAGGCCAAATTGGGAGAGAATCTCATTTTTTCAATTAAAAAAATTAGGTAGTGGGAATTTGAAATTTCTTTTATAAAATAGGTACAAGTTTCAAAATGAGTGTTAGCTATTCCATAAGAAATTCTACAAATTCTCCTTTGTAGTCCATTTTTCATTGCAGCCAAGATTTTGTTGGGAGGATTTCTCTTCAATTTGGAGGATCAAGGAAGACTCTACACCATTTTGCAAGCACCCAGGTTCCTTCAACTTAGTTTATGCATCTTATTTTTGTGGTAGATTAGATTGATTAAATTATTTATGAGAATGAAATTCATTTGTGTTTTGTTAAGAATTAGTTTTAGATTTTGTAGAGAATGAGAGTCATTGTTTAAATGAGATTCATTGTTTAAATTCTTGATATGAAATTAGTTTTAGATTTTGTAATTCATTGTTTAAATGAGATTTATTGTTTAAATTCTTGATTAGTTTTAGATTTTGTAGAAAATGAGATTCATTGTTTAAATTCTTGATATGAAATTAGTTTTCAGATTTTGTAGAGAATGAGATTCATTGTTTAAATTTTTGATAAGAAATTTGTTTCAGATTTTGTAGAATGAGATTCATTGTTTAATTTCTTAGTTTCAGATTTTGTAGAGAATGAAATTCATTGTTTTAATTCTAATAAGAAATTAGTTTCAGATTGAAAGAAGTAGAGTAAATGGAAATTAGATTCATTGTCTTCAGTTTATTTTGATAAAAATTAGATCTCCCTGTGTGTATAAATAAATCATCTCCCTTCTCTGTGAACAGATCTCCCTGTGTGTACAAACAAATTTACTTCTTTATCTGTGAATGAATTTCCCTGTAGGAAACAAAAGAAATGAAAGAAAAAGATATAAACTATTCCTTTCTCTGTGAAAGAATTTCCCTGTGTGAAAAACAAAAGAAATAAACTATTCCTTTCTCTGTGAAAGAATTTCCCTGTGTGAAAAACAAAGAAATAAACTATTCCTTTCTCTGTGAATGAATTTCCCTGTGTAGAAAACAAAGGAAATGGAAAAAATCCCTCTGGTTACTGCTCCATTTTGTCCCTGAAATTAATCTACAAACATAGTTAATTACCTATTATTACCCTGCTCTGAGTAATCTTCAATAATTTTTAAAGAAACAAATTTAATATACTCCTGTATAAGAAAAATGATAATGATAATACTATAATATATATATATATTTATATACATATATATATATATATATATATATATACATATATATATATATATATATATATAAACAAATAAATAACCAAAAAGCGAGAAAGCATTTCGAACTTCAAAATCTTCCCTCGAGCTCCGTAACGCACGGCGTTTTACATCGGCCAGCATGCAGCAGTTACAATGTAACCGTCGCAGTAGTACGGGGGGGACCCGCGGGTCCCCTCATCTCTGCGGACCTGCGTATGCAGGGCCGCAGGGGTGATGGGACCCATGGTCCCCACCCCGCACCCTATGTTATATCAAAAATAACAGTGCGTTAATTAAAGTTTGTTTTCTTCTTCCCTCTAAATTGTAATTTTTAACTTGGGGTTTTATTTTATAAATAGATTAATACTTTATGTTAATTGCTAAGTTATTAAATTTTAGTTGATAGTAATGACATTTAGGAATTAATACTTATGTCAATTACTAGGTTATTTAGTTAAATTTTTTAGTTGATAGTAATGGCATTTAGGAAATAATGTTTTTTTTTTATTATTTTGGTAAACTTTAAGATATTGTATTTCGACTTAGAAAAATTGGGCTAATATGTAGCAAGCTCATAATTAAATTGCCTTAGTAAGTTTTAAAATCATAGACTATATCCTTTTAAAATTAAGTTACTCAACCCATTAAGAATCGTTGAGACACTTGATTGGTCTTTAACACAAATGCTTAAATTTAATCGTTATTTTGGATTCATAGCATGCGAATTATTTATAGAATAATTATATCTTCATGCAATTACTATTATGCAAGTTTCATTGTTATGCAAATTACACTTCAAGTAGTTACTTCAATTATTTACGCTTTCATTTTGTTATTCGTAGTTAGAAAACTAAATAAAGGAAGTTGGAAAACCAAAACTAGCAGCGTTCGGTATATATGGTGCCTCTAGGTCACGCTTACGGGTAATGCCGTCGTGTTGAACTACTGCAATTAACGCCTAATAAAGCTGCATTAACGATGTCTATGGCATCGTCCCTATAAATCGTCGGGGAGTAATAAGGGACATTTGGAAGTTAAAAATCCAAGGGGCGGGTAATCCCTCTTGGATCGATAATCTAATAAGATAACTTTTAAACGAATTTCACATCCGTTGA
Organism: Cryptomeria japonica; assembly: GCF_030272615.1. Lineage (NCBI taxonomy): Eukaryota > Viridiplantae > Streptophyta > Pinopsida > Cupressales > Cupressaceae > Cryptomeria > Cryptomeria japonica. The sequence goes on from NC_081414.1 coordinate 159,119,157, forward strand.
GATAAACCATAGTAAACCCCTCTTAGGGATGGTCAAGTTAAGAGCTCTCATGAAATTTACTTTCTTTATTTATTATTTATTCATCTCGAAGGGATATTGGTGATTTGCAATTGGGTGACGCTCATGATAAGTATTAGGATCTAGTTATTTTGTTTAGGCCACAAGCAATAGGCCATCTTGAGCCTTCGCTTAAGTGCTACCATCGTGGGTAGCAACCGCAGAGAAACTGTCTGGGACACTGACCCTAGAAAGGGTTGCGTACCCACAAATCAGTTTACATCAAACCATAGATTAGAAAATAGAACTACATACTTTACGCCTTGATCCCGTGCCGAAGCAGGTATGTAGGTAGTCTTGGGACGGAGTTGTCCCTCGTACTCAGGCGTTCGTGGGTGGGGTCTAGGCTTGGCTGAGTAAGAATCCTAAATGAAAGATAAGATAATCAAACTTAATTCAATGCATACTCGGAAGGAATCCCGTATGGATTCGCTTGACTTCCCGAGGCTTTAAGCCAAATTCCGAGGCGGAATTCAAGCTTGTATTATTTTTTTATTACTCCTAAGGACGGCGACCTCGGTGCATTCTTGTTAGAAGAATGTAGTACTTAGTGAGTGGCTCAGGACCCGGATGGTCCCGATGAGTCTAAGTCTTTGGCCAGAGCATCTCCTATCCTGTTTGGATGGATGCCTACCCCGTATGGGTAGATGCCTATCCCGTATTGGATAGATGGAATTTACGTCCCGTATGGACAATTGCCTAACCCGTATGGTTAGAAGCTCATCCCGAATGGATGAATGCCTAATCCTAAATGGATGGATGCCCGGAGTATGCAGTTGAATAAAACATAATAAAGAAAAAAAAAATATATACTCAATTTTGTTGGATGAATTATGGTGGGTTATTACACTCCAACTCATACCTATCAAAAATAACTCCAAGGTTATCCCAAGTCTCATATACCTCACCTATGAAGCTTGAACCATCATCATCTTTTTACCCTTAGATTAGAATTAACTTCATGCATTAAATTTTCTAATGTGCATACAAGACTATGCCTCTCAGATTTGGTTTCCTCAATGCCATTCACCTGGTATACATTATGTTCTAAGGTAATGACATCATCAAGATCAAAAGGAAATTTATCCACATAGGTTCTTCATCATAATTAGGTCGCAATACACATAAGCTATTTCAATAAGAGAGAAAAGTAATTTCAATTGTGTTTATATAAATATTTTCAATTAAATAAGCTATTTCAATAGGTCTTATAAAGAAAAAAAATTGAGTCTTTGTAAAAACAATTAATATATAGTAAGAAAACAAAGTTTGGATTAGCGAGACATGATCACAAGCATAATAGTCTAAGAGGGAAAATATGTTAAGCGATTTAGACTAGTTCTATCTAGATGGTATGGATGATGATAGGGTATGTGCAAGATCATGGTGGGCAAAAATGGGCCCTTAAGTGGCAATGAAATTTCAGAAAATCAGAGTTATGCAACTTGATTTGAAAATTTGAATAAATTATTAACATTATTTTAAAAATTTGTAAGAAGGGAATCTATAGAAAATTGAATGTAGTTTCTAAGCTACTATTTGTTTTTTGAAAACAAAAAATCTATTTGATGAAAATTTGAAATTTCAATGTTGTGGTACTAAAATTTCAAGGAAAAAGATAAGAAGTAGGTGTATGTCTGACCACCCTATTCACAATCAAATCATAATATTTTTTTAACAATATTTATAATATAAGTAGTAGACTCATGTCCAGACATGACACATATTTTTTTATAATTTTTTATAAAGTAAATAATTAATTATGAATTTTTTACAACTTTTCAAAAATTCAAAAACTCCTACGTTTGATCACCTTAACTTGGTCTAAGCTTTATGAAATTCATTTTAAAAAAATTTCTTTGCCTATGGTAGACGAAGCATAGAATGTGACGCACATTTCGGATTCAAAAAATGTGATACCGTTTGAAAGTTATGGGTGTTTTTCAATCAACCTATCAATTAGGGCTTTAGTCAGAATTCAATTAGAAAATAAATAATTATTATTTATTAAAGTCAAAATAAGACAAACCTTATATTGTTGGAAAGTAGAGAATGCCCTTAAAAAACTTTTTTTGTTTTATCAATTTTGGCTAAAAAAAAGTCATTAGCCACCAGTGTGAAGTTTGGAAAATCAAAGAATACTCAAAAACACGTTTTTCTGTTGAATTTCTAGGCTTGTCATTTCCAAGCTAAATCCCAAAGCATCCCCGAGCCAAATTTCAAAATTTGATATTTATGTCAGAAAAATCTTATGATATTTTTTATTTTTTCACTATTCAACATTTTTATATATTCATTATTTAATATAAAGTTTCATCATTATCACTATTAAAATTAACTAATTTTAATAATTACATTATAATATTATTAAAACTCATCTTATGTATAAGATATCTAAATGTTTAAATAGTGAACTTAATAAACCATAAATAATAGAGACCTCTCATGTTCTAAATTTTTCATCCAAAATCTTTAAAAAATCATAAAAATCTAAAAAACCTATTATTAATTAAACTTTTATTTTAAATTTAAGTTAGAGCAAGTAGATAACTTATTGTCAAATTATGAAGCCACGTTGCAAAAAGTGAGATTTACAATATAAAGTAAAAATGATATAATTTTAGTGAGTAATAATATTAATGATTTAAGTATTAATTATTAGCTACATAGAACTTTATTATTTATTTAATCTATGGAAAGAGGACTATGAAAGTAAAACTAATAAAAATAAAATTTAATGTTCAGCTTATGAGCATCCAAACAGACGAAAAAACACAAAAATAAGACAAACCTATTTTTTGATTAATTATATTTTTCTCCTTCAATGTTATTTTAGGTTTTTTTGGGAAAAGTGTGTCAGAATTCTTGACACAAGGTAAATGGGCTACAAATTACCATCATTTTAAGTAGTCCTTACAAAATTTGCCTCCATATGGCTTATGGCCACGTGGCTATAATGATTAAGGTACCTGGTCCGCCTTGCAAGAAAGGCTTACAGTTTATGATGTCACTGTACAGTTGTGTTATTTAATTAAGTGTATAAAATTTCCAGTCAACATCAGTATTTATTAATGCATAAAGTTTGTAATTAAAAATAAAAAATAAAAAAATCTACTTACTGTCACCAATTAGAATACAAGAAAATAGAATTTTTAAATCATTTTAAATAAAAATAAGAGATAGATTATAGAGTTTTTGTCCAATTTTTTTTAATTCTTTACAATGATTGATTGAATTAATTAAAAGTAAGAATTGAATGAATGCAGTAATATCCTACCTTAACCGAAACTAACAATTCTTATATAGATTGGAAGTGAACACCAAACTCGATGTTGAAAATGTGTTAAAGGATTGGTCCAAAATTTCATTTACTGGAATTTTGCACCAATACAATACACCTACAAATTTAAATTTAAACATAAACACGAAACACGAGAATAATACCATTTTGATATGTAAGTCTACTACACATCCGATCTCCTTCAAGATAAGCATTAAAATATAGACTAATTGCTACATATTTCACCTAAAAGTACGAATTATCCTTGACCACGAGACGAAACTTCAATCTAACGGCTTTGGTTTTGAGTGCTGGGTAAATGGTAATCCTGGAAATATTAACCAAAGTTATCTAGTCATTGTTGGAAATTTTTCATAGCATTTGAAAGAGTGTCCCCCATTACTAGCTAGCGGCCGCTTGATCAATGTCGGAGAATGGAATTGCTTCCAACATAACAACATGGTACTATCAAAATTTGTCACCTCAACCATTACCTCATGTGTCTTTGCTTCATACTGGTGTATATCTATTTTCTCACTTAACAACAAGCTTTCAATATATGAGGGAGAGAGGGGGGAGAGAGGGATCTAATGATAGGTAGTGAGGGAGGAGAGAGGGATCTAGTGATAGGTAGTGAGGGAGGAGAGAGGGATCTAGTGATAGGTCTAGTGATAGGTAGTGAGGGAGGAGAGAGGGATCTAGTGATAGGTAGTGAGGGAGGAGAGAGGAATCTAGTAATAGGTAGTGAGGTGTTGGGATGCTTTTTTGAAAAAAATTCTGCCATAAGGTTTAGGATTCATCTTCTATGTTTTAAAAGGCTTAAGCCTAAAACCCTAAACCCTAAGTCCTACCCATGTTGTTTTCTCTTTTTGATCTATTTCAACGGTGACCCCTGGTAGCTAGTTTCTAGTGTTTTAAATCATCTTTTGAGGCCCATTATGTTGTCCTGATGACTAGCCCCTTGTGTTAGCCATCCGGTTCACCCCTTTTCCTTTATTGTTTAACTATCCTTTATCTTCGATTAGATCCATGACTAGTATTTGCACATAGTTGTGTGATTCTAGAGCAATGGGATAGTTTGTGTTAACACACAACCCCATCACTTACATGGTAGGTGGGACCCGCTCAAGCTCGTTGTGCACATATGTGGTCCAATCAACATATCACATGGAGGATAGATTGACATGGTAGAAAGGTGGGCTCGATATGGCTACAACCTCTACAACTTACCAAGTGAATATCTTGACAAAGATCAACGACCAGAAGTGATTGCGCGATTGCACAACTAGTCAAAGATGCATCAAGAGTCCAATTCCACAACATCATTGTAGATGTGGCATGTGGGATCCATGAGGGCTAATGGTAAATGGTCTGACCAATAAGACAAGGACATATAGACAACTTGTCCATGCAATAAGAATGTGGGACCTATGCCCCCATTTTTTTAAGTACTCTCACGGGAGATCGAGGGTTAAGATTGTTGCATGATTGCATGATCGAGAAAAGGTGAATGACCAAGATAAATCCACAATGCTGTAGAGAATTAATGGATAATGGTGAAATTAAAAATATAAAATCTCCTACATACCTTCTTCTGATTCATCATCGATTGATCAGGAATTTGCTATTGGGGCCCCAACGTTCAAATACAAATTACAATATTTATCTCCTGCCATGACACCTACGTACATGCCCCTAGTTAATGAATCCATTTTACCCATTATGATCTAAATTTTTTAGCTATATTAACACCGATCTTGTTCTAATTCATAGTTACAGTGCTCTGCATATTTTGTAAATTCTTTTGTGCTTCTTCGCTACCATAGTTAGGGTTTCTGAGAAGCGATTATTGTTTGCACTTTCATTACATTCTTATTAGCTTTTCACCTTCTCTACATAGTTCCAGATTGCTCATTGTTGTCTGAGTGTAGTAAGGTTTAACTTGAGCCAAATTATAAGAGCTTCTCATTTATGTCTATCCATGAAACCCTAACCCTAGAAATGACAGAGTTCTCATTTGGGGAAGAGAAAATTCTCTGATGAAATAATTGCATAACTCCATGGATCATCAGAGACATAGAAGAGATCTAAGCCCGAGTCTTGACCAAATGAATTCATTATTGATCACTCTGCTGGAATCAGAGATGCATTGATTCCACCCTTAAGTTTCAACCTTTGGAGGAAAGGGTAGAATAAGAAGGAGAGAGTTCCAGTGTCCAATATAAGGAATTGCAATTTGGCAAGACTTGAGGTGCCAAATGTCTATGTGAATATTGAATTGGTTGTTGCAATCGCTGTAAATTGCAAGCCTAATCCTAGGGAGGTTATGTCCAATTAAGGTGGGAGAATAACAAAGATCTCCAGAGATCTCATCAACGAAGTGTTCGTGCTCAACCCTAACACAAATTGGGTTATTGATCCACAAGAGCTAGATATGGAGTATAAGAAGAATGATCTCTTGTATAGAAGAAAGTTGGCATCATTTAGGCCTCCACACATAAAGGGGGATGATAGAAAGATGACATCGAAGAAGACTTCCTCTTACAACATAGACTTATTTGTCAACTACTTTTTGGACACATACTATGCTTTATGTCAAGTCTATATTGCAGATGCAAAGAAATTTCTTTCAAACTAGATGTTGATGGTTTGTATGAATATCCTTGAAGCAGGGATATCAATAGGTGTTTTGACTATGCATCTGTGGTAGCTCAAGGTTTGCATAAAGGCCAGTGTGATTACAAAATGGGCAAATCAACAATATTTAGGTATTATTTTCTCCTGATGCATATATTTCTTTACAAAGGTCTTAAGATATGGTATCCTAGTTTGCAAATTGTAACCATGGCTAACAAAGAGCAGCTTCTGGTTCAAAAATGGACCTATATTTGGGACTCACATATGAATGAGTCAAACTCTTTGGATCTTAAAAATGTCTTTGTAAGAAAGTTTTTGAGTCTTTTGCAAAAGAAATTTAGGTGGGGTCTAAGCCCAATGGCTAAGGATTTTCTCATACCTAAAGACCTTAATCCTAAGTTAGGTATCACTGATAACTAGGGATCATGGTTCTACTTTAAGGATCACACAATTATAAGGGTTTTTGGCAGTCTAGTTATTCCTATGATTTTGCCTATTACTATTAAGAGAGGGTGGCTCTTTTAGAAATCATGCATCAGCTAAATGAGGTTGATAAGTCCTTAGTCAGAGGGTCAATAAAATTTGGGTTGTATGTAGTACAGTCTCAACCATTAGCGTCTTTTTTTGTTCTATTTTCTTTTGTCTAGATAACAAAGACTAACAAAATATCTTCTCTTCTCTCTGTCTATAATAGAGACTAACAAAATAGCAAAGGTGGTTGAGAGAACTTTTGATATCAGACTAATTGGAAGCACCTCTAATAAGCCATCGAAAATTCCTTAGTAACGAAAAAGAATTCTGAAAACAAGCCGTGAAAAATATTGGTGATTATTATGTAAAAATGTAAATTAGGCTTTGCAAGCTATAGAAATGATCTGAAAAATTCTCCATTTACAGATAGGTCCAAGTGGCTCCTGTGTTTAAGTCAGAAAACTATCTTACATTCTGGAAGCAATAACTTGTCAAAAAAAGATCCAAATGTCCCGTGGTCTTAGTATAAGGTAGATGAACATGTGCACAAACAAAATTTATCTCCACAAGATCTGGTGAGAAAATGCAGTGAAATGTAGAAAGAAATGTTGAAACTGCAAAATAGAAAACAAACTGAAATGAAAATATTTTTGGTTGATGCAAGATTCCCAAGAACTAGGGATGCTTCTGCATCAATACCATAATGTAGTCACTCCCCTTTAAAGGGAAAGAGATCATGAGTCACCTTTGAATGTCAAGTGGAGGGAGATGCATACAGTAATGGTTCCTTTGGAATCCACTGACTTGACCTCCTCTCTAAACTTTTCTAGAGTTCCAACTAAAAAACAAAATACACATTAATATACATAAAATAAATTATAGAATTTATTATATAACAAAATTTAGTCACTTACTACATATTGACAATATCTCTCAATTGATTTTCGTAACTCTTCATCGATAGTGGGGGCATGTTCGCAAGTTGGAGTTACCGAGCCATGTGACAAGAATTGAGATAGAAATTGTAGGCATCTAAAAATGGTCAATGCTTGCAGTGTCACACTTTAACGTGTTTGCATTACCTTCTTTTAGGATGTTTCACACTTACTAACACTTCCTCTATGTCTCGCATTTGATCTTTATCATTTGTTGACATTGTGTCATTCTTTTGTATTATTTTCCTATTCAATTCCATTTTCTCAAATTTGAGTTAGGCCTTGTCAATATCAATTTTGATTCTCAAATTAGTGATCATGATCGACTTATCATATCTATTGGACATCATTTTAACTCTAATCAGTGTCAATTAGGGTTTTAATCCTAAAACCTTTTCATTTGCAGTATCAAATCAATTATCAATCAATTTGGATCAATTTGTATAATTTTCAATCATTATCAATTTCTATCAATCTTGATTGATTCATCATCGATCCTTGTCAACTATCAATTAAATCAATTCTTCTCAATCTTGATCGATTTATCATCGATCTCAATCAATCATCAATCCTTTTCAATCTTGATTGATTGCCATCAATCCTTTATCAATTATCATTATCAAATCAAGCTTCTTTTGTCATTTTTGATCAATTTGTCATCGATCTTTGTCATTATCAATTCAATCAAGGATGGGTCCTCATCAAATATCTCCTTGATCATGATCATCATTATTTATTTAGCACATTAATTGCATCGTGGCGTTATTGTGACCTAATTCATCTCTTCTCTCTATCTTAGAGTTTTGTGATTCTTTAATCATTTAATCCTTCTAAAATCCTCCTTAGGTTAAATAGATTTTACTCATTTACCTTGTGTCTTGTGTCACAATTAAATATTATTTATTTAATTGGATAAATTCATTTTGCGAGAGAAATTAATAAATGAGAAATTATTAATTTCTCCCACCTTTTTCTCTCCCAATTTTCTCCTCAATTTGTCATATCTTGGCATAGAAAATTGTCATGAATTTGGCATAGCAATTGTCATAATTTGTCCCTTAATCATGCATTCTTTTTAATCAAGTTGTCTCTTCCATTTTCCTTGATTTTCTCATATCATTTTGGAGACTTTTTCTGTATAAATTAAGGTCCTTTCTCAATGATTTTCAACCACATTTTGAGTATCCTTATTTAGTCAAAGTCACTTCATTTTTCTCTCATCTTTATCATCAACTTTCTTGCAACACAATTGCATTTTGTAGGGTGAGATCCAAATAAATCAAGAATCGATTAACTCGAATTAAGTCCCTGCTGATAGCTATTGCCAAAGATCACAATGGATTTTCTCTCTCATCGGTGAACATTATTGTGGAGGAGCTTGTTCTTGCTACCCTTGGAGGAAAATGATCTTTTTGCAATTCTCATTCTACAGTTGCATAGTCTCTGTTTACTATGTTTTGTTGTTTTGCTCCGCTTTGCAACACCTAGTTGCAACTATTCTAAATATTTATTTTCTGCCTTCAAGATTCCTATCATGACAAGGCATACTCTCTAAATTGTACTTTTTCTTTTTGATTAATATATGCATTTTTTTAATCAAAAAATTTATTTCACATATATTAATAAATTGAAAATCATAATATAATTATATTGTGATTAATTTAATTAATAAATACAAATTAATTGTCTTCTCAAATGTAAATCAATCCTTGTATAGACAGACATCTCATACCACTGAGCGATGTTAGTTTGTCAATTTGTTTTACGCACCATTCTGACCGCTTGTGACAAATAGGCTACAGTCAAGGACAATACCCACCATAGCATGGACATGGGATGTGGATGGAAAAGGGGATTTGTCTATGCAAGAACCAAAAGGAACCTGACAAGACAGTTTTATTCATTTGATGATTAATTTAAAAATTAAAATATAATTGTATTGTAATTCAAATTTATTATATTTCCACAGTCCATGTTAATATTGTGCAAGATTTTTGGATTAAACTGTGTAAGAAATTTTGCATCAATGTTTCGAGTCACACTCCATGAACCATCATTAGGGTGAGATGAATGGTTGATAGAAAGAAATAATAGATTGCAAACTAAGACTAAATAAAAAGGCTAGAGGAGAGGGGAGGTGAGAAGGGTTCACACAAATCAAGGAGCAAGGAATGAAAAGACTAAAAAAGACTTAAGAAGATCCAAAAAATAAAAAGAAAAAGGCTACAGGAGAAGAACAAGCAAAGAGAGACAACACAAAGAAAAAAAGAAACAAGAAGAGAAATAAAACCACCACGACTCAAAAATCTAAACTAAGAAACAAAAAAACCAAAATTAAAAATTAAAAATAAAGAACATTACAAAAATTAAGAAAAACTAAACTAACACTTTAATAATGTTACACACGTGTGTCTATATATATATATATATATATATATATATATATATATATATATATATATATATATATATATATATATATATATATATTTCTATGTATATATGTATTTATATACATACACATATATATAAATAAGCGTATGTGTATAAATATTAAAAAAATGAAAAATAAAATAAAATAAATATGACGCCAAAAGAAAGAACAAAAACATAAAAATACCAAGATCAATAAGAAGGATTCTTGTCACAGAGATGCAAATAACACGATGAATATACACAAGACAAACATAGTGAAGAACAGGGAAAAAAACAAAGAAAGGAAAGCAGAAAGAAAAAGAAAAGTCCTAATATGTAGGGGGAAAGAGCCCAACAAGAAAGGGCAAAGGGGAGCACGGGGGGTGGGAAGGGGAGGGAAGGGACGAGGTGCAAATAAAAGAGAAAGCAGGAGGAAGCGGCAAGAAGGAAGGGGGGATAGACAAGGAAGAGAGAGGAGGCTAGGAGTGGAGATGGTTATTTAACAAAGGAAGCTAACAAAGACTTAGGTTCCACCCCTCATTACTATTAAGATTAGACTGGTGGTTATGTATTTTGATGGCTTTCTTGAGTTTTTTTCTTAAAAAGGTTATCTTTTTTGAAATACACGCATCTTCTAAACAGATATATGCTTGGTGGACTTGGAGTTGTCGGCCAAGGCATATTTTAGCTCACGCTTGTGTCTAATGTCGGCAAGAGCAAACAACTTTGTAGTTTTTAAATTAATTATTAAATAAAGAAAACTGTCTTGTCAGGCAATTTTTGGTGTTGCATAGATAATTTCTGGAAAGGGAGTCGGTGTGATCTGGTGGTTATGTAGCCATTTCCGCATAGCCAGTGCCTTGTTGCGTCTTAGTCTAGATCATACAACAATTTCGCTGAACCACGTTTTAGACAGCATGCAAGTACCTTAGTACGTCAATTGTAGTAATCACAGTCAATCAATACTAACAATGACTACAACAATGGCTATGCAGTGGACAGAATGGCCCGCCCCATGCCATGCATCCCACCATCACTCGTACGGTGACTTTTGCGAAAAGGACGGATCCCTGTGCGTTATTTCCTTCAATCCTACGGGAACTGTGCCCTTCCCCACTCTCATGACATTTTTCATTTTTTTGACTCTCTTTTTTTTACTAAATCCTTTAACCAACTAAGGCACAAATGAGTATGGGTCTAGATCAACCCAATCCTTGGACTTGTATATGACCCTTCCTTTAGATGTATTTTAAGGTGTATTTCCAAAACCTGAAGTCGGCTCAATTTGCACTTGGTCTTTAAAACGAACACACTTCAAACACTTTTTATCCCTAAGGTCAAATGGCCAGTTGTGATAAATTTAGCCCACATCTTGATATTTCTTCGACTTTGGTACTACATACCTTATGAATCCCGCCGTGGCAGGTAAGGATGTGATATACTAAGTCTTGCATGAGCATAACAAATAGATGATCCCTATGTTGGGGGAGTCACCACTTTTATCAAGCCACAAGTGACTTTTCAAAAAGCTATGTTTCTACTCAAGGAAATATGTATGGTGAGTATCTTGGGAGCAAAACCATCTATGCTCTTGCACTAAATTATATCTCAAATATCCTCAATCAATAGAATGGGTGGGCTACTACTTAAAGGTGTTTAGTCATGTTTGATGTTTTTGGACATAAGTTCATTTTGCAGTGACTCACTTAAGAGCCTTGTAACTAGTGGTGGGACCCATTTGTCCTTTCGGCCAGTTACACTATAGGAATAGCTATACCCAAGGCTACAACTTTCACTCTCACCTGATTTCTATAGCGGCTTGAATGTTTTACCGCTCAAGGTCGTTCCCAAGAGTATTGATCCCTTGGCAGGCCTCTCTTAAAAAGATAAAATTTTTGAGTGTTACTAACACTTTTCTCTTGCACCTAGGACCACGAAAGCCAAGGGAGAGGATAGTGTGTGTTAGAAGTAGGACCACTCGACTGACCTTTTGCACAAGTGTGCCAAGCACGAAAGACACTTGTTCTTTTTAATCCATCATTGCAGAATGTGGTCTAACTATTTGGAGATGTTGCTCCAACAGCCATGGTGTGCTTTTTAACTTCAAAAGCAATGTGTTTTATAATCTAGAATTTGAAAATCCTGGTCAACTTAATGAAAAACACGTTTTGTTGCTTGAAGTAAAATTTGTTTGCAAAAATAAAAAACAAGTGACTTGTTCTTTTTACTTGCCCAAAATTGAAGTGTGGCTTGTGATTTTTAAGTTTGATGCAAGAAAGAAAATTTTGTTTGTTGATTTTAAGCACCCAAAAGACAAGTTATCCTAACTAGAAAGCAATATAATTTTGTAGTTGTCAAGTTTTTTAAGCACTAAAAGACAAGTTTGTGATTTTTATGGTGAGTTTTTAACCTACACAAACAAAAACATGTTAGTAAAATCGATGTTCAAGGGGGGCTTCCACAAGCCTAAGAATTTCCATCTTTGTGGTTACAAGGCGATTCTTACAACATTCTTTTGCAATAGCGCTATTCTGCATTTAAATAGAAGCGCTAGTTTACACAGAAGCGCTGGAAGAAGGGTAAAACCAGAGCGTCAAACGTGCTAAAAGATATGCAATAGCGCCAGAATAAGAACCAAAGCACTAAAATAGGGTCAAAAGTGCTAAAACTTTTACAATAGCGCTATTGTAACAACAATAGCGCTAAAAGAAAAAGTGTCGGTAGCGCTAAAACGGGTTCAATAGCGCCGAAGTGCGACCTGTGTGACAAATTCAACAATCAGACATGTTAGTTAAAAAAAATGATATGCTTTTGGTGTTCGATTCACGTCGGGTTCACCAAATGATGCCCTCCTAAATGGCACAAGGTTAGTCAATGATAAAATAACACAAAAGACACAAATCCGTTAGTGTTAGTCAATCAAAAACTAATCTACAAAAGGCATACCAAGAGAGACACTAAAAGCATGCTAATATATCTAACTAAAAAAAAGCAAAGATTATGAGACATCTCCAACTGTCTCTTAGCATGGCCTTAGCTCCTTCTCCCTTGTTCCTCTCCTCTCCAAGTTCCAAAATAGTGTAGCTCTCAGCAGCTTTTTGCACTATGGATGCTTATGGAGGATTGAGATTGTAGTATTGTGCTCCAAATGTGAAATGAAAAGCTAATACTATGCTATTGATACTAAAAATGATTTATTTTATCCAAAATGACAAGATATTAGTTGATTATGCTAAAATGCTCTCTTAAAATGCCTATAGCTTAAATGCATACAAGTTTTCTAGGATCTGGATTATGAAGAAATGGGCTCTATTTATAGAAAAAATGGAGCAATGGATGGTTGAGATTGAGTAATCTCAACAAGGGTCAGGATTGAATGATTTCAAATCCATGTGAGGGCTTTCAACCCAATCCAAGGATGACAAGTGTCAATGTGAGATAGGTTGAGAGGAGAGGGAATAAACATTAAATGCTTGACATGACCTTGGGAGTTAAAGTCAAGGTTGGTTGAATGAATAAAGTCTTTATTCAAAGAATAAAGCTTTTAACCAATGGATAAACTCTTGTGCAAATGTGAAATGGATGAATATGGTCAAAACAATAAATGTTTGGGGAGACAAGTTTGAAATAACCATAAATGGTTATGTAAGAGCCATAAATGGTCATGTAAGAGCCATTAGTGGTCTTGGAAGACTTTGGGGGTTAATTTGTTGAACACACAAAGCATTAAATTCTTTTCAAAGACTTTGGAGTCTTTGAGAAGTGACTCCATTTTGCTTAGGAATGTGACAATAATTAGGAGATGGATTAGGCTAATTAGGAAGGGGTTAGAAGACTCTAGAAGAGGATTAGATTTTGCAAGTGGATTTGGTGGGTGAGGGAAAATAAGATTTTATTAAAATAAAAATTAATTTATTTCAATAAATGTGTGCAAGTTGCATTTGTAGGAAAATGCAAGTGGGGGGGATAATGATTTAAATAAATGTTTTATTTAATTTATTTAAAAGAGGAAAAGGGGATTTAATTAAATAAATAGATTTTATTTATTTAATTGATTGGAATTTTATTTAATTGGAATCAGAGGGAAGGGGGAGAGCATCCATTTCCCCACCCTTCTCATCAGTAGATGCAGTGGGAGGTTCTTCCTTCGAGACAAGGGGAGTCTCCAGCTTAACAGTTACGCCTGGTATATCTAGCAAGGGCTCTACTAGGAGACTGGGAGAGGAAGGGATCGTCTGATCTTCCTGTCTCTTGTTAATGATAAATTCTCCTTTTTCAATTTCCTCAATATCCTTAGTTTCCTCAAAATGCCTATATGACAAAGGGGTTTCTTTAACCACAAACCCTCCCTTTTCTAGATTGAAACTAATATCGACCCCAGGAATCCTACTAGATCTTAATTGAGAAGGAGGCAGAGCTGGAGTCAATATAGGGTCTAGATCAAGAATCCCTTTATATAATTCTAGATAGATAAGGAAAGATGACCCCCCTGATTTAATCTCAATAGGCTTTAAGGTTTTAACACTAATGTCCAAATTAATTACCATAACACAGTTCACATACTTCCTGTATTTATCACTAATTTCTACAAATTTGCCGATGTGATTATCAATTTTCCTAATAATTTTAATGTCCATTAATTTGACTGGTAGGTTAGGAATCAATACCGGTCTATCTATCTTAAGAGATTGCATTTTATTAGGGTTAAAATCTGGAGTCCAATCTAAAAAACAAAAATCAAAACCTTTGAAAGTCAAAGATTTATCTGTTAAGAGTTCCTCCTTGTGTCTTGAATTACCACAATCAATATATAGAAAACCTTAAGACAGGATAGCTATACTTGCTATCCAATTGAAGGACGACATAAACCAATCTGCAATAGCCTCCGATGAAATTCCAAGACACTGCCATCTCGCAAAAACTTGAAGGCCTTGCAAGATTGTTGAATCCTCTTAACCAGATTCTCGTTAATCTCTAAAATGTTAACCAAGTCTGAGTTAGGGTACTTGATTGAACCCGATACCACCTTTAAGGGTTTAGGAGGCAGCAAGGCTTTCTTGCCCTTTCCTAAAGAGGCCTTAGGTATGGATTGAGTTTCAACCGACCTTCTGAGATTTTTAGTTCTACTTTTATTATTTAAAAAAAAAAAGGCTAGCCCAGGGATCTGGTTTTAAATAACCTACCTCAAGATTTTGCAGCTGATTAAACCTATTGGAGGTGGTCGACATAGAATTACCTTGGCCGTATTCCTTGCCATTCGTAGCCCTTGAAGGGTTTTTCATGGCTTCCCTGCGGGCCCTCCTAGGTTTCACCACTTGCCATTCCATCTGCTCCTGAGGCAGGGGAGCCCTAATCCCTAGGTTGCCAAATATGAGCACATATTTAGTCCGCTCGAAAAACCATTGTTGGTTGAAAAGGTCTGGCGATTTGTCCAGAAGAAATTGGGATGAGAAAAACACTCAATGCCTTCCCTACCGAATTTCGCACATTTTCGCAGAAGACCCTCAGTTTTATTTATCAATATTATATAATATATTATTATATTATAATATTAATATATAATATAATATTATATAATATATTATTATATTATATAATATATTATATATAATATATAATATATAATATAATATTATATATATAATATAATAATATATTACATAATATATTATTATATTACATAATATATTATTATATTATATAATATAATGTTATTTTAAAATAATTGAAGTATAAAAATTGGATATCTGATTTTCTGAGACAATATATTTCGATTGTGTCAGCCTGTGAGTTATTTTTTACCCACAGGCTATGCGATTTTTGGGAGTCCGATATCTGGTTTTTTCCCAAAAACTGCTAAAAAATACATTGAAAGGTAAGATTTTTATTGTTTTCAATCATTTTCATTCAATTTTTGTATTTTTTTTAATGTTTATTTGTTTTTTCATTGAAAATATGGTTTTTTCATGAAAATTAGGTTTTTTTAAGTCAAACACAAAATTATTTAAATTTGTTAACTAAATTCATTTGTTTACATTCAATTAGGTTAAAAATGGGGGATAACAGTGAAAACATTGATCAACCACAACCGCAACAACCAAACCCTCCTTTGCCAAACCCCCCTCAATTCAGGATTTAATTGCATAAAATTTGAACAAATTGAGGGGGATTGCAGATGTATATCATAGGATCCCTCGCTTAAACCCAATGTTTGATCCTCGCATGTCGATCATAAAGAGTATGGAAACCATGACTGAGGAGCATAATGCCGCCCTTTTGTGGTGAGATTCTATGAGGGAACAATATGCAGATGGCTTGTTGTATAAGGAGATCAAGGATCTTGAGATATCCAAAGCTGATATCGCCTCATTGTTTATGAATCCCCGCACTGGTCAACCCGTAGACCCCCAAAAAACAAAACTTTCTATTAAATGGTGCACAAATGATGGTATTGTGAAATTTTTTTGGGATCGTTGGTGGATGGTTTTCGACAAACCACCCAACAACAATATTGATGTCCCCTTCTACTTCCTAAAAAAATTGTATGCTGTGTTTGTTTTAGAAAAACATGTGGACTACTTTAACATGAAACCTTTCCAGGGTGTGGGTTTAGGTATGCCCCAAAATAGACCTGGGGTAGGCAGAGTAGTCCAGGGCCCATATGTCCCCCCTCCTCCTGTTGATCCCCCACCTCTAGTGCAACATCTAGATATCATTTGTGAGGCAGGATCATGGACCATATCAACTATTCACTCTTTGAGTAGCCTTTTGGTTTCTCAGGCTGGGTCAGTAGGTCATCCTACTTTTGATGGTAGTGGTGCATCCGATGGTGCTGACACATCATCCTCGGCTCCACACATTTACATGCCTCATAGTTGTGTCATGTGTGGGCACATATGCTTGGGTCCAGTTGGACAACATGTTGATCCTCCTGCGGACAGTACAGATTATGAGGTGCATGAGATGCATGATGCACCAGATGTTATGACACAGACTAGAGGATACCCTAGGGAGTCCTCGCATGCTAGAGGCAAGGAGGCACCATCATCATACATTGATGATGTAGTGGTAAGATTTGTATTTTCATAGTTCATGCTATATTTTAATTGAATATTTATAATCTAGATAATATTAACTACTAATTTTTATTTACATGGTCTATTTAACAGTTGATGACCGAGGAGTTGACACAGATTCAAGAGGGCACCTTGATGGCCATTTCATTTGGCCTTGATAGCTTGATAGTACATATATTATTGCACCTAGTCGTTTGTATTTTATTGTACATACATGCTCATCATTTATATTGGTATTAATTAGATTATGTAGTAACTTGCATGTATATCTTATTTTACTCTTGTAGGGAACAAGCAGCACGAGTGCAAGGCAGTGTGATTTAGGATCTGGTAGTGCAGTTGGAGACAAGGGAAAGGTAATTGAATGCAAATATGATTAAATGAATAGATTAAATAACTTATAGTGATTATACACGTCTAGACATAGATTGATACTTTCATATACTTGTTGTGTATATGTACAGAGAATTCTTGGCTTCACATCCTTGTTGACTACACCCAGTATCCCTAAAGATGATGAAGAAGAAGAGATGCCTCAAGTACATGTGTGTTTATTTTATTTTGTGTTTAGTAGATATAATTTGTTATTATCAGTGACAATTATATGCTAACTTGTATCAATGTCATGTTTGTGAACATATGTAGGTTGTGTATAAAAATATTGAAAACATACCTCCTCTACCGAAGACATACATCAAGAGTCCTACAAAGCCGAAGAGAAAATGTGGAGATGAGGTAAACTAAAATAGTTCAATTATAGTTCATTTTTATGTTAACTTTTTGAATGTGAGTTATATAATATAACTAATATTAATCGTGGTTTGTTTTTTCTTGTGCAGGATCTTTCAGAGCCGAGCAGTGCTGCGAAGAGGATCGATTTTGATGATCCATCAACATCTTAGGATGTTATAGATAGTTTTGGGATGCTTACATGTCTATTTGGCATGTATATTTTGTATATGGACATACATTCACGTATATAGACATACATTTTGTTTGAGTTGGCGTTTATGCCATATTTGTGTATGGACATACATTTGTAATCATTTGACATTTTCATATATACAGAAGTTGATATTTGATCATATAAATTGTTGCTCATCTATGCATGGTGTTATCATGGAAATCTGTAATCTTCATTTCAATAATTAACAATGGTTAATAATGGTTATTTAATGAACAATACAATTCATTTCATTTCATCGTAAGTGTTGTTTGTATAATGAACAATACAATACAATTCATTTAATGAATAATACGATACAATTCATTTAATGAACAATACAATACAATTAATTTAATGAACAATACTTGATACAATTCATTATTACCCTATACATGCTCCTATTTTGGCCCCCCACTCGGTCGAATGCTTAGGGTCATACCCTACCGACACCTGCGAACAGTCCCTTGAGCACCCTAAGTGCTAAAAATTGTCAAACTTTGATGGGGCCTAACTCAAAATTTGTGGCACCTCCTGATAGGGAGGACCCTAGATTTCTTGAGTCAGCTTGACTCACTCCAAGGCCTTTTTCCTAGCCTAGCCTGGGAACGCTCCTCTCTATTCCCCTAATCCACTCTAGGTCCTCACTACCGAGGTTTGTTACTCTCCTCTTTGTGAATTCACTTTCATAAATCCACCAACTCACTAATCCACCGGATCTCACCAAACACCTTGTAGGGTTTTCTCTACCATTAATTATACCTACAACTTCTCCTAAGTTGTTTTCTCCTCATGCTTGGATCTTCTCTCCCTTTGATCCCATCTTCCCCTGGTCTGAGGCTAATAGCCTAGACTCTGGTCTACCCTGCAAGTGATTCCTCTTGGTCACTGATACCTAGCTGGGCTATCATCAAGCTTGCCTAGGGCTAGTTTGTTGAAATGGTCGACGTCATTCCCTGATCTGCTACATATAGAACTCTACTATACATGTCAGGCCCTTCTTGACAACCTCCAATGGTCGTGCATATTCCATGATGGAGTGTCAAGACAGAGCCATGTTCATAAATGTGAGACACCAACCAAGGACAAGAGAACAAAAGATGACTTTATTTACAGAGCCGAGCTTGGCCCGAATGCAACTTGGAATTCACAAAACATGAAAAAACAACATCTACCCTATCTGCATTATCACTTAATGATTTAAGCCATGTTTACAACAGAAACTAAACTTTGAGAAAAGAAACCAAAAAATGATCTTCCAATTGTTATTCAAAAGAACTTTGTTTTTGTGGAATCAACACATCCAACAATCCCAATCCAACAACCCCTTTTACAGAATGCCCATTGGGTCTTTTATAGCCTCCTGGACATGTCTTGAATCACCCCTAACAGACAAGATTCAACTCGACACAATTTGGTTTCTGACTGTAATTTTCTTTCCTTTATTCATTGGGTCATCGATGTAGCATCAAACATCTCTTGCTGATAATTGATTGCGCTCCAAACATTATGCCTTCCCATCAGGTTATCGGTGTAGCTCCAAACATACAACCTAATGGACTAGAACCAGTCCTTATGCCAAAATTGCCAAAATTGAAAAGGGTATTTTCTCACCCTTAGGTGCTCCTACACCACCTACGAATGATCCATTTGAACCTACAAGTCTAGGAGAGGGTTCCCTACAAAATCCTATCTCGATTTTTCAAGTTTCCCTACAGTTTTATTAGGGCAACATTTTTCGGTTGGTGAAAAAATCGTCAGTCTCATTCAATCGAATGTTGTCACGTGGCCAATTTCTCATTTTGCTCATCATGATAACAAACCATCAGCTCTGACATGTCCAGTTAGGCATTATTACCCTATGCATGCTCCTATTTTGGCCCCCCACTCAGTCGAACGCTCGGGGTCATACCCTAACAACACCTACGAACGGTCCCTTGAGCACCCTAAGTGCTAAAAATTGTCAAACTTTGATGGGTGCTAACTCAGAATTCATGGCACCTATGAATGATCCATTTGAACCTATGGGTCCACGAGAGGGGTCCCTACAAAATCCTATCTCGGGTTTTCAAGTTTCCCTAAGGTTTTATTAGGGCAACATTTTTTTCGGTTGGCAAAAAAACGTCACTCATTCAATCGAATGTTGTCGCGTGGCCAATTTCTTGTTCTTCTCATCGTGATAACGAACCATCAGCTTTGACATGTCCAGTTAGGAATTATTACCCTATCCATGCTCCTATTTTTGCCCCCCACTCAGTCGAACGCTCGGGGTCATACCCTACCTGCGTCGTCCCTTGAGCACCATAAGTGCTAAAAACTGTCAAACTTTGATGGGCCCTAACTTGGAATCCATGGCACATGCAAACAATCCATTTGAACCTATGGGTCCACAAGAGGGGTCCCTAAAAAAGCCTATCTTGGTTTTTCAACTATCCCTTAGGTTTTATTAGGGCAACAATTTTTCCAGAGTTGGCAAAAAAATCGTCAGTCTCATTCAATGAAAAATATAGATAAACAAGCATTACACTGTAGACACATAATGATCATCAATATTTCCATGTATTTTATACACATAATTACCATTACACTTTCATGTGACATCCATGAAGGGATATGCAAACATGATTTTTTTTCATTATCAATACAACTACACCAATGTACTCATGTACATATACATTGTATATCATCAATATAACTAAACCAATTTGCTCATGGATATTGTATATCATCATAACAAAGTTAAATCAATTCACATCCATATATAAATGCAACATCCCACTTCATCTGCATTAGACATCCTCATGTCCTAAGAGAAAAACTTATGTACAACAATGCCTGCATATAAATGAAGACCAAAATAAGTAACCTTTTTATGTGGAATGAATGTGCCACAAAAAACAAATTATAACACTTAATACAAATTATTTTGTCAAATTATAAATAGATCATTTGAAACATTTTTAAGAAGTACAAGATTGTATAATTACGAAACCTACCAGTTTCTCTGCAAAGTATACAAGCATAACTTTGAAGAAAGATGCATGCTGATTAAAGCCCTTCTCACTGCATTTCTTTGCATGGTTGAAGACGATGGTAGATATGATCATTTCTAAATAGAAATACATTCACTTGACTTAGTTTTTATGAACAAAATTTAATCTCATTAATGCACAAAGGAATATGTACCATCACTAAGAGAGGATCTTGTCAATGGCGAATGATCTAGTATGAACCTGAATTTTTAAGAATTGTTAGTCTACACATAAAATGCATGGATGAACATAAAGGCTTTATGATAATCACTTCAACTGAATTTCATGATAATAAATGAAAAGGTGGGATTATATTCCATAAAAATATGTCCCTTCGAATTATATCAACAGAACCCACTATGTTGAAAATCATAATGTGATAAGTTGTTATATATCATCAAAAAAGACCTGCATGAGCATAAAGGTTTTGTGATAATTATATCATCAAAAATTGTCAAATAGTGTTGTCTAATAACAAAAATTGTAAAGCTCATCAAATGCATGATAATAAGTCGTGTTGCAAAAATACGTCCCTTCCAATTATATCGAGTGTACCCGCTATGTGCATGCAAAAACCATGTTGCCAAAAAAAACGTTCTTCAATAGACCTACATTTTGAACACATCCTTAATATACACGTAACAAACTTGAACATTAAGGTTTAATGATCATTGTTTGAAATAAAATGCATGATAAAAAAAATAAGGCACCATTAAAGACCTACTACTCAAGTATGTTTGAAGGGTCATCTCTTTGCTTAAGAGTATCCAGTATTGCTTCATGATTAGCAGTAGTCATTGTCCATAGCTCTTTGGTCTTTGGTTTTGCTTGATGCTTCAACAACTTGACATTTGTAGCTATAATAAGGTGTGAATGCATTATAATGGTTTTGTGTCTCTCATAGTCTTCAAATGCGGGTATGCCATTCTTTCTAATCATGTATGTTCACAACCAAGTTCCCACAAAAACAAATGAACTTGTAGGATATGTGAACCTGTCATCATCTGTCATTGGTTGTGTCAGCTTTTTTTTTCCTTGTACACATTGTGCCAACCAACATTCTGATCTCTCTTCATTCCCTTGTAGTGCAACAACTATAAAAGCATGTCCTGGTTGTACAAGATCTAATAGACGGTCATAATCAAGTGAAATTTCCATGTCATCATTTGACAAGTATATTGCTTGAGATAAAGGAGTTAGATATTGGGGAACCCATTTATGTACCCACTCACTTGACTCGCACTGATCCCAATCACACTGAACACAACTATAACAAAAATAAGCCAACGCTCATGTCCATATGGTCCATGTACTTGCATCTGAGCTGAGAAATGAATGCATCTTTGAAGAATCTTTAATTGTTTTACAATCCAATCTATCTCCCACTACGCCCTCCACAACCAGCCAAAAGAATCTAGTCACTTTTGAATCAAGAGTACCTCCATGTGACAATGTTGAACTACACCAATCAATAATAAAATGTGCATCAGAGAAATTTGCACCTAAAATCCTCATTTTCTCCTTAACTAGAGCTCTCTTCAAACATGCACCTGCTCCATCATGCTCCCCCTTCCCATGCCTTGCCTCAAAAAAACACCAATTATGAGGTATATGCCTCTCTACATGCATTATACTCAACCAATAAAACATACAGGCATTCTTGAACTAACCCATATAGTTATCTGACCAAATGATATGTTGATCAATTACAATATCTTTCTCATGCAAGAACTCAAAAAAATTCTTGAAAGAATGTTGCACTTAGAGGAGTGTGATCTATCATCACTCATATAAAAATGATACTCCCTGGTTATCTTCCTATCCTCTTCTGTACTATCAGGAGCATGTCTATATGTAATGTGAACAAAAATAGCAATCTGGATTGAATTGTAGTACTAAGACTGTACCTCATTCTATGGTTGCAATGTATAGTTCTCTGCAAAATCAACCACTAATACAATAGTGCCAATCGGGAAAGAGTTCTTACACATCCTGAACTGTTGATCCAACCACTGAGACCTATGGGTGTGCCTTGCATACTTGTAGAAAATATTTTCCTTAAAATCTAAAATAAAATCAGCAATACTCACTTCTCTTGAGACTAATTCGCATCTAGAACCTTCACTGCCACTCTTCAAAGTATATTTCACTATCTCATATATTTTTTTCTCAACATAATTCTTTCCAAAATCGTGTTCGCTGCCCTCATGAAAATATGAAACAAACTTTGACAACCCACCATATTCTGAGCACTTCTCATTCAAACAATCATTTCTATAGAAATAGCAGTCATCATCTCTAGGGCAAAAAAATAGATCTTGCAAGTCGCTTGATAATATCGAAAAATAGCATTGCACCACACTCCTGCAACATCTCATTAGTCTGCATCGTAGAACAAATATGACATAGAAGTTCATGGTACATTGAAAACTCCACATGGTACTTGCAACAAGTATTATGAATCTTAAGAGGAACACAATAAAATGGCTTCAAATATTCAAAGGGCCTTTGTGATATTTGCAAAGTTGGATGTACTTCACAAAATTTTTTGTACAACATTGTTTGGCTTGATTCCAAGAAATGTTTGGGATGTGGTGTGCGGTCTCAGTTGCCGATTCTTAATTTCAAAATGTCCTTTACATTGGGGGACACTCTATAATTAGAGTGCCAAAATTGCTGAATCTCCTCCTTCACATTGTCAGTCAACTTTCTATCAACATGTGGAAACCTCCCACCAAAAGCCCATGTATCTTGTTGAAGTGGATCGTCAAGTCTTTGTCTTCGTGCAAGTGCTCTATCCAAAGTTTTATGATTTATGTTAAAATAAACACAAGTTTGTCTCATTTGATGAGCCTTCCTCAATTTATGGCTTACTAAGGAGCTTGTAATCACTCTTCGAGTGTCTCTCTTATCTCTTTCTTTGGTATTCTTTCCAATAGAATTGAGAGCGTCAAATAGATTTTTGGCAATAATAGAATTTCTCTCCATCTTCTTGTTCATATGAATCTTCAATTTTTTTAGCAATGGTCTCATCTTTATCATCTTTAGCAATTGAACAAAGAGTTGGCATTTATTAGTCAATGTCTTATTGCTAAAATTTTGGTCAAAAAGTTGTGTAGCCCACAACCGAACGGTTCTTGTTGACCTCTTGCCTTCAAGATTCACAATAATGTTCTCACTGATTTCAAGTAACCATTTTGGGGTTCTTGAAGGTCTTGGATTTGGAATTTGTCTTTCATCCATGAGAGGGTCTTCAATTCTAAAGTAATTAGGTGTTACATACTGTTCACTTAGTTGAGCAATTCCACCTTCAATGTCAAAGTTTTCCACATTTTCACCTCCAATGTCAAAATTTTCACCTCCAATGTCAAAATTTTCCACATGTTCACCTCCAACGTCAAAATTTTCCACATGTTCACCTCATATGTCAAAATTTTCCACATGTTGAGCATTTTCATTATCACTTTCAACATTTTCAACATTTTCAAAATTTTCACTTTCAAAATCTACATTTTCATTTTTAATAACTTGTGACACATTTTCAAATTCAATTTCATCCTCACTTGAAGTAACATTAGCAATATTTAACATACCTTGTCTTCTCCTCCTATGACCTCTCTATCTCTTTATCTATACACTTCAATTTGGTCATTTGAAAGTTTTCTTTTGTGTTTAGACTTCCAACGATTACTACTCCCCATTTACCTCCACAAAGATGCTCCTAAATGATTGACAATATAAGATTTGACTTTAAGAATATCTCAAAAGAAACAATTTGTCTCAACTTGTCTGAAAACTCATGATCATCGACAAAAACCAGAATATGCAGACTGTGGGCCATTGGAATCCACAAAATGGCCCACAAGGCTCTTTTTTATTTACAAAAATCGGATATCCTTTTTTAATGTATAAATTTGTGGTCCCAAATTTTTTTACCTTTGCCACCTTTTTTTTTACTGTTGCCACATTAATGGCAATGACATAAATTAGATATCCAATATCTGATTTTATTACTCATATTTTAGAGAGAGAGAGAGGGGGAGAGAGAGAGAGAGAGAGAGAGAGAGAGAGAGAGAGAGAGAGAGAGAGAGAGAGAGAGAATATAGTGTCTTAAGGGGTCATATGGTGTCCTAAGGGGTCATAGGACACAATATGACCCCTTGGGACACCATAGGACCCATAACGACCCAATATGGTGTCATACAGGGTCATATGGTGTCCTAAGGGGTCATAGGACATAATATGACACCTTAGGACACCATATGACCCCTAATGACACCATATGGTGTCATAAGGGGTCGTATGTTGTCCTTAGGGATCATATGGTGTCCCATGACCCCTTAGGACACCATATGACCCATAACAACACAATTTGGTGTCTTTAGGGGTCATATTGTGTCCCAAGGGGTCGTAGGACACAATATGACCCCTTAATGGTTTCCTTAGGGGTCATATGGTGTCCCATGACCCCTTAGGACACCATATGACCCATAATGACACAATTTGGTGTCTTAAGGGGTCATATGGTGTCCTAAGGGGTTGTAGGACACAATATGATCCCTTAGGATACCATAGAACCCATAATGACCCAATATGGTGTCGTTAGGGGTCATATGGTGTCCTAAGGGGTCGTAAGAAACAATATGACCCCTTAGGACATCATAGGACCCATAACGATCCAATATGGTGTCATAAGGGTCATATGATGTCCCAAGGGGTCGTAGGACATAATATGACCCCTTAGGACACCTTATGACCCCTAATGACACCATATGGTGTCATAAGGGGTTGTATATTGTCCTTAGGGGTCATATGGTGTCTCATGATCCCTTAGGACACCATATGACCCCTAACGACACAATTTAGTGTCTTAAGGGGTCATATGGTGTCCTAAGGGGTCATAGGACACAATATGACCCCTTAGGACACCATAGGACCCCTTAAGACACCAAATTGTGTCGTTAGGGGTCATATGGTGTCCTAAGGGGTCGTAGGACACAATATGACCCCTTAGGACACCATAGAACCTATAACGACCCAATATGGTGTCATAAGGGGTCATCTCTCTCTCTCTCTCACTCCCCCCTCTCCCTCTCCCTCTCCCTCTCCCTCTCCCTAATATCATATACTAATTTATTTATAAATTGATATATTAAAATATTATATATTAATATATTAATAAACAATAGAATTATTATGTGCAAATTTAGTTAGTGAATTTACTTATTAAAATCAGATATCCGATTTTATTGGATATCTGATTTTTGTTGTACAATTTTCAAATTTCAAATTTTGGCTCGGGAATGCTTTGGGATTTGGCTTGGAAGAGACAAGCTTGGAAAGTCAATTGAAAAAACGTGTTTTTTAGTATTGCTTGATTTTCTAGACTTTACACCGGTGGCTGATGACTTTTTTTGTAGCCAAAATTGATAAAACGAAAAGGGTTTTTTAAGGACGTACTCAGCTTTCCAACAATATAAGGCTTGTCTTATTTTGACTTTAATAAATTATTATTATTTATTTTCTAATTGAATTATACAATAGTCCTGATTGATAGATTGATTGAAAACCACTCATAACTTTCAAATGGTATAACATTTTTTGAGTCCGAAACATGCATCACATCCTATGCTTCGTTTACTATAGGGAAAAATGAAAAAAAATAAAATTTCATAAGGTTTTGACCAAGTTAAGGTGGTCAGACATAGGAGTTTCTGAATTTCTGAAAAGCTGTAGTAAACAATTCATAAATAATTATTTACTTTATAAAAAATTATAAAAAAATATGTGTCACATCTGGACATGAGTCTAATACTTATATTATAAATATTATAAAAAAATATTACTATTTAATTGTGATTAGGGTGGTCAGACATACATCTACTTCTTATCTTTTTCCTAAAATTTTAGTACTTTGAAATTTTCATCATCGATTTTTTTTTCAAAAAACAACTAGTAGCTTAGAAACTACATTCAATTTTATATAGATTCTCTTCTTACATATTTTAAAAATAATGTTCATAACTTATTCAATTTTTCATGTCAAGTTGCATAACTATGATTTTCTGAAATTTCATTGCCACTTAAGGGCCTGTTTTGGCACACCATGATCTTGCACATACCCATGTATGTATATGCATATAATAATCTTCATTCCCCAAAGAAGGACACTACCTTAGAACAAATGGAAGAGAGGATGTCTTTTGAGTCAACATGAAAGAGACCAAGGAGAGATCTCAATGCTTTGCATCATCCCCAAGTAGACATTAAGGGAACAATATAAGAACAGGGATACACATAGAAGAATGGTCACAAAAGAGAAAGAAAGGAGAGGAAGAAAGAACTCTAGTGCTAATATTGCTAATCTAGCATGACATCCGCCTCCTGATCTTGTTGATCACTATTTTGGGAAGGCGAGCAACATGCCAAAAGAGTGATATCGAGTATAATAGATGGAGCTATCACAATATCCAAACAAGGACTATGCTTAGGTTGTTAGTCACTTTGTTCGAGTCTAGGAGCTAGGATTAAAGTTTGTGAAAACTCATCCGATAAATTTTTGTCCACATAAACATACTCATACTCACTATCAGAAGCATTAGGAGTTGTACTACCATTAGAAATAATCTTTTCACCCATTTCTTCATCAAAGTTTAAGGCAAGATGAGTAAGAACACGAATAGGAGTAAAACCATCACATGTTTTATGCAACTTATGATTTGGAGATGTTGGTTGAAAATCTTGCTTATGAGAAAAGGGAATTATGCCAACTGTTGGAGTCTGAGGAGACAGAGTATTTTGAGGGATAGCTTCACGAGCTCGAACACGACGTTCTCTCACACAACCATTTCGTTGAGTCTTAGTGGAAGGCTGAGAAGAAGAAAGGAACACTTGAACAAGTAGGAACGTGTCTCTCCTTGATAGTTAAAAGTTTAGGTTGAGGTCTTTTTGGTTGAACAATAAGAGAAGCAGGCCTCTTCTCTTGATAAAAGGAAGGAGGTGGAACTGTGCCATAGAAAGGAGGAATATTAGGTGTAAGGAGGAGACCAAGTCCATCATGAGGAGGAAATATAGGTCTAATTGTAGGAGGAATATTTTGGTTCTCCTTAAGAGAAGGTAAAGTCATATCCATTCCTTAGGAGGGAGATTAGTTCTATCGGAGAGAGGAAGAACCTCATCTTGAAGAATAATAGGAATGTCAAGTGTTGGAGATCTAGGTTAACTTAAGGATAATATCATATCGTTCTTCAATTTTTGATAAGATTGAAAAAGAGAATCGCTCCTTGATGGAAGAAATTGAAATTGTTTAGGCCAAAAGAGATCAATAGGAACACTAGGGCTTCTTTCGGATGGACAAAATAAGCTATGGTTCACGGTTATGATTTCTCCATTGTGAGGAAATTTAAGACACTTGTGGATTGGAGAAGCAATAGCCTTCATGGAAGATAGCCAAGGATAGCCCAACTTCACACATAATTGCTTCGATGAAGGTATGATAACAAAGTCAACATCCATGGATTTAGCATGAAACTCAACAGGAAGAGTAATAGAACCAATGGTAGGACAAGAGAAGCCATCAAATAACTTTACAACTACATTAGAAGCATCATATAGTGGTTTATGCAATCATAAAGTGAAAAGATACTCTTCAATTATGACATTAACCATGCAAAAGGGATCAATCAGGGCACCATGACAAGGGATATCCTTAACCTTTGCAGCTATGTATAAAGGGCCATCGGGTGCTCTAATGGTCTCACTAGGGTCAAATGTAATACAAGGATCCCTAGGTGAATCTTGTGTTTCTACCATATTTGTTAGATGCAATGATAGTCCCAAAGACACTGAGAGGGGGGGGTGAATCAGTGTCTAATCGGTTAATGGAATATTTGAACTTATTTATAACCTTGCAACCCAAATTGATATACTAGTAAACAATAAATAATGCAACAAATAGAAATAACAAAGACAACATAAATGCACACCATAACAAAAGATATTTTAACAAGGAAACCCAGTGTGGGAAAAACCTCGATGGGATTTGTGACCCATAATATTTACTCAATAACCAATATGAATAAATATTACTTACAATAGGGGCTTGCACATGCAGGAAGGCCAACAACCTAGAGCTCACTGCTCAATAGAATAATCTCACAATATGGATAATTAAATCCAATACAATGTACTGCTCAAAATAGTATCTCTAATGCCTGGTTCAATACTAGTTTAAGCTCAGTCAGATACCTTAACCAAAAACTTTTCACTCTCTACTATATCACCTTCTTACATATATATCAATAACTAACTACAATGCAAAATGATCTATAAGATCTCATACATATATGAGTCTTTTGCAATACACCAAGTCAGATTAAATTAATTACATTTACAATATAATTCACATAAACAAAACTTGTCTCATGTCGGCCTAAGTGGCAGTATACTTCATTACCAATGTAATCTGAATGTCGGTGAATATACTTGTTGGTGCCGGTGCATGTAGAAACTTGTTACCGGTTGGTTGCCATCAATGACAACATCAACCATATTCCAATTAGAGTGTAGAATGCCAACAATCTCCCCCTTTGGCATTGATGGCAACACTCATGAGAAAAATCCAAAACTCTTATCCAAAATTTGAAGTCCAAAATCTGATCCCAAAAAGAGTGTGCTCCACTTGAGCAAGTGATCTCCTCTGTGAAATTATTTTTCTCCATACTACTACTCCCCCTTGACATCAATGGAAAAGGATGTCAAAAAGAATTTAAAAAATGCCACCTCATAGCCTATAACCAGTTGCTTATAAATTGAAAAATGTCAGCCAAAACTAGATTCAGGCTCTGCATGAATTTGTTATTGTCAGAAAGAATGGTCTTTGTCTGCTGGATCATGCCAGTCAAATAGTGCATATGCTGCTCTAGTGATCATTCTCCTTTAATTGATGCCTTCGATAGCTCAACCCGCTAAGTGATAAGACTGTCCAATCTTGGACCAAGTTTGATTTTCAGTTTGCAGGCCTTTGACCTTATCCTTTCTTTCTCTTTCTCAAGTTTCTGTAACTTTTCCTCCAAAACTGACATTTCTTGCTTAGAAATTGAGATAAGTCCCGAAGAACCTATCATATTATCCGTAATATCATCTATTTCCTTCTGTGTCTTCTTAATTTCCTCATCAATATCTTCTAGCAGGTAGTGAGGTTTACAAGCTTCTCTATACAACTCCTTATATTCCAAAATTGTTGAGTCAAGTACCGGTAATAGTAAATCCATGTGCTCAGTACAATCTTTGATGGTTTTATCAAAGAATTCACCTTTCTTTTTATCTACTTTTTCCTTTACAGTAGCCCCATTCACCTTATCTATAGTTAGACCATTTTCAACAATAAATTTAGACAATGTGTCCAATTTACCTAAAGAATCCTCAATGTGATCTATCTTATAGGTTGGTGCAATCATCTTCAAGATAGGTAATGTCTTATCAATGGCCTTAAATGCCAAGGCATTGCAATCTGCTATCCTCTTAATAGAATCCAATAGAACATCTATTACATTAGTGGTTCTGAATTCTCTAGTAGATGTGCTTGGTTTTGCAATAGATTTCCTTTCAACAGATACTTCTCCAATTACCTTCACTATTTCTTCCTTGTTACCTATCTACCCCAACAATAAGAATAATAAGTTTAAGTGAAGTCTCAACCCGAAGTTTGGACATTCATTTGGTAAAGTCACTATTTTCATGGCTAGTGCTCATTTGATTGTCAACCCAGGGACGTAATACTTGAAATGGGTCTGCACTATATAAGCACTAAGTTCCTGCAATAGCTATTCTGCATTACTGCAGCAACTAATATAATGCTGAGAAAGGAAAACAAGAATGGAAATTATGGTAAGGCTATAGGAAAAACTTCTGCATAAATTCATAAAAGCAGTGCTAGAAAGATCTAATATGGATAAATAGAAATTACTCTGTTCTGGCTTGGCTGCTGGAACAGTCAATGGATCTTTTTCCAGTGGCTGCAGGAACAGACTAAGAAAGAACTTCTACTACGGCTATAGAAATAAAACTGATTTTAACAAACACCTCGGATCACTCACCAAGTGGGTCCCCTTGGATGAGTGATGCTAGGCTTCTCAAAAACTACACTTAACAGATCAGAACAACATAACTTTTATTCATTGCTTCCTGAAAGTGATTACATATTTTGAAAAGAAACTCAAGAATAACTCAAAAATCCTTTGCTCTATTCTTTTCTCCTCTGTCTAACCTCTGAGAAAAAGAAGAGCTTATTATTAAAGAGAAACAAACTACAATAGACAACACAAATCATGCCCATAAGAAGAGGCAGATGATTAACTGATAAAGAAGATAATTGGAGCTATGCTACAGGAAATGTGGATCTAAACCGAACCACAATCTTTGCATGTTGTGACGGTGTTTACAAATTTAATGCCCACTGAAGTTAATCATTGGAAGTGTTGCTTGACTTATCTACCTATGCCGTACCTTGTGCTTGCAGCTCCTCTTCAGTTTGAACTTTAGTTATCTCTTACATAATCTTACCTTCTTTAGGCACGATATGAGACTATCCACCACAACATCCATTATTACCTGCACTACAACAAAAACAACATACAAGGACATACACGTGCATTTTATTCAATTAATACATCTATTAATTCACATATGATATCACCCTAAATAATCTACATGGCAATAGGAATAAATCACATGGCTGCAAGAACAAATGGCGTGGCTGCAGGAATAAACCGACAAAGTTCAAACATGATTTAATAAGTTCAGACTTAACATATGGAATACATATAGTCAATTTCCAATACATCACTACTACTATGCAAACCAAAAGATGTCAAAACTTAAGAGTTCTGATGATAAACACATGACAAAATATCAACTCATCATGCCCCCCTACTTTTAGAGCTTGCTGATCCTACAACAAAAGGAAAATTTCTGACTCTTGCACTAACTCTCAAATCACTAATGGTACCCTGACCTGTCCCTCCTAAAGCCAAGTTCCAATAAAATCCCTTCATTTTTTCCAGGCTGGCCCATCTGGCTGATTCTTCTGTGACTGCATCATAGCTCTGTTCCATAGGCTGACATCCCAACAATGGCCACATGAGGATCCAAGTCTAAAAGATCAGTGGTAGCTAGTTGTTGCCTTTTTCCCTGCTTAACTGTATATATCTGGGGGCTCTTTGCATAGCTGCCTAAAAATTCTGCAGTGAATAAGGTTCACCCTGCTTTAACTACTCTGGCAAATTGTTCCAGCGTTGAGTTAACCTTTCTATTGTAGCTGTCCTGTCAGTCTGAACCAAATGCTCATATTCCTAATAAATTTCTTCTCTCATTAGAAGCACTATCTTTCTAACACCATCCCTTACCAGTAATTTTTGCCACTCATAATAAAGAACTCTTGGTTCTTTTGATTCTCTCCTTAATGGAAATGGACAGTCAAACTCTAATTTTTCATATGCCCTGGCTTGTGCCCCCATGCTAATCTCATTTTGGATCCATGACATTAAAGCTTTGATATGAATATCCCCAATATACAATAAAGGGTTCCACTCACTATCCGAGGGTACAACATAGTTATGTAAATAGAATTCACATAGTAAATTCTTCACAATTGGTGGAGAGGTTTGGTAAGCATAAAAGAATTCTTCAAGTGTTTCTAAGGAGGGGCTAAGGTCCCTAATAATGCAGCTCAATTTGAAGTTCAAATACCGCTCCTTCAAGTGCACAACATAAACCCTTGGAGGTGACCTACATTGCATCAACTTGGGGACCATACCAGCAACTATTTCTACCTTAGCCTCTAATTCCTCAATTCTGTTATCCCTCTTTTCAATTTCTTTCTGCTTTTTATCAATAATCCCTTGCAACCTAGCCTTCTCTATTTCCCATTATCTATAGAATGTTAAAGCAATAGATAAACTGCTTAAGGATGAAGGAGGTCTAATAGGTGTTACCTTAGGCCGTGAGATTTCCTCAATAAACTCCTCATTCTGTGCTGGCATCTCTCCAATATTTTCCTCAAGCTGTTGTAAAGTGTCTCCAATAGTATCCGCGAGCTACTGTGAAATATCTCCAATGGTCTCTTCAAACTGCACAGGGATCTCCCCAACAATTTCTTCAGGCTACTGTGAAACATTTCCAACAGTTTCCTCAAATTGTTGTGCCACAAAGGCAAGATTTGATAGTCTATCCTCATCAACTTCTACTTGAATTTCATCATCTGCAGGGCTTACTTTTCCTTGCATTTCAACATCTGTAGGACTTCCTTCCTCTAAAGTTTCTACCGCAATAACTTCTGCTGAATCACCTACAGGTTGATCCTTTTGTGTCCTACTTCATGTTCTTCTCACATAAACCTTTGGAGTGGTTGCGGGAGAGGTTTCAGCTGCTGCAGGAGTTTTTCTTTTTGACCTCTGCCTCTTTGCTGCAGGAGAAATTTGAGCTGCCTGCGGCTGGACCATGGGTTCTTCATCTGTTTCATCCTTTTCCAACTCCTTCCCTTTTCTCCTAGGAATTTTTGACTCTCTTTGAAGAGAAGTAGAGGGTTGTTCCACATTTGCCTCAACCATTTCTTCCTCCATAATAAATGCAGCTCCTTCAACAACAAGCAAATCATCGTCTATAGCAACTACAGGGGAAGAGGGTTCTACAACATTTTTTTCTTCAACCGCTAGATTCTTTGCAACAGAGGCATCCTCAACCCTAAACTGTAGTATGTCCTCAAATGCTCCCCATTCCATTTGTGAAACCTCTCTTAGGGACCATTGTACAAGCAGTTTAACCAATCCATGATGGCTAACAGAGCGATTTCCATTTTCCTGTGTCTCCTTAGCACTTGTAGAAATGAGATGGTATAGAAAATTAGGGACATTCACCCTCCGGCCATGCCATAAATGACTAAGTAATTTAAAATGTGGTGAATGCAAATTTGAATATCTCCCTTCATAAGTAATATTTCATAACATACAAAGCTACCTAAGGCCACTCTGCTGGGAAGGAAACCCTTCTAGTTCCTTGTTTGTCCACTATTAGGGGTCCATCCGTGGGAATTGTGAACTCTGCCTTGCCGCTTCTTGCATCTTTTGATTCTATAAATAGTTCCCCTTCCTGTGGAAACCCCATTACTTCTGCTATTCGCTGCTCCGTAGCAATAACCCTCAAGCCTTTAACCGTAGCTTCTCCTTCATTGAAGGAATTCATGAATTCTGCCACAATTTCTTTGTTATAATCTCTGATTTTCAAGAAGTAATCTAGCCAGCCTTGGTGTCTAAAATAAAGCTCACAAAGAGCATCCTGCAGCAACACTTCATGAACTGTTGGCTCATGGTGAATTGGATCACCACCCATCTCTACTCTGCTAGTATTGAACACCTTGCAGCTAAGAAAGAGGAAACCAAAATATCCAACAGACTTGCCAAATTGAAATTTCCATACTTATCTCAATTCTGGCCGTAGAATTTATTATTCCCTTGCATGAAATAATAGTTTGTTAAACAATGATGACAACAAATCAATTCAAAGTACCAAAAATGATTGATAATCAACAACTTTGGAAACTGAACCATAAAGCTGAACCATAAAGCACCCCCCCAACTTAACCTAGCACGTGTCCACACAAGCGGATGAGATTTTGGGGAGTGTTGCATATTTTTAAAAAGGTATAATCATTATGAATAAATAAATGCGTAATTAAAACAAAACATGATATGTACATACCTGCAATCATACAAAAAAAATGATAGCAAAATGAAGTGAAATGACAGATAAGAAAGTGGGATGGAATGATGTGGGTGGAATTTTATTTACGGAGAAGAATATTCCCATAAGATATGGAAATATTTATTATGAAATGATGCTTGAAGAATTATGAAGTGGCAAACATGTTCACTGCAGTGGTTGTAGGAACCTTACCTTTATTACTTTGCTGAAGCAGAACAGAAAGTTGATTAGTGGCTGTAGGATCTTTGTCAGTTGCTACAGGAACCTTTTTAGTGGCTGCAGGAACCTTTGTTTCATCTTGTTGGGAAAATTGATGTAGGAACTCCTCTTTAGTGGTTGGCTTATGATATAGACGTAGTCGGTGACCATTCACCAAGAGTTTAAATCGAACAGGATCAATTGTGGTCAAATGAACAACTCCATTGTTGAAAACTTCTTCTATCTCATACGGACCTAACCACCTGGTTTGTAGTTTCCCCATAGCATCTTTGTATCTGGAATCATACAGTAGTGCCTAGTCACCAACTTTGAACTTCTTTTCCTTAATATATTTATCATGCCACTTTTCTCTCTGATTTTGGATCAGTTATGTCTTTGAACAACTTTCTTCCTCCATTCATCCAGAGTATTCAATTGCTGAATACATTCTTTCTATGCTTTAGATAATGTCATATTTAATTGCAAAGCTATCCTCAGAGTTTTATGCTCAAATTCAATAGGCATCATTGTTGTTTTTCCATAAACCATCTCAAAAGGTGTAAAACCAATTGGTGTTTTCCAAGTTGTTCTATATGCCCAAATTGCTTCTAAAAGCCTATGAGACCAATCTTTTTTATGAATAGATACTATTTTTGTAAGAATAGCCTCAAGCTCTCTATTTTTAACCTCTACTTGTCCATTAGCTTGTGGATGATATGGAGTAGATTCCCTATGCCTTATATTGTATTCATTGACCA
This sequence comes from Cryptomeria japonica, assembly GCF_030272615.1. Taxonomy (NCBI): domain Eukaryota; kingdom Viridiplantae; phylum Streptophyta; class Pinopsida; order Cupressales; family Cupressaceae; genus Cryptomeria; species Cryptomeria japonica. Next base: position 159,154,717 of record NC_081414.1, read on the forward strand.
AAGTTGTTATCAATGTTAAAGTAAATTGAGGTCCTTAGTCTGAGACAATTTCCCTGGGTACTCCATACCCTGTAAATATTTCTTCACAAAGAAACTCAACCACCTTATTATCTCTTTCATGTGTCATGGCACGAGCTTCCACCCATTTTGTTACATAGTCTATACATACCAAAATGTAGGATTTTCCATTAGAAGGTGGATCAATTGGGCCAACAAAATCTAAACCCCATTTATCAAATGGTGCTACTGATATTTGTGGATATAATGGCTGTAGCATCGGAATTAGGAATCATCAAAGCAATATATATAAAGACATATTAATCATTATTAGCTAAATCACACATTGCAATGATCTAATCCTAAGCACACTCAATAGAGACATAAAAACAAAGCATTCAAAAGCAAATATCATGCAAACCAGATGACGATTTGGATGCTTCTTCCATGCGGCTCCATTGTTCTTCTTTCCTCTTCAAATGGATTTGTGGATCTCACCTACAAGTGCACACACAAAATTGAAAGCAAGATGGACATTGATTAAAAGCTCAAGAGTACTAGAAGCATAAATTCGATAGTCTGATCGGGATTAGCTTTGATTGATGAAGATCATCCAATTTATAGGGAAATTGGAGAAATGAACAAATTAGCATGATAGTGATTCGAATGGAAATTCAAATCAAGAATAGCAAAATTATGACATGTTGCTATGCAAAGATTTATGACAATTTTATGACAAATTCTATGACAAATTGCTATGTCAAGACAAATTCTATGACAAATTGCTATGTCAAGACAAATTCTATGACAAATTTCTATGTCAAGAACTTATGACAATTTATGACAAATTTCTATGTCATTTCCATAAATTTAGGAGAGAAATAGGAGGAAATTAAAATTAAAAATTAGAAAATTAGGAAATTAGAGAATTAAGAATTTAGGAATTAAGAAATTAGGAAAATTAGAAAAATAGGAGGAATTAGGAAAATTAATGAAAATTAGAAATTAGTGAATTAATTAATAATTTTTCATTTATTAATAATTCACAAAGAGGGAGAATTGATGAAAGATTAGGAAATCAATTAATAATTCTTCATTTATTAATTAATTCACAAAGAGGGAAAATTGATGAAAGATTAGGAAATTAGGTGAATCAATTAATAATTTTTCATTTATTAATTAATTCACAAAAAGAGGAATAATTGATTAGCCAATCAAATGAAACATTTAATTGCGACACAAAGACCTAGGATAAATAAATAAATTATTTAGTCCTAGAGGAAGAAATGACACACAAGGTTAAATGATTAAATCAAAAACCCTGGAAGACGAATTAGGTCTTGAAAAATAATTGACTCGATTTGATTTGATTTTGGATTGATAAATGACCAATGTGATAAATGATTTGATAAATGCGCCAATTGACGAGGAACAATGACAAATTGATCCAAATTGACATAATTGAAACAGACAATGATCGATAGCGAAATGATTGCAAAATGACAAAATCGACAAGAGGACAAGAATCGATGACAAAATAACTTGCAAGACGATAAGATTGAAAATGACCACGATCGATGACAAATCGATCACAAAATGACAAGATCGAACAATGACCATGATCGATGACAAATCGATCGTAAAACGACAAGATTGAAAAGAGGACAAAACCCTAATTAGGATTGACGATGCCCAAAATGATGACAAATTAGCACGCACATTGAAGCAACAAGATAAAATCGATCAAAATCATGACTGGATAGTGTTGTCGACAAGACCAAATTCGAGGACGAGATGATTGAAGAATATAGAAGAATGACTCGATGTTCGCAAATGATAAAGACCAAGTGCGTGACATAGGAGAAATGTTAATGCGACGCAAAAACCTAAAATGAGGCAATGCGCAATTGTTAAAGTATGACTTCGCAAGCGTTGACCATTTTTAGGTGCCTACATTTTGCCCCTCTTTGAGACAATGCGATTTTAAGCGTTGTTTCAAAGAACAATAACGAAAATCGACAAGAGGACAAGAATCGATGACAAAATAACTTGCAAGACGACAAGATTGAAAATGACCACGATCGATGACAAATCGATCGCAAAATGACAAGATCGAACAATGACCATGATCGATGACAAATCAATCGTAAAACGACAAGATTGAAAAGAGGACAAAACCCTAATTAGGATTGACGATGCCCAAAATGATGACAAATTAGCACGCACATTGATGCAACAAGATAAAATCGATCAAAATCATGACTGGATAGTGTTGTCGACAAGACCAAATTCGAGGACGAGATGATTGAAGAATATAGAAGAATGACTCGATGTTCACAAATGATAAAGACCAAGTGCGTGACATAGGAGAAATGTTAATGCGACGCAAAAACCTAAAATGAGGCAATGCACAGTTGTTAAAGTATGACTCCGCAAGCGTTGACCATTTTTAGGTGCCTACAATGGCATTTCATCAAATTGTGTATGTCTTCCCATACATTGGCATCTGTCACATTTTCTTGTATACTGTGTTGCATCCTTGTGCAATGTGGGCCAATAGTATCATGTATTGAGTATTTTCAGTGTTGTTCTTTTGGCAGCAAAATGGCCTCCACATGGTTCAACATGACATGCATGCAAGATATCATACGTTTCATCTTCTCTGACACATCTTCTCATGACTTGGTTAGGTCTAGTGTAAAACAGACAATCAACAATCCATGAGAAGTTAAGACTTTTTTCAACTAGCAACCTTCTTTCCTTAGGAGAGAAATAAATTGGCATTTTAGCAACAGCTAAATAGTTTGCAATATCAACATACCAGGGAGTGTGAGCTTGGATAAGAAATAAATGTTCATCTACAAAAGCATCATCTATCACTGTAGAATCTTCTTGTAACTGAAGTCTTGAAAGATAGTCAACAACTACATTAGACTTCCCTAGTTTATCAACAATTGTAATATCAAATTCCTGCATCAACAATAACCAGCGAGCCAATCTACCAGTAATTGAGGGTTTATTCATGAGATATTTGATTGCAGTGTGATCAGTATGCACAAATATGGGACATCCTGTGATATAGTGACTAAATTTGTTAAGTGCATATATAACAACTAACATTTCTTTTTTAGTGACTGTGTTATTCAACTCAGGTCCTTGTAAGTTCTCGCTGATATAATATATTGCATTTTCCAATTTGTCAATCTTCTGTTCTAAGACTACTCCTATTGCATAATCAGATGCATTTGTATGGATTTGGAATGGTAAAGACCAATTTGGGCCCTTAAGAATTTGTGCTTGAGTCAAGGCATGCTTAAGCTTCAAGAAAGCTTCATTACTTGCTAGGGTCCATTTAAATTCCATATCTTTGGTTAGAAGTGAATATAAGGGACTTGCAATTTTACTGAAATCTTTGATAAATGGTCTGTAGTATCTAGCATGACCAAGAAAACTTCTTACATCCTTTTGTCTCACAAGAGCATTGATATGCTGAATGACCTCAATCTTTACTGGATCTACCTGGATACCTTCTACAGAGATATGATGACCAAGGACTATTCCTTCCTGCATCATGATGAAACATTTTTCACTATTTAATGAAAAACTGTAGTCTTCACATTGCTGTAAAACCTTTTTCAGATTACCCAATGCTTGTTCAAATTTAGAACCATAAGTTGTAAAGTCATCCATATAAATTTCCATAATGTCTTGAGAAATATCAGAAAAGATATTGGTCACTGCTCTTTGAAAAGTGGCTGGAGCATTACACAATCCAAAAGGAAGAACAAAATATGCATACGTGCCCCAAGGACAAGTAAATTTTGTCTTCTCTTGATCCTCCAGGGCTATTTGAATTTGATTGTAACCACTGAATCCATCAAGAAATGAAAAGTATCTTTTACCAGCCAAGGAATCCAATACCTGATCCACAAATGGTAATGGAAAATGATCTTTTCTTGTTGCTAAGTTTAGGGCTCTATAATCAACACATACCCTCCATTTTCCTCCTTTCTTAGGGACTATGACCAGAGGTGATACCCATTGGCTGTCAGAGATAGGATAAATAAACTCAGCCTTTAACAACTTTTGCAACTCCTCTTTAACTATTTCTTTTAAGGTAGGATTGATTCTTCTTTGAGGCTATCAAAGTGGGCAACACTCTTCCTTTATATAAATATGGTGGGTGCAAACTGATGGATCTATCCCATGCATATCCTTGTAATCCCATGCAAAAGCATTTTTATGAAATTTCAGCAAGTCCACAAGGGCCTCTTTTTGAGTATCTGATAGATCTCTATTGATACTCAAACATTTATTCAACTCTACTTCTATCTTAATAGTAAGATCAATTTGGTTCATATCAAAAAAATGAGAAGAAGATACTTCCCGTGGAAACAAAGTATACAATATATCAGTGGCTGCAGGAAAGTCCAAACCTGCAATATTCAGAATTAATTCTTGTAATTTCTGCTCTTCTATTAACTCATTTATCAACATTTTATAAAGAATTGATTCTTCATCATGTAATTGCATGAATGGTCCTCGATTAAGATGATTAATATAGTCAACTCCCTCAGATTCTTCTCCCAAAATAGGCCAAACGACTTGTTGTTGTTCAAGCTGGGGTTGTGTAGGAGAATACAAGGCTAATGTTTTTGTAGAATTCCCATCTGAAATAGTCATATCCCCTGATCGACATCCAATATATGCATCAGTTGTGGCAAGCCAAGGTCTACCCAAAATCACTGGATATCCTCCCAATGTTGCTTTTGGAGATAAAATCATAAAGTCTGCAGGGTATTCCTAGGAATCCAAAATAACCACTACATCCTCAATGATACCATCAGGTCTCACTATAGAGCTATCAGCAAGCTATAGAAATGTGGGTGTAGGCCTTAAATTATTGATCCCAAGCTGTTTCATTACTTCCCTTGTCATCACATTAATGGCTGCCCCTAAATCAATCAAAACATTTTTTATTTGACTGCCATTAATGACTATACTCACAACAGGACTACCTGGATCAGAATATTTTAGAATGGCAATCTTGCCTAACATAATATCTGCCAGTTGACCCATAACATGCATTGTTTGTGGATCCTTTTTCTTCCTGCCAGGTTTCTTTAGACATGCTTCTCTCAGCACCTTACCATATATGGGAACATCTTTTATTGCTTTCAATAGTGGAATTTTAGCACAAATATGCTTCAGTTGGTCTATGATATCAAATCCTTGTTGTTGTTCTATGGAAACTTCCTTTTCTTGCAATCTTTGAGGAAATGGTGGTAATATTTGGCTTTGAGGTACTGGATCTATTGGACTAGAAATTTCTTGCTCCTTTCATACCTTAGTGATAACTAGATGAGAGGGATTAGGCAGAGTTGTCCCAGATCGGATGTGAATGTCACTTAGAGACAGAGAATAGGTTGGGTATTGATTAAGATCAGCTGAATAAGCTTGTTGTTGTTGCTGAGACTTAATATTAGGATTTGGCAGTGATTGAGTAGGCAACTGTGTTGGTTTAGGTGGTACAACAGTGGCTGCAGGAGGAGGCATTAGTGCAGGAGGCTGTGGCTACTGAATAGACTGCTGATAACCATAAGATTGAGTGTTCCATGGTTGAGTCCCCCTCCATTGACAAGTAGGTTGCTAATTCCCTTGAAATTGGCTTCCTTAGCCCTAAGGAGGGTACCAATTCCCTTGTGGCTACTTCCACTATGGCATTTGATTACCAAAATGCTGCCCTTGGCTTTGAGAACCATACCAATTTTGATAATTATGAAAATTTTGAGCATATTGTAGTTGCCATTGGTTATTTGGTGCATAAGAATTTCCACTATAACCAAAAAAAGAAAGTGGATCCAGAGGTATACCTTGTCTTTGGAAATTCGGTCTTCTTTGAGCAACATAGAAGACTTGCTCATCCTCACCTTGAATTGGCTTGAAGTCAGGTACCTCCACATTTGCAACCATTTTACATCTGCAATCCTTCTTTCACTATCTACAATGAGGGCAAAATTCTGCAAGAAATGCATTAGCTTCTTCATGCTTCTTCTTTGTTGCAAATGTATCCAACTGGGTAGCCATACTATTTATAATGTCCTCCTTAATGTCCTTCAATAAACGGCTAAGTTCCAATCTAGAAACTCCAGTTCCAGATGTTGATGATGGTGCTCTTGGTTTAAAATGCCTATTCTTCTTAGAAGCAGATCTAGGATACTTCTAGCAATTTTGTCCTATTTCAACCCAAGTAGACTGTGTAATATCATCTCCTCCCATAAGATCAAAAGAATCAGTGCATTCATCACTGATTCCCCTCAAAAATATCAACTTGAGGGAATCTTCATTGAGAGTACTATGCTTGAACTTTTTGACACTAAACAGGAACCTTTCTAGATAATATTCAAGACTCTCATCTTCTTTCTGTGTCATTCTAAAGATATCATCCCCATGACGATCAATGCCTCGATAATAATCTTTGTATTTGGCCTAAGCTCATAAACCATCTCAAGGATGACTCATTCAAGGTGGTAGGAAATTTTTTGAGTCTATGGGCATTTGTAGTATAGTCAAAATTTCTACAGAGAACATCAATCTCAAATAGAAATGTGTTTGGATCCTCTGTCACCAATCCATAGAATTTAGGGAGTGAAGATGTTGGAATGTTCTTGAGATTAAAATTATCATGTTGATTAGATATGGGGAACTCAAACGTTGGGCCTGGTGGTGGTGGTGGATTATTTCCACCTGGAGGTGGGTTATTTCCACCTGGAGGTGGGTTCCCTTGCATTGGACCTATGGGGGTTGTTACTTTAAGAAATTCTTCTTCTTGAAGACCAAAGAGGAACCGAAGACTACCTTTTGGAAATTCAGATTCAGGGTGGTTCAAATTCTGCGGGGTTTGGTAAAGTTCAACAAAAGGATTTATATCTAGAAAATGATCTTCTGCATGATTAGAATGAGTGGGCCAAAATCTACCTCTGACATCTCTTCTTCTTCTATGCATGTAGAGTCATGAAATTTTCAAACAATCAGGTATATTAAAAATAATTAACTAAAACTGAAAACTGAAAAGATAATAACCATAACAGGTTCTTAGTTTGGCACCATCCCCAGCAATGACGCCAAAAATGTCTACCCCAACAATAAGAATAATAACTTTAAGTGAAGTCTCAACCCAAAGTTTGGACATTCATTTGGTAAAGTCACTATTTTCATGGCTAGTGCTCATTTGATTGTCAACCCAAGGACGTAATACTTGAAATGGGTCTGCACTATATATGCACTAAGTTCTTGCAACAACTATTTTGCATTACTGCAACAACTAACATAATGCGGAGAAAGGAAAACAAGAACAGAAATTATGGAAAGGCTACAGGAAAAACTTCATAAAAGCAATGCTGGAAAGATCTAATATGGATAAACAGAAATTACTCTGTTCTGGCTTGGCTACAGGAACAATCAATGGATCTGTTTCCAGTGGCTGTGCAGGAACAGACTAAGCAAGAACTTCTACTGTGGCTATAGAAAGAAAATTAATTTTAATGAACACATTGAATCACTCACCAAGTGGGCCCCATTGGATGAGTGATGCGAGGCTTCTCAAAAACTACACTTAACAGATCAGAACAACATAACTTTTATTCATTGCTTCCTGAAAGTGATTACATATTTTGAAAATAAACTCAAGAATAACTCAAAAATCCTCTACTCTATTCTATTCTCCTCCGTCTAACCTCTGAGAAAAAGAAGAGCTTATTATTAAAGGGAAACAAACTTCAATAGACAACACAAATCATGCCCAGAAGAAGAGGTGAATGATTAACTGATAAAGAAGATAACTGGAGCTATGCTGCAGGAAATGTGGATCTAAACCGAACCACAGTCTTTGCATGCCATGACGGTGTTTACAAATTCAATGCCCACTGAAGTTAGACATTGGAAGTGTCGCTTGACTAATCCGCCTATGTGGTACCTTGCGCTTGCTCAGCTCCTCTTCAGTTTGAACTTTAGTTATCTCTTACATAATCTTCCCTTCTTCAGGCGCGATAGGAGACTATCCACCGCGACATCCATTATTACCTACACTACAACAAAAACAACATACAAGGACATACAGACACATTTTATTCAATTAACACATCTATTAATTCACATATGATATCACCCTAAATAATCCGCATGGCAACATGAATAAATCACATGGCTACAGGAACAAATGGCGTGGCTGCAGGAATAAACCGACAAAGTTCAAACATGATTTAATAAGTTTAGACTTAACATATGGAATACGTATAGTCAATTTCCAATACATCACTACTACTATGCAAACCAAAAGATGTCAAAACTTAAGAGTTCTGATGATAACACATGACAAAATATCAACTCATCATTACCATCAATTGTTTCCTCTTTATTCACATTTTCTATTGGTATCTCTGTCTATGTTACTACCTCTGCTTCCTTTTGTTTTTCAGTTTGATTAAGTACCTCTGTAATTGTCGATTTCTCTGACTCTAGTTTCTCAGTGTTAGTTACTGATGCTCTGCAAAAAGGATTAGAAAATCTGTTTGATAGCAACACACACAAGAGCACAAGAAACAAACGTTAGTGTTAGCAACAAAAGATTATCCTAAACAGGCATATCAAGAGAGATATTAAGCATGAAATAGAAAGCATATAAACATAGAATGAAATAGCTAATCAAGATGCTCATAGTTGCGATCTCCCTTGTTCCTCTCCTCTCCAAGTCCCAAATGAGTGTAGCTCTCAGCAGCTTTTTGCACTATGGATGCTTATGGAGGATTGAGATTTAATACTAAGCTTCAAATATGAAATGAAAAGCTAAATACTATGCTAGAGTAGATAGTGATGCTATGAAAAAGCTCTATGCTAATGCCAGTATAACAACAATACTCTAAAATACTTCTTTTTGCTTGAGGAGAAAGGGTTCTATTTATAGAAGAAATGGGGAAATGAAGGGTTAAGATTGAATGGTTTAATCAAGGGCCAAGTTTGAAAGTTGGGGATCCATGTGCACAATTGGCACCAATAAAATGGTGACAAGTGTCAACATAGGATTGGGTTGAGAGAAGAGGTTGGAGGCATTAAAGGCCTGAGAAGACCTCATGGTTATCTAGAAGGTAAGGGTCAAGTCTAAATTAGGATTACCCACTGGATTAGGAGTTAATGCAAGGATAAACCTTTGTGCAAATGTTTAAGAGATAATCATGGTCAAAGCATTAATGGCCTGATGAGACCTTTGGGTTGGGTAGAGGTTGAGTCAAAACAAATGTTTTAACCATGTGGGAGGGTTGAATTAACCATTAATGGTTATTGGAGACTTTGGGGATTAAGTGGTTGAAGGTTGAAAGCCTTCAATGGTTATCAAAGACTTTGAGCCATTTAGTGGTTGAAGGTTGGAAGCTTTCAAAGGTTATCCAAGACTTTTAGGCTTGGAGAAGTGACTCCATTTTGCTTAGGAATGTGACAATATTTAAGGGATGAATTTAGGCTAATTAGGAAGGGTTTAGAAGAATCTAGAAGGGGTTTAGGCATACAAGTGGATTTTGTGGGTGAGGGAAAATAGGATTTTATTAAAATAAAAATTCATTTATTTCAATAAATGTGTGCAAGTTGTATTTGGATAAATATTCAAATAAATATTAATTTATTTAAATGAGAAAAAGGAAGATAAAGCATTAAAATGCTTGAAGACTTTGAGGGGAACCATTAAAGGCTTGAAGACTTTAAGGAAAACCATTAAAGTCTTAAGAAGACTATAGAAGGAAGCCATCAAGTTTGAAGACTTTAAAGCCATCAAGTTTGACTACTTTAAGGGAAACCATTAAAGGTTTCAAGTGGGTGAGGATAAATAGGATTTTAAATAAATAATTTATTTAAAATAGTTGTGCAACTTGCTTTTGTAGGAAAATACAAGTGGGTGGAGGATAAAGGTGATTTAAATAAATTATTTATTTAAAATAATTGTGCAACTTGCTTTTGTAGGAAAATACAAGTGGGTGGAGGATAAAGGTGATTTAAATAAATGATTTATTTATTTAAATGTGAGAGGTGGGATTTTGGGGGATTTAAATAAATATTAATTTATTTAAATGTGAGAGGTGGGATTTTGGGGGATTTAAATAAATATTAATTTATTTAAATGTGAGAGAAGATTTAATTAAACAAATATGATTTATTTATTTAATTAATGGTATGAATTTGGTTAAGTGAATTAAATCAAATAAATTGAATAATTTATTTAATTAATAGGAGAAGAGGGTTAAGATGAATTAATTAAATATTAATTTAATTAATTATTAATTGATGGTTAAATAATCAAATAAATACTAAGTATTCATTTAATTAAGTGGACAGATTTATGTGACTACATTTGCCCCTCTTTGAGACGGTGCAGTTTATCGCATCGTTTCAAAGAAACAAAAATAGGTGTGAAGAAATGCCCTATAAAATGTAAATTTAATGGGTGGTATGCCCCCTCGAGAGATGGGCCAAATTTTGTTTTGAAAAATCGGGCGATCTCTCGAAAAAGAATGCAATGTGGAGGGGAGGTAGAATAGAAGAAATTAGAACTAATGATGAAAGAATGGGAGAAAATGGAGTGAATATGAAGAAACAACAAGCCAGCGAGTACCCTGAGGTCATGCAAGAGATACATAGCAGATGTAGTGTGGGGTTTTGATTGATGCTATACAATTGATCAAAATTGGTTGGACAATCTGGTGCAATCGGTTGAATTGCTCCGGTCAAGTCAAAGCGTGACAGTTGATGTCAGTTGGTCGCTTGGACATGATAAAGTCTGAGTAAGTGAATCAAAGTGACCTGATGTGACTTAGACAATTGATGTAATTGCCCGATGAAGTCAAGGTATATGAAGCAAAATACTCGTTGAGACGTAGACAATTGATGTAATTGTCCATTGGATTGTGTTTGATTGGTTGATCAATTGATAGTATGTGCGTGTGATGGATGGTTGTGGGGAATCATAGCAGCCCCGTTGAGACTAGGTCATTATGATAAATGCCTGATGTAGTCTAGGATTACCATGATCGATTACCTGTTGAGACCCGAAGATACTTGATCAGAGTATCTGTTGATAGTCTAGGTGTGTGGGAGTCGATGTATCTGTGCAAAATAGAGTAACTTTCTTGACTTATTGGATGACTTAGGATAGGAAACACAATCCCTCCTATTTAGAGATGGATGGTGATGAACGTGGCTTGATTAGGTTGATTGGGACATGATGTAGGGTATGTGATGGTGATTATCGAGATGGGGAGGGTGAGGGGGGATTCGATGTTAGATAGAAGATATGGAGGACTAGGACCGAGTCCTATGGAAGAAGATGAGTAAAATAGAGTATGCATTATTATGACTATGTATGCATGATATGCAGCTATTATGAATGTATGGATGGGTGGAATGCAACGAAATGCAATATATACAGATGAGATGAAATGACGATCCATAGTGCTTTATTTTTCATCATTGAGCTTTAAAATGTTGTAAGAAAATACAAGCAACTTGACATAAAGATTCAAGATGACCAGAGTATTTCTTACATGGATTTGATATAGCAAGTTAATACAAGCAACTTGATATAATGGATCAAGTTGACCTGAGTATTGCTTGCGGAACAGACAAGGATTATCACCGTTCATGCATGACTTGGATCGTCCTCCTTGATCTTAGGCTGATCATATCCTGAGACAAGTGCATACCGTACAAAGAAATAAAACCTTTATCCAGTTTGGATGAGGAGGAACCAAAGAATGAGCATTGTACCTGTAAACAAACAATATATACATAAAGAATAAAGAATATGGATCCTTGGTAATGGTTCATGCTCATATGGTCGAGATATACGCTGTAGTCAGCAAGCCGTAGTGATCTATGACTGCATTTGGCATAAGATCACGTAGCTTGGTGAACTTCCCACGTAGACACCATTAGTACATGCCCCAGAACTTCATCGGAAATAATGCACAAACGATACAAAATAATGTTGAAAAGATCCCGATACAGATAAACAAATGAATTACTCACAAATCAACCAAGTATTTGACAGCCTAACAGAATTTTCTTGTCAAAGAAAACATCATCTTGTCTTTGTTTTGGTAAGGAAGGATGCATCCTTGTTTTAAAGACAGTTTTGGATTGTTGATGTGGATTGTGTGGTTGTTTGGTAAATGGTCATTGTGTGAGTAGTTTGTCGCAATGTTTGTTTTGGTATCTGCATGGATGAGTATGTACAAGGTGTTGCCATGTTTTTGTGTGATTTTTCAATGGTTTTGTTGATGTTTTTGGATTTTGAATTGTTTTGAATGTTTTTGGTATTTTTGCGAGATATTTTTGAATGTTTTTGGATTTTTGATGATTGTTTGAATGAAGAACTTAATGAATCATAAGACAATGTAGAATCCACTTCCATCAATAGGTTAAAGGCATTGCCCCCAGTTTTAGACATGACTATGAAAAAGCGGGATGCAAGATGTATGGAGTACTATCATAATTGCAGAGGAATAACAAGCCATGGTTGATGGATGGATGGATGTATGTATGAAGTAGATGTGATCGCCACAAGTCTGAAAGATAATGGAGCCATAGCCTTTACGAGTGGCGCCTGTTTGCCAGGTTTTCACCATCGTTCTTACCCAAGGTGCCACCGGAGTGGTTGTTCACCGTTTGGATGCATGATTTTTCTTTACTTTTTTGAATGTTTTTATATTTTCTTCAGGACATTTTTCTGAATGTTTTTTTTGGTATTTTCTGATAGGCAGGGGAGCCTGATGCTCTGTACAGCTTATGTGTAAAACCGTTTGAGGTGCATGCTGTTGATTGGATCTGCGAGCGGTTCTCCGTCTGATGTAGCCAACTGATATGCCCCGGACCCAAATACAGCAGTGACAACATATGGGCCCAACCAGTTTGATTCAAACTTGCCCTGATGTTCTCTGTTTGGCTGGTTGCGAGGATTCTCTCGTAGAACAAGATCACCTACCTCAAATGTACGAGGTCTAACTCGGTGATTGTAGCTTCTACTCATGCGCTGCTGATAGGCTTTGAGGTGATTGTATGCAGCTTGTCGTTTCTCATCAAGTAACTCTAAGTCCTGAAGGCGTGAGACTCTGTATGCGTCATCATCAATGAGATTGTGCAAGGAAACCCTTAATGATGGTATCTCGACCTCAATAGGCAAGATAGCTTCTGCACCATAGACCAATGAATAAGGAGTTGCACCTGTAGGGGTTCGAATGCTAGTTCGATATGCCCATAGCGCTGGATTCAATTGAACATGCCAATCACGACCGGCATCATTGACTGTCTTCTTTAGGATCCTCAATATGTTTTTATTGGATGCTTCGGCCTGACCATTGCCTTGTGGGTAATAGGGAGTGGAAAAGCGGTGTTGGATATGAAATTTATCACAAAGCTCACGGACATCCTGATTTTTGAAAGGAAGACCGTTATCTGTGACGATGGACATGGGTACACCATACCGGCAGATGATGTAGTTGAGGATGAATGAGGCGATCTGCTTGCCGGTGACTTGGGTAAGTGGAACAGCTTCGATCCACTTGGTGAAATATTCGGTGGCGGTAATAATGAATTTATGGCCATTGGATGAAGATGGATGGATTTTACCCACAAGATCAAGACCCCATTGACAAAAAGGCCATGGTGTTGTGATTGGTTGCAGTTCTTGAGCTGGTGCATGTATTAGGTCGCCATGAACTTGACATTTTTTGCACTTCCTAACAAAGTAGTAGGAATCCTTTTCCATAGATGGCCAATAGTATCCAGCTCGCATGATCTTCTTGGCTAGTGATGGACCATTTGAGTGAGTCCCGCAAATTCCTTCATGTACCTCTTCCAAAGCCTTTGTTATCTCACCTTGTTCTAGACATCGAAGGAGAGTACCATCAAGACCGCGTCGGTATAGGGTTTCGGCAATAATGGTATATCGAGTAGTTTGGCGAATGAAGGTTTTACGTTGGTTATTTGATTGGTTGGGAGGAAGGGTGTGATCGCGGAGATAGGTGTAGAACTCACTGTACCATGGGGATTCAGAACCAACAAGGCAACATATCATTTCAGATTCGGGGATATCATAAGCGGGGATCCAAAGTTGTTCTACCAAGAACTCGTAGCGTGTTGAATTCTGTGGAAGATCTAGTAGAGATGCGATGGTAGCCATGGCGTCAGCAGCTCGATTCTGATCTCTTGGTATCTGCTCAAAAGTCATAGTAGTAAATGATGTCTTTAGATTGTCCACCATTTGCTTGTATGGCATGAGTTTATCATCTTTGGTCTGATACTCATCTGTTGCTTGTCGAATGACTAGTTGGGAATCGCCATATACTTGCAATTCTTTTAATTTCCATTGTATGGCTAATCTGAGTCCCGTGATCAAGGCCTCATACTCTGCTATGTTGTTTGTGCATGGAAATGTGAGCCTGTAAGACTTCGGGATGCTATCACCTTGAGGTGTGATAAACAGAATGCCTGCCCCCGAGCCGTGCCTAGTGTATGAACCATCAAAGTATAATTTCCATGATTGTACTTTTGTGAGCATGAATATCTCTTCATCTGGAAAATTGGAAATGAGGGGATGATCGCCTATGAGTGGTGCATCGGCCAACTGATCTGCAATAACTTGACCTTTGATAGCTTTATGGTCCACATACTCAATGTCAAATTCACTTAGAATCATCACCCATTTGGCCAAGCGGCCTGTCAATGCTGCTTTGCTGAGTAAATACTTGAGTGGATCAATCTTTGCAATGAGTTGCACCTTGTGTGTTAACAGATAGTGCCTCAGTTTAGTGGCTGCCAAGATTACTGCTAGGCAAGCTCGCTCAATAGGTGTGTAATTGAGTTCATAGCCCACCAGTGTGCGAGAGATGTAGTAAATAGCACACTCTTTTCCTTCTGCATTATGTTGTGCCAGTAATACACCTAATGCTGTACTTGTCGCTGAGATATAAAGTAACAACGGTCTACTTGGATCTGGTGGCATCAACAATGGTGGATTCATGAGATAGTCTTTAAGCGCCTGAAATGCTTGTTGGCATCTGGCATCCCACTGAAAGCGGATGTTCTTGTGTAGCAGGTGTGTGAATGGGTGACACTTATCAGCCAATTGTGCAATGAATCTGCGGATAGATTGAAGCCGTCCTTGTAGTGTTCTTAGCTGACTGATATTCTTTGGAGGTGGCATGTCCATGATTGCTTTAACCTTTGCTGGATCGACCTCAATGCCTTTGCTTGAGACAATGTATCCTAGAAGCTTCCCGGAGGTCACTCCGAAGACACATTTCTTTGGGTTGAGTCGAACATGGTATTGTTCCAGTCTATCAAAGATTTTATCTAAGATGTGAAGATGTCCTTCTCTAGTAAGTGATTTTGCTAGTAAATCATCCACATAATCTTCCATTATAGTATGCATCATGTCATGGAAGATGGTGGTCATTGCTCTTTGATAGGTCGCTCCTGCATTCTTTAGACCAAAAGGCATTACATTCCAGCAGTATGTGCCCCATGGACATGTGAAGGTTGTCTTATGTTGGTCCTCTGGTGCGATCTTTATTTGATTGTATCCTGAAAAGCCATCCATGAGTGAAAGCATGGCATGTCCTGCTGTCAAATCTACTATGATGTCGATATTTGGTAGAGGGAAGTCATCCTTAGGACATGCCTTATTTAGATCTCTGAAGTCTGTACAAATGCGGATGCCCCCTTTTGGTTTGCCAACTGGTACAATGTTGGAGATCCATTCTGCATAATCAATTGGTCTAATGAAACCAACATCCAGGAGTTTCTTGAGTTCTGTTTTGACTAGCACGGCAATCTGAGGATGCATCTTACGAAGCTTCTGCTTGACAGGTTTGGCTCCTTTTGCTACTGTGAGATGATGCATGACTAAATCAGGATCAAGCCCAGGCATGTCTGCATATGACCATGCAAAGTTGATCTGACGCTGTTGGAAGAACTCTATAAATTGAGGCTGTTCCTCTGGAGTGAGAAGAGATGCCAGATGTATGATATGAGGATTTTCAGGAGTCCCCACATTGTATTCTTTAGTCTCCTCAATGAGGATCGTTGATCGTTCCTGTTGTGTATTAGCAGGGAGAATGTCAAACCCTTCATCCTCAGGCGCCTCAGAGAGGTTTTCACCGTTGGATACGCTCTTTCTTTTTACTTTTGTTGGATCAAACAGTGCCACAGTGTGGTTTTCACTAGAAGATCCATGTTTTAATGTTATATTTTTGCAGCTGAAGGGTTTGGCATCCGCCCTGAAGTATGCTGCGCTATTAAGTTCAATGGCGAATCCAGCTTTGTGATCCCCGCTTGGTAGATTATCCCTTAATTCCAAAAAGTCAATGATAGCCTCATCATTTTGGAAGAGGTCAAGACATGGGGGATTTGGTTGGTTCCATTCGATGAGTTCAGGGTGGATAATGGGCATTACTTCATCGATTAAGTTAAGTGCGGGAGATGTATCAGTGAGGGTTAAGACAGTGTGGTGAAGGTCGTTGATGGTACTCTCCCTGTCAGAATCAGGCGTAGGATGAGACGTAGGGTCTGTGGAAGATGTTTCCAGCTCAGGTACCCAAGTGGTCTTTATCTGTGCTTCTCCGTAAACAGGAATGTCTTTGCGTGGCGGAGGTGGTGACGTGTCTTCCTCATCTGAAGTGTTAAGCTGTACAGAATCAAATTCCCACTCATGTGAGTCAGTCTCTGAATCACTTTCGAGCATCCGATTGCTATACCATACTGGGATGTCGCTGGAGTTGAATACTGCAGGCGTGATTGGTTTATGTACCTTTGAGGTGATTGGTGCTGCAGGAACCATGATGGGGATTAAAGGATTTGTTATTGGAAGTATCGGCAATGGTGACTCAGTGGTTTCTGCAGGAACTGCTGGTGCCATAGATGTCGTGGCGGGTTCTGATGCAGTTGCTACTGCAAATGGTGTTGCTGATAGGATTACTGGTTCGTTTGATGGGATGAGTGACATTGGTGATGGTGGAGTTGTGAGCCTTGAGGGGGCAGTGGGGATAGTGCTTGATGGTGCTTTGATTATGAAAGGTATCCTCTTTGCAGTAGGTGGGCAAAATGGTTTGCTGGGTTTTCCTTTGAATCTGAGTTTAGGAAGGATCTCTTTTTCAAAGCCAAGGCCTGTATTACCTTTGGGCTTGAATTCTGGTAGTAGAGGTTCGTGTCGTCCTTGTTTGCAGTATCCCAAAGCACTCTGACCATCATATCCCATTCTTTGCATAATGAGGAGGCCTTTGCCATATTGTTCCGTAGGAAGTGTAACTTGCGGTTTGTCAGTGGTGATGGGATCTTTATAGATCCAGTCCGCTAGGTCCTCATCTTGTGTTTCTTCCTCTTGACTCTTTCCAAGGATGAAAGGCGTTAAGGCACATGCTGGCGTGATTAGTGGTTGCTGGAGCAACTGCTGTGGTTTACCATGTGTTCTAGGAGAAGTGGGCATTTGTCCCACACAAAAGAGCTGACTCAAGTTATATTCTCCAGGACCTTCCTCTGCTACTTTCATCTTTAGCTTTTCTTGCTTGGGCATAGGGGTGTTTGAACTGGCAAGAGAGGCAGGATTTACATATGATGTGGAGGAAATGGCTTCCCTATTATTAGGAACAGTAATTTCTGGTTGATGGCTGATATTATGGCAAAATGCAAAGGGATTTGCATCGCCCAGGATTGTGATCTCGACCCCGTTATGTGGGAACTTGATACATTGATGGTAGGTAGATGGAACAGCTTGCATGGCATGTATCCAAGGTCTCCCTAATAATAGATTATATGGCAGAGGAAGGTCCAGAACCTGACAAATGATATGCTTTACCACAGGGCCCACTCGGATTGGTAGTACCACAGCTCCTTTGGATGAACGCTCTGCATCATCATAGGCTTTGATGGTGATCTTCTTATGAGGATCCACTGATTCTATTGCATATCCCAATGCTGTGACCAACTGAAGTGTGCAAATGTTTAGGCCTGCTCCATTATCGATCAAGACTCGCTTGATCCTGTGTTGGTTGACAAAGCCTTCAATGTGGAGTGAGGCGTTATGAGGTTGTTGGAAAGAAGAGTTGTCGCTTTCAGAAAAAGTGAGACAAGGTGATGACTTTAGATTTCCAACCATGGCTTGAAATTGGTCTGTATTCAAGTTTGCAGGGACTGACGCCTCTTGGAGTGCTTGATCCAAGATTGTTTTATGAGATGGCGATAGGCGTAACAGCTCTAAAATGGATATAAGCGCAGGCGTTTTGTCTAATTGTTCCACAAGATTGTACTGCTTTGGGATGGAGGTGGTGCCTTGTGGAGCTGCCTTGATGGTAACTTTGCCACGACGCGTAACAACATTGCAATTTGAGGTGGGATTTTTGAAGGTGATAGTTGCAATTTGTTCACTGGCATCATACAGGTGATTGACAGTGTAGTTATACGCAGCTTGCGTATAATCAGTGGTATCAGGACCTCGTCTGGAAGTGGAAGGACCCCTTTGATCTTGTGATGGAAGTGGATTCTTGAACATCTGATGATCATTATTGGTTGTTTTTGGGTCATGCCCTTCAATTTCAATTTCTCCTCGGTCAATAAGATCCTGAATGAGATCTTTCAATCGGTGACAATTACTTGTTTTGTGTCCTCTTCCTTGATGGAATTCACAATGTTCAGTATCTCTCCACCATGCCGGTTTGACCTGAGGCTCATAATTTGATAACTTAGGTAAAGTGATCAAATTCTGAGAAATGAGTTGTCGCATCACTGTTTCAATGGGTTCCCCTAAGGGAGTGTATGTGCGTTTTTGTTTTTGTGGACGAGGTCTTGGTTCATCATGAGATGTGATGCGACCTTGATTAAGAGGAACATTTGTGTTATTTTGAGGTGGAGGATTTTGTCCTGCAAACCGAACCACAGGTTGTGCATTTTGGACAGTCCGAGCATCCACAACTCCATCGTTGACGATATTCTTATTCTTGTTCCAGAAGTTCGGTTTATCACTATTGAAGCGCGGGCGAGGACCATCTTTGGGTTCATTAAAGATTTTGATGAGTCCTTTTTTGATGAGTGCCCTTTCACATTTTATACCCTTGGTGATCATATCGTTAAAAGAGTCTGTGTCTTTGACATCCAGGTGAAATTCCATTTCTTCGTTTAAGTTGGAAATGAAAATTTCCACTAGTTCTCGTTTAGGTAACTGAAGAGAACGTCTGCTAGACATTTGGCGCCATCGTTGCAGGAATACTGAGAATAATTCACCTGGTTTTTGTTTGGTGTTGCATAGATCAGCCATGGTGATGTCGCGTTCAATATTATAAGAGTAATGAGATAGGAACTTCTGGATGAGTTCCTCAAATGTTCTTATGCCACCTAGTAGTCGGGAAAACCATGATGTGGTTGTTCCTCCCAAGCTTTGGGGAAAAAGGCGCATTAAGTATGTGTCTTCATATGCAACTTCGAGACAAGCGGAATGAAATTCTCGGACATGATCGCGGGGATCTCCCTTTCCTCTATATTTTTCGAATTTTGGTGTTTCGAACCCGCGTGGAAAGGGTGGCATATAAAGATTCCTATCAAATGGATAGGGACAGATGTCGTTAAGTGAGAATTGATTGGTCTTAACACCACTATGAAGTTGTTGGGCGAGATTCTCGATTTGTTGCCGCAACATCTCTATTTCATTTGGAGGAGGAGGTGGTGGGTTACCTCGAGGAATGTTATATCTGACTTGATTTCTACCTCTTTCCTCCTCATGGCGACTTTGTCTTTCTGATGCTTGTCTTAATTGGGCAAGATCAAAGTCTGAGGGGAGTTTGGCTCCTTCTTGAGCAAGTCGTAAAAAGTGAGCATCCGCATTGCTCCTTAGTATTTCATCGAATAATCTGTTAAAATGAGGGTTATGCTGAACCCTTTCGATTGTTGAAGGAGTGGGAGTACTTGGGTTTTCATCATTCCCATTTCCTCCAAGTGCTTCTTGAAATTCATTGAGGTTGTCTTCCTCTTCCTCAATTTCTATTTCTCGTTGCCTTGATCGCGATCGGGTTTGAGCCATTTTGTTTGTAAGTTTGTGTTGAAGTTGATTGAAGATGATGATGAGTTGGTGATGAAATGAAAGATTGATGGTTGGTGGATTGTAGATCTCTAGCACTCTAAAGGTAAATGTAACCAGAATTCTTTCTTTGAATTGCTTGTTTGTTTTGATGATTTTGGATGTGATAAGGTGTAGATAAATCTGAGATGTGTTACAGATTTTGACTACCTAGTAATGAGAGGATTCACTCATGAACTAGTTTTAACCTACGTAGATGTGTCTCTTAGGATGAGCTTATCCTAGATGTAGAAACAATCTAAAAGTGATGTGATGTGTTTGATTTCAAGCAATATCTAAAAAAGGAATCTTGGGACAAGAACCTCTTAATGTTTTGAGAGTTTTGGGATGAATTGATGATGGAAAAATGATGTATGAATGAGATGATGGAT
The DNA here is from genome assembly GCF_030272615.1 of Cryptomeria japonica. Classification (NCBI taxonomy): domain Eukaryota; kingdom Viridiplantae; phylum Streptophyta; class Pinopsida; order Cupressales; family Cupressaceae; genus Cryptomeria; species Cryptomeria japonica. The sequence goes on from NC_081414.1 coordinate 159,175,249, forward strand.
GTTTTGTTTTTCAACTTCAATAAAAACTTTGTGTCACAAATGGGACAAACTCTTCTTCTTCCCTTTCAGACGTTGGTGGCACTTCTCGAGCTGTGTTGTAGGTGATACAGATGTTTGGGAAGAAGTTGGGATTAATCTTTCCTCCTTGATTTTTGTGATAACTCAGAGCTCTATATTGCATAAAAGCTCTACGATTCAATGATTCGGAATCAAACTCGTTTGTTTTACCTTGAAGATAGAGACGCATGCGATGTAGAAAGACTCTATGTGAGACAAAGATTTGTCTATTGAGATAGAAGAATTTCCTCCTTTTGATCAAAGCCTTTGAGCTTAATGGTCTTCTTTTCAAGGTAATATTCTGATGACACTTCTTCTTTCGCAAGATGTGAAGAATGGTCATAAATTTTTGACTCTTTGTTTGTTTGCACTTTGTTTTTGGTATTTTTGGTTGTGTTGACAGATGTTGGATGAATACTTTGTTTTTGGGATTGATTTTCTGATTTTTCTTTGACAAGAAAACAAAGCAAGCACACAAACACAAGAATGTTGCCTCAAAAGGCACAAATGAGTATGGGTCTAGATCAACCCAATCCTTGGACTTGTTTTTGACCCTTCCTTTAGATTTATTTTAAGGTGTATTTCCAAAGCCTGAAGTCGGCTCAATTCGCACTAGGTCTGTAAAATGAACACACTTCAAACACTTTTTATCCCTAAGGTCAAATGGCCAGTTGTGATAAATTTAGCCCACATCTTGATATTTCTTCGACTTTGGTACTACATACCTTATCAATCCCGCCGTGGCAGGTAAGGATGTGATATACTAAGTCTTGCACGAGCATAACAAATAGATGATCCCTATGATGGGGGAGTCACCACTTTTATCAAGCCACAAGTGACTTTTCAAAAAGCTATGTTTCTACTCAAGGAAATATGTATGGTGAGTATCTTGGGAGCAAAACCATCTATGCTCTTGCACTAAATTATACCTCAAATATCCTCAATCAATAGAACAGGTGGGCTACTACTTAAAGGTGTTTAGTCATGTTCGATGGCTTTGGACATAAGTTCATTCTGCAGTGACTCACTTAAGAGCCTTGTAACTGGTGGTGGGGCCCATTTGTCCTTTCGGCCAGTTACACTGTAGGAACAGCTATACCCAAGGCTACAGCTTTCGCTCTCACCTAATTTCTATAGCGGCTCGAAGGATTTACCGCTCGAGGTCATTCCCAAGAGTATCGATCCCTTGGCAGACCTCTCTTAAAAAGATAAAATTTGAGCGTTACTAACACTTTTCTCTTGCACCTAGGACCACGAGAGCCAAGGGAGAGGATAGTGTGTGTTAGAGGTAGGACCACTCGACCAACTCTTTTGCACAAGTGTGCCAAACACAAAATTCACTTGTTCCTTTTAATTTGTCATCGCAATGATTTTCTATCTATTTGGAGATGTTGCTCCAACAATCATGGTGTTCTTTTTAATTTTCAAAGGCAATTGTTTGAGTAAACTAGAATTTGAAATCCTGGTCAACTTAATGAAAAACACGTTTGCATGAAGTAAAATTGCTTTGAAAATGAGACAAGTTGATTGTGAATTTTATTTGCACCAAAAATGGAAGTGTGGATTGTGAGTTTTATCTTGATGCAAGAAATAAAATTTGCCTTGTTGATTTTAAGCACCAAAACGAAGTTTGTTTCCTAACTTGCAAAAAAAATAAAGTTGTTTTTGTATAAGTTTGTGGTTCTTTTTACCTTTGAACAATGAAATTCTTTTTAAGAGCCCCAAACAAATGTGTGATTCTTTTTTAAAAGCCCAAACTTGAAATGTGAAGTTAATTTTAAACCGAAATAAAAAGTGAATTCATTTTTAAAACCAACTTCAAAAACAAGTTAGTAAAAAATATAAATCTACTCTTTAATCTAATTTAAATCTGCACAAAAGAGAAAAATAGTTAGTAAAATCCGCCTATTTGGTGGGCTTCTACAAGCCTAATTTTTTTTTTTTTTTTTTGGTTTTTTATTTTTTTTGGTTACAAAGTGATTTGTACAACGTTTTGTTACAATAGCGCTAGTCTGCGTTTGAACAGAGGCACTATTTAACACAAACGTATTAAAAGAAAGGGAAAGACAGAGAAGGGAAAAGCACTGAAACAGGGGGAATAGCGCCAAAATAATGCCAAACGCACCAAAACAGTGTCAAAATCGCAACCTGTGTGACATTTTCAACATTCAAACATGTTATTGGTTAAAAAAAAAAAAAATTGATCTTTTTGGTGTTTGGATTCACGTCAGGTTCACCAAATGATGCTCTGCAAAAAGGATTAGAAAATCTGTTTGATAGCAACACACACAAGAGCACAAGAAACAAACGTTAGTGTTAGCAACAAAAGATTATCCTAAACAGGCATATCAAGAGAGATATTAAGCATGAAATAGAAAGCATATAAACATAGAATGAAATAGCTAATCAAGATGCTCATAGTTGCGATCTCCCTTGTTCCTCTCCTCTCCAAGTCCCAAATGAGTGTAGCTCTCAGCAGCTTTTTGCACTATGGATGCTTATGGAGGATTGAGATTTAATACTAAGCTTCAAATATGAAATGAAAAGCTAAATACTATGCTAGAGTAGATAGTGATGCTATGAAAAAGCTCTATGCTAATGCCAGTATAACAACAATACTCTAAAATACTTCTTTTTGCTTGAGGAGAAAGGGTTCTATTTATAGAAGAAATGGGGAAATGAAGGGTTAAGATTGAATGGTTTAATCAAGGGCCAAGTTTGAAAGTTGGGGATCCATGTGCACAATTGGCACCAATAAAATGGTGACAAGTGTCAACATAGGATTGGGTTGAGAGAAGAGGTTGGAGGCATTAAAGGCCTGAGAAGACCTCATGGTTATCTAGAAGGTAAGGGTCAAGTCTAAATTAGGATTACCCACTGGATTAGGAGTTAATGCAAGGATAAACCTTTGTGCAAATGTTTAAGAGATAATCATGGTCAAAGCATTAATGGCCTGATGAGACCTTTGGGTTGGGTAGAGGTTGAGTCAAAACAAATGTTTTAACCATGTGGGAGGGTTGAATTAACCATTAATGGTTATTGGAGACTTTGGGGATTAAGTGGTTGAAGGTTGAAAGCCTTCAATGGTTATCAAAGACTTTGAGCCATTTAGTGGTTGAAGGTTGGAAGCTTTCAAAGGTTATCCAAGACTTTTAGGCTTTGAGAAGTGACTCCATTTTGCTTAGGAATGTGACAATATTTAAGGGATGAATTTAGGCTAATTAGGAAGGGTTTAGAAGAATCTAGAAGGGGTTTAGGCATACAAGTGGATTTTGTGGGTGAGGGAAAATAGGATTTTATTAAAATAAAAATTCATTTATTTCAATAAATGTGTGCAAGTTGTATTTGGATAAATATTCAAATAAATATTAATTTATTTAAATGAGAAAAAGGAAGATAAAGCATTAAAATGCTTGAAGACTTTGAGGGGAACCATTAAAGGCTTGAAGACTTTAAGGAAAACCATTAAAGTCTTAAGAAGACTATAGAAGGAAGCCATCAAGTTTGAAGACTTTAAAGCCATCAAGTTTGACTACTTTAAGGGAAACCATTAAAGGTTTCAAGTGGGTGAGGATAAATAGGATTTTAAATAAATAATTTATTTAAAATAGTTGTGCAACTTGCTTTTGTAGGAAAATACAAGTGGGTGGAGGATAAAGGTGATTTAAATAAATTATTTATTTAAAATAATTGTGCAACTTGCTTTTGTAGGAAAATACAAGTGGGTGGAGGATAAAGGTGATTTAAATAAATGATTTATTTATTTAAATGTGAGAGGTGGGATTTTGGGGGATTTAAATAAATATTAATTTATTTAAATGTGAGAGGTGGGATTTTGGGGGATTTAAATAAATATTAATTTATTTAAATGTGAGAGAAGATTTAATTAAACAAATATGATTTATTTATTTAATTAATGGTATGAATTTGGTTAAGTGAATTAAATCAAATAAATTGAATAATTTATTTAATTAATAGGAGAAGAGGGTTAAGATGAATTAATTAAATATTAATTTAATTAATTATTAATTGATGGTTAAATAATCAAATAAATACTAAGTATTCATTTAATTAAGTGGACAGATTTATGTGACTACAGTTACCTTATCCTCTGTCGGTTTCTCTATCTTTGATTTCGTAGCTTGTGCCAGTATCTCAGTGTTTTGAGAGTCAACAGTGTGTGCCGGTGACTTAGAGACCTCACTGATCTTAGCATCATCTAGCTTAACCTCTATAGTTTCTTTATCTACAACAATGTTAATATCCTATGTATCAATGTTCATAGAAAAAAGAATCTCAGAATAAGGATTAGTGTCATCATGTGTAACTTCTCCAGTTGACTTATCCGGTTGATTGTCTGTGTGTACCGATGGGATATCCTGAGCTGGAGGTGGAATATTATCAGTAATATTTATTGCAAATACACCACCAACTTTTCCTTTACCCTTATCCTTATCCTTCTAACATACCTTAAAAGTTCTGTCCATTTTCACTCTACTCCTTTCTTCTTGCTTTTCCTTTTCAACAAAGAATATATATCCCATTTGTTTGCAGTCTCATGAATATGCCATTTCAAAAGATAAATACCTCGTACTTGAAATTTGAATGCCCAAAAATCACTTCGCTACTTTGCCTTAAAATGCCCTTGCTCAATTTCACGCTCTCTGAATGTTTGAATGCTTTGTGAGTCAAAAATGAGGGTTTTCCAATGCTTTATAACAAAAAAGTTCTCCAACAACTGCATTAAATGCTTGCCAATTAAGTGAAAACTTAACACATTTGTTGGTCAAGAAGAAATATATCTTCTCACCATCAACCGAGGGTAGTATGCATGATTTTCAACTTGTTGCAATACCCCTTAAGGATTATTCCTTAGTTAGATGAAGAATCTCCTACTGGTGGAGGATTACTTTGTTCTACTGGTGTAGAGACAGTTTCATCAACTCTTTGATCTCCCTTCTTAATCCATTGTTTTGAAAATTCTTTCTTTATTTCATTTACCTTTTTTTTTCCTTTCCCATTAGATCCTTTATTATTCGTTGGTGTAGTCTTGCTTCTACAAAATTTTGCAATATTCTCAATCTTGTTACATGCATAACAAGTTACATTATTCCTCTGAATAGCTTTTCCATATCATTGACCAGTTTGTGTTTTGCATTGATTAGATACATGTCCAAATCTTCCACAAACATAGCATTTCACATTCACTTTACAATTTTTTGAATTATGACCAATTTTATTGCATTTGGAACATTGACCGATGGGTAAGTTTGTATTATGATTATTTACAAATCTACATTGATTTTCTCTTTGACCAAACTTGTTGCAATTGAAACATTTCCCATTAAATTTATAAGAATTAGGTTGTCTTACCGGTTTACTATGATCTTGATTATTTGCAGTCCTGAAAATTTCTCCATGTTCAAATCCAAGTCCAATTGTATCTCCATCAAGTTTTTGTCGTTTTAGCATGTCATCAAGTCTTTCTAAACTTTTCTTGAATTTCTCTTCATATTCCTTTGTAGTGTTCAACTCATTTTCCAGAATCCTAACTTGTCTTGTAAGGTCCTCTTTATCATGTTGCATGTGAATCAGATATGTCTTTAGCATACCATTTTCATGATTAAGTCTCAAATTTTCATTTGCTCCATCATTAAGTCTCCTAGTCAAGTCTTCTTCATTCTTCTTTCTATCTTCAATATCCTTACAAACCTCATGGTCGGATCTTGCATTTCATTCCTCATGTTAGTGTTCTCTTGTCTCAACTTCTCTGCAATATCTCTAAGAGTTTCCTTTTCATCATCATGATTCTGCATTTGCTCATGAAGTTATTTCCTCTTGTTTTGTGCTATAACCAGGTTCTCCTAAAGTCCTTGAATGAATTCCTGGGCAGTCCTCAGATCATCTTCAAGTTTTATATTCTTCAATTTTTCTGCATCAAAATCTTCAAGAGCTCCTTCCAACTATTTTCTCAAACTCTCCATCTGTGCCGGTTTCAGAATCTTCCTCAAGCTGTTAAGATTTTGCAAATAGAGGACTAAGATCTGATATTGATTATTAGATGCAATGATAGTCCCAAAGACACTAAGAGGGGGGGGGGGGGGCATGAATCAGTATCTAACCGGTTAATGGAATATTTGAACTTATTTATAACCTTGCAACCCAAATTGATATACCGATAAACAAGAAATAATGAAGCAAATAGAAATAATAGAGACAACATAAATGCACACCATAACACAAGATATTTTAACGAGGAAACTTGATGTGGGAAAAACCTCGGTGGGATTTGTGACCCACAATATTTACTCAATAGCCAATATGAATAAATATTACTTACAATAGGGGCCTGCACATGCAGGAAGGCCAACAACCTAGAGCTCACTGCTCAATAGAAGACTCTCATTGACTACAATATGGATAATTAAATCCAATACAATGTACTGCTCAAAATAGCATCTCTAATGCCTGGTTCAATACCGGTTTAAGCTTAGTCAGATACCTTAACCAAAAACCTTTCGTTGTCTACTATATCACCTTCTTACATATATCAATAACTAACTACAATGCAAAATGATCTATAAGATCTCATACATATATGAGTCTTTTACAATGCACCAAGCTGGCTTACAAATAATTAATTACATTTACAATATAATTCACATAAACAAAACTTGTCTCATGTCGGCCTCAGTGTCAGTATACTTCATTGTTGGTGTAATCTGAATGCTGGTGAATATGCCTGCCGATGCCGATACATGCAGAAACATGTTACCGGTTGGTTGCCATCAATGACAACATCAACCATATTCTCATTAGAGTGTAGAATGCCAACAATATTAACAAATTTTGGAGCCATAGAGGTGAATTCTTCAAAAGAGAGAGTATTAGGCACAATCTCAATACTGTTATGAGATGGCAAGGGATCAGTGAAAATCTTAAGATTTTGATTAGGATGAGCAACTAATTTATTCCCTTTATCATTCACAGCTAGCACACATATAGTATTATTATCAATCAAGTATTGAATCTCATTCTTCAATGCAAAACATTTCTCAGTATCATGACCAAGTTGACGATGAAATTGGCAAAAGGAATTGTTATCAAAATAAGGAGATGCAAGTTTGGAAGGATCAAGTTGTTTTATAGGAGGAAGTTTGATAAAATTTCTGTGCAGCAACTGAGACATAATACTATGTAAAGATTCGTTCAAAGGAGTAAACTATCTTTCTCTTTGGAAGAATTTTGAAATAGAAGGCACTCCTGTTGCAACATTCACATGGTTGTTGTTGATTGGATCATTGAACTTGATGAAGCTTTTTGTTGGTTTTAACTTCACAAATGGTTGTTGAATAGTCTCCACCTTATCACTCGAAGCCATAGGAGTGGATTTTTCCATTTGACTCACAACCAGTTGATAATTATGGAGTGTTGCACACAACTGCGGAAAGGAAGTAAACTTAGACAAAAAAAGCTTTTCCCTTATATCTTTTTGCAAATTAAAAATTAAAATTATTTGAATGTCATTATCAGGTACATGAAAAGAAATTTGAGCACACAAATGCTTATATCTACCAATTAAATCAATCACTTTTTCTTTAACACCTTGTTTACAATGCATTAAATCAGTCAAAGTGATTTTAGGACCAATATTGTTTTGAAATTGTTGGATGAAAGCATTTGCTATTTTTTGAAAAGAAGTGATATAATAAAAAGGCAAAGAGCAATACCATTTTAAGGCCTTATCTCTTAGTGTTCTTGTAAATACTTTTGCAAGCAATCGTTGATCATAGGCAAAATCAGTGCACAAGGTTTGAAATGTTTTGACATGCATAAGAGGATCACCTTTTTCATTATAGAGTTCCAATTGAGGGATCTCAATATGTTTATCATGAATACTAAGAGGGGGGGGGGGGTGAATTAGTATACCCAAAAACTTTAACAAACACTTAAGCAATTTTATTGCAGACCAGTATAGTCCTTTAAACAGTAAACTTGTTAATACACAAACAAGCAAAATAACAAATAAGGCATTCACCCACAATAACACAATCACCATAACACAAGATATTTTGCTATGGAAACCCAAATGGGAAAAAACACAATGAGTAAAATTGACAAGTCTACTATCTACAGAATAGCAACCAGACCAGTTAAGGCCTTACAATGTTCTTCACCAGAACAGATCCTATTAGGAATCTAGATCTTTGTTAGGAGATAAGTCCTATTAAAGACTACCCTGTTAAAGGATTTCACATCCACAACTATGAACCACCTTGTTAGAGGATTTTGAACAGGCTTAACTAAGCCTACCTGGTTAAGGGTTTCTAACTTGTCAAAGAGATTAGTAATCAACAAGTAAGTGATCTAGAAAGTAGCACAAAAATGCTCAATTAGATCCTTGAATGCTCTTTGTTAATGCATTATAACATTACTTCAGTCTTTTGTTCAATCTCTATCGTAAGATACTTTTTCTGCAAAGACCTAATCTTCTCTAGAACACTTCGCACACATACATCTACATACAAAACCCTAGACATGATGTCCTCATATAGGAATCTGATTTCATGTTGGTCCAATGAGATTAGACTACAATTTCCTAGGTATAGTGCATCTGGACATAATTTGTAACATGACACAGAATCACCGCATTGGTGTTGGTGGATGATAACTCATCACACTTTACAAGTTTGTCTGTTAACAATACACAGTATTACTTATTACCAGTTTACAAACAAAGACTAGTAAAATGGAACATACTAATTCAATCTCAAAAAGATTGGTAGCCGCTTGGGGTCATCCCACTGCTTGAAGTCTTCGTACTGCTTTGGGTCCTCGATCATGCTTTGATCGGTAAGTTCTTTCTGCAAAACATTGATAGTATTCTACAAACAAAGACTATGTATACAGTGGCATATAATACCAATTTGAACAATACATCACATACTACTGGTTGAGAATAACTCATACAACAAATAAGTGTGTGTCCATCAAAGACAATCACAACTAAGCATCATCAAAATGCCAACAATCTCACCCTTTGGCATTGATGGCAACACTTAGGAAAATTTGACATCTAAGTGCTTACAAAACAAAAATGATGTCATAATCAAAATTACTCCCCCTAAGCATATACACTACTCCCTTTGCCAAAATTGCAAGCATGTACTACTTAAATACTACTCCCCATAAAATTTTCAAACCAAAATTACTCCCCCTTTGCCAACAATGAGAAAGTAATACAAACATTCCAAAATCATATTGCATAACATAAAAATAGAGTATATGTCTATGACAATAATGAGTAAAAATTTTCAAAAATGAATTTAAAGTTTTTCAAAAATTCCTTCATGTCTGTAGACCAGGTATCTAGGAGTGAGGCAGCAATTTCACTTTGAGTCTTCATCTTGAATGCTAATTCCTCCATAGCATCAATAGTTCTCAATTCCTTAGTGACAATGATGGCGTCCATGTTCAAAAAGTACTTCTGAAGAATCTACAACTTAGGTAACAACAACAACTGAAGTTTCTGCAAATCTAGAGACCGCTTGCAGATCTCTGAATCAATCTTGTCAATCTGTTGCCGGTGAGTCTGTATAGTCTACCCATACACTATGAAGGAATCATTGGGAACTTTGAATTTGTCTATATATTGTTTTAACTCCAATTGGATTTGACCCTTCTTCTTCAGAGCATCATCATAGAATAGATTGGGTTGGCATATTTTGCTCAAAAGTTTATTGCCTTCAACCATTGCCAGACTAATATCATCTCTCTGATGGATCAACTTTGCTTTGTCTTCATTAAATTGCTTCACCAATGCAATTTTTAGATCCTTTGCATGCTTTTTATCTGTGGTAGCCTGAGTAGCATCTTCCAATGATTGTACTTGATCACCCACTATTGTGCATAGAAGTTTCAATTGGGCCAATGAGGAATCGATACTGAAAATATCAGTATCAGGAACAAAGGTTGAAAAAGTATCAACAACATGTTGAATAACATCATTTTCTTTCTTCCTTATTAGTTCCTCCAATCTTTCTTAAGCAAGTTTAATACTTCTCAGGAGCTCATTTTCATCTATAGATTTGGTGAGATAGGCAAGAGTCAATACATTGTGACTGGTGGAATCAACCTGTTTAACTTGACCTTGATCTTCGATTTCCTTGGGAGTCTCAGAAGTCTATCCACATTCCTTTTCTTTGATTTCCTCTTGTCTCTTCTTCTCTTGCTCTTCCTTCTCCTTAGCCTCCTTGTCGGCCTTCTCTTTTTCCTCTTTCTCCTTCTCCAGTTTCTCCTTCTCTGCCTTCTCCATTTTCTCTTTCTCTACCTGCTCCTTCTCCATTTTCTGCTTCTCTACTTTCTCTTTCTCTTCTTTTTCCTTTTCCACTTTCTCTTTCTCTGCTTTCTTCTTCTCTGCTTTCTCCTTTTCTACTTTTTCCTTTTCCGCTTTTTCTTTCTCCGCTTTTTCTTGCTCCACTCTCTCTTTCTCCGCTTTCTCTTTTTCCATTTTCTCCTTCTCCGCTTTCTCTTTTTCCACTTTCTCTTTCTCCTCTTTCTCCTTATTGTTCTCTACTTTCTCCTTATCTGCTTCCTTCGGTTTAATACCTTCAACATCTAATGCATCCACATCAATAGGGTCATTTTTCTCAGTTACTCTTTCTCCCTGATCATTGAAGGTTTCATCCAGTTTTGATTGGGATAGGTCAGGCTCTCACTCAGCCTGTCGATTTGCTTCTGATACCTTCTACATCTTGACAACTTCTTTAGCCTGCAGATGAGTGTCTTTTTCTACTTTGGAGATTTTACCTCCAAGTAACTGAAGTCTTCTCTTTCGCATGAAAAAGATGCCTTTGTACTATTTAAGAAGCTCAAATAATTCAGAATTAGACGCATCTAGAAAATATTGAGCAAAAATTTGCTCCCTAATTTCTTTCTCCTTTTCAATGACAATGCACCATTTATTATCCAAAGAGTTATACGAAGAATTAGAAACAATAGGTTTAATACCAATTGGAGATCGATCATTATCACATAAATACTTAATAAGTTCTTTCTCTACCTCTTGCTTTTCAATATCACTAAGATCATCAAAATAATCTTTTGGATCATCAAGAATTTTCCTTCTAATGTTTTTTATAATCCTTTGATAATGTGGCATAGGCTTGTAAGAAGCAACATGTATATTTATCAGTGCAGAGGTTGCAGGTACATTACCAGTTAGCTTGGTCTTCTTACTCGATTGCCTCACCTTCTTTATTTCATTTTCCAATTTAGTGTCTACTGAATCCTATGCTTCGTTCTTGGTTCTCTTCTTCCTCTCAAATACCTTTGGCGGAATAGCCTCCGGTTTCTTCTTGGCTGGTGACCTCTTGGTTACTTTAGGAATGGTAGCAGATGTAACCAGTACCGATACTGATGGTACAACTTTCCTCTTCTTCTGCTTCAGTACTATAGTAGGATTAACCCTCTTAGAGTAGGTACCAGTTCTCTTCTTCTTTGGATAAAGCGGTGAAGCAAGTAGGGTATAGGCATACCTAGTAAGTATATCATTCACCACTTCATAGCCCATAGGCTCAACTTCATCTTGTCTTGGCTCAACCACTTCCATTATGCAATGATCCACTTTGATCATGAAACAAATGTCATCTTCATAATTCTTAACCAGGTCACCTGATATCCTTATTCTTTGGTTCATCTTCAATCCAAACTCATCAAAATACCTATTCAGAGTCTCTAGATAAGTAGATCCCACTGCTTGCAGACTCTCTGGTATTTGTCTTATAACCGGTAGGTTACTTGACCATTGAACATCACCAACTCCCAAAAAATACCCTTGAAAGTAGAAAAACAACCTGACAAGTAGTTGACCGAATTTGAACTTTAGTGTCTTGTCCTCTTTGATGGATTTCAAATTCTCCATGAGTTGTTTTTGCATGCAGGTACACAAGTCATATTTTGCATCATCCTTGATCATCAGATAAGTGGCATGCACTGCAATTGTAGGAACAAAATTCATTCTGGTAGCATAGAATACTCTATACTTGACCACCATGCATGCATACTTCACCAAGTCATCTTCAATGGTGTTGACAGTCATTGCCCTCTTGTCGCTCATAGAATCGGTGAGCTTTGTCACTTTGGTTTTTGTGATTTTACAAAGAATAGGAACTTCTCCAATATTGCAGAAATTGGTCATGACATCGATTGTCTTCGGTATGATATCATGGGTTCGGTCAAGATACATCTTGTCACCATGAACCCTACTAAGAATAATTCTTATATGATCTTCTGTGAATTCCTCGAGAAAATATACTGCATTGTGGAGTTTCTTCTTCTCGATCACATTGTACTCTGGTTTAATCTTCTTAGCTTTTCCACATAACAAACTCAACTAGGAGTGAATCACTAGAGACCCCAGGTCTTCTAGTCTGCAATCAATATAACTAGAAACATCCCCTTCGACAATGACTCCGATGAGAATTTGAGATAGGGCATTGTATTTCAACTTCTTTCTAAGAGATTCAGATGATTCCTCAGGTGTGGAAGAACTAGAAGAGACTTTGGATGTAGAAGCGATGTCTAAATAATTTTGAATGATAAGAGTGAATCGACAAAAAATACCTTTTCACTCGATGTCGAGCACAACACACTTCTCCAAAACTTGCTTTACCACTCTGACCTCCACTCTGAATAACTTGAAATGTCTGCTGGATCTTGCACACAATTTCTTTCTGGATTTCTTCGAATGCAAGATCGATCGCTTTTGTCACTCTACTCAAGTTAGAAAAATGCTTCTTTGTAAATAGGTAAGTAAAAAAAATGACTACAAGAATCACCTTTATACAAGCTCCTACCTACCATAATAAATGCATCACCGTTAGGGTATAAACCCTAATTTTACATTTTACCACTTCATTTCTTCTATCGGTTGACAGGTAACTAATACTGATAAAATAACTTTACCAATATACTCCGAGGGTTCAAAACATTGTTATCGATATGTTCCCCCTTAAGCTTTTCAAAGCTCAATTTGCCAATTCAGGGGTCTCCACACTGGGTGCAGAAACTGGTACATCTTGTGGCTTCTCTTCAAATTTCTTTTTCCAAATTTTATCCATATCAGCCTGAAAGGTTTCAACATCGACCTTTCCTTTTGGGTCGACCGGTTTGTCTCCCGATGGATTTTGTCTCAGTCTACATGATCTAGAAATATGTCTTAGTTTGTTACAATGATAGCATACCATACCAGGTGCTCTCCATGGTCCGGTGTTCACATTCCCATTCTTTATCCTACATGTTGCAGCAGTGTGACTGCTACCACGATAGATCACATAGGTTGCTTTGCAACCATTTGTTGCTCCATAACCATTTGACCCGTGGTCATAGGTTCTATACCGGTTTGGGTTTCGGTTCATAAGAGGTTCTAGGACAACTCCTTTTGATCTCGATGCATAACCTCTAGAGTTGTTCATAACTGACCTGCACTCAAAAGATCTATGCTCAAACTTCTTACATGCATAACAATGACCATTATATCTACCAGTTCTAGCCTTGTGATCATACACATTGTTTTGCATGTAAGGGAAATTATTATAAGCCTTGCTCCTACATACATTAGCAGTATGTCCTTCCTTATGACAGTTAAAGCATATAGGTTTGAAATTTGGATTACCTTTTCTTTTACTGTTGTTCTTAGGTACCAGTTTCTCTTTTAGTGCATTAGTATTGGTTCCAGAGGATTCACCTTCCTTATATGTAGAGAAACCAAGTCCAGAGGTATCCTTTGATGGCTTCATTGATTTCAACTTTTGGTCCAACTTCACAACACTTCAGTTGAACTTTGCATGTATCTCCTTCATCTCAGCAAGTTCCTTGGAAAGAGCTTCATTGGTCTTCATTAGGGTTTCATTATGAGAAATGGCTGCATTCAGTTCTGCTTGCATTTCTTCTTTCTCTTCCTTACCCTCTTGCAGATAAGTGGTAATGGTACCAATTTCTTGTTTCAACTTAGAGTCTTGTGCTCCTTGTCCTTCACTAGATCCTCAAATTTTCTTCAGTTTTCCATTTCTTGACTCATCCTAATGGTTAGTCCTTCCAGCTCCCTCCTCAAGTTAGTTTTGGACTCATTTAGTTTCTCCACTTCTTCAACTAGGGCATCCATGTCTACTTCATCAGAAGAGCTATTTTCTGTAATTTCTAGCATTTTCTCAACAAGTTCTCTTCTTTTGGCTAAAGAGGCTTTATACTTGACCTTAAGTTCATCATAGGCTCTCTCAGATTCAGCCAGATGGTGAGTGAGTTCCCTCATGCCATATTCCCCCATATCTCCTTTCAAGTGGTTAGACTTAAAGAAAGGTTGGCTCTGATACCAATTGATGAATACTAAGAGGGGGGTGAATTAGTATACCCCAAAACTTTAACAAACACTTAAGAATTTTACTGTAGACCAATATAGTCCTTTAAATAGTAAACCAATTGATACACAAACAAGCAAAATAGAAAATAAAGAATTCACCCACAATAACACAATCACCATAACACAAGATATTTTGACGTGGAAACCCAAATGGGAAAAACCACGGTGAGTAAAACTCACAAGTCTACTATCTGCAAAATAGCAACTAGACCAGTTAAGGCCTTACAATGTTCTTCACCAGAACAGATCTTGTTAGGAATCCAGATCTCTGTTAGGAGATAAGTGTTGTTAAAGACTACCTTGTTAAAGGATTTTATATCCACAACTATGAACCACCTTGTTAGAGGATTTTGAACAGGCTTAACTAAGCCTACCTGGTTAAGGGGTTCTAACTTGTCTAAGAGATTAGTAATCAACAAGTAAGTGATCTAGAAAGTAGCACAAAAATGCTTAGTTAGATCCTTGAATGATCTCTGTTAATGCATTACAACATTACTTTAGTCTGATTTTCAATCTCCATCATAAGATACTTTTTTTGCAAAGACCTAATCTTCTCTACAACACTTTGCACACATACATCTACATACAAAACCCTAGACATGATGTCGTCATATAGGAATCTGATTTCATGTCAGTCCAATGAGATTAGACTACAATTTACTAGGTATAGTGCATCTAGAAATAATTTGTAACACGACACAGAATCACCGCATTGGTGTTGGTGGATGATAACTCAACACACTTTACAAGTTTGCTAGTTAACAAAACACAATATTACCGATTAACGGTTTACAAACAAAGACTAGTAAATTGGAACATAGTGTTTTGATCTCAAAAATATTGGTAGCCGCTTGGGGTCCTGGCACTGCTTGAAGTCCTCATACCGCTTTAGGTCCTCAATCATGCTTTGACCGGTAAGCTCTTTCTGCAAAACACCGATAGTCTTCTACAAACAAAGACTATGCATACAATGGCATATAGTACCGGTTTGAACAATACATCACATACTACCGGTTGCGAATAACTCATACAATAAATAAGTGTGTGTCAATCAATGACAATCACAACTAAGCATCATCAAAATGCCAACATTTTAGGTCACACAAATTTAACAATATCAAGAGAAAGTGGGCTCGCAACATAAAAGGTGGGCACACTAAACTTGGATTGACTCATGGATGCAATCTGTTGTTGTAAGGAAGACATAGTTAAAGAAATATTGTTGATTATCATTTTGATGGAAGAATTAATGTTAGACATAGGTGACTGAGAAGGTGGTGTGATGTTGTGGAAAGAAGGCATGTACTGAGAATAAGGTGGTGGGACATTATAATAAGTAGGCATTGGTGAAGATTGGGTAGGAAAAGAGACACTTAAAGGAGGAATAAAGTTGTTGAAGGAATTACCCCCTTGTGTCACACTGATTGGTTAAGGGATAGTAGGAATACTCATGGAAGGCATGGGTAACGATGGAGGATTAAATAAAGAAGAGGGATTGCCCCCATGACCCATGGTTATAGGAATGAAATTTTCACTTGAAGTAGCCATGATGTTAGATGTGAAAGTAGGAATACTAGTCATAGGATTAGTCAAAGGAATAGAAGAATTGACTTGTGTTGAAGGTTGTGAATAACCTAGGTTTTGGTACAACTCTTGATAGGCATGGCATTAGAATCAACAATATGTGCAATGCAACACAATATATCAATTCCATTCTTATCACTTTGAAGAATGCGTTTTAGACCTTCAATAAATGGAAGAGCTTCACTATCAGGGTATTCTTGGGACATCCATTGTTGAAAACTATCAAATTGATTGTCCAATGTGGAAAGTTGAGCTAAAGAAACCCTAGTTAAAGCTTCTTCTTCATCATGAGATCCATCAATAGGCACATGATTAGGATGGGAAGAATTAGCATGATCCTCATTAAAGAAGTCACCCAAATTAGGCTCCATCTCCTTGGTAATTAAACCTTGGGAAGCCTTAATTTGAATACTTCATCTAACGTAGATAGGATAAGTAGGACTAATAGTGGTAAAACTCATGCACTAGAGGGAAAATTTGAATTTTGGAGTGTGGAACAAAGCTTACAAAATTGAGTAATGCAAAATTCAAGAAAATAATGATTACATAATTTGAACTTTGTTGGAGGAAGAGAATGACACAATTTCCAAAAATGAAAGGAAATTGGAAATTTTAAAATTAGGGCCAAGGGAATACCACTTAATTTTAAAATTAATTTTTTAAAAATCAGGGCAGACTATAATTAACCTCTTAATTTTAAAAAAATTCTTGAAATTTGAAATGTTGAATTTTGAAGGTATTTTCTATTCTAGAGGGATCAAAAATCGATAAAATCAGCCAATCTTCTGGATTTAGGCTATTAAATATAGTCTCCCGAAATTTTAGGAAAAAAGTTGAGGATCGTGGCAGGAACGCACATGGTCCGACCAACATTTTTCAAAATTTTTAGGGATGGATATTGTGATGATTTTAAAGCTAACCCCCCAAAATTGATGAATTTTACGATCTCTTGATGGGCGAAATGAAGGTGAAAAGGTGAAAATAAGACCCTATTAGGGTTTTGAAGAAAAAGAGGAATTGAATTGCAATTTTGAAAAGGGTCAAACCTAATGGATAGGGGCACCTTGGAATTTTTTTATAATTATGAATGTAAACGAAATTGATTTAAAATTTACACAAAATCCAATTAATTTAAAAAATTAGGGTTTGATGACCTAACCACCTAATTTTGAAATTTGAATATTGGTAAAAAGGGGGGAAATTGACAATTTAAAGTGTAGAATTGAAGACAAATTTGAGAACAATTAGAAATTAAATTAAAATCCAATTTTTGCACAAGTTCAAGATGATTTATGAAATTTGAGGTTTTAACAAGTAACCTCGTAATTTTGTAAATTTTAATTGCAAACTGAGCAAGACAATGAAGAAATTGAATTTGGCAGTCAAAACAATTTTTCAGATCTAAGATAACCACAAGCAATTTTTACAAATCACAAGTTCAGTGTTAAATTAAAAAATTAGGGTTTTGAATGATTTAACCACTAAGTTTGTAGAAAATTGAAACTTGTAAATGAAAAATATGCAATTTTGTTCAAAGGAAAACTTGCAAGATGTCAGGTTCACCAAAATGTAATGGTGAGAAAATGATGAATGATAAATCAAGAGGAAAACTACTCTTTCCCTCAAAGAGAGATGAGAATTTCGCTATTGATTACCATTCAAGCACTTTTCACCATTACATTAGGAAGATAAGGGATGAGATAATTCACTAGATTCAATCTGCACACAACAATGAAATATTACATTCTAAATGAATTGAGAATGTTAGGATGATCCCTTCTTCCTTGTTTGAAATGGAAAGGAATTGATTGAATTATGTAGTGCAAAGGTGACAAAGAATCGATTATAAATTGAGATTGGAATATGGGATGAAGTTGTGCACCTGGATCTAGCAGTAAAATGTTGAGATGAAGTCACCCTACAAATTTGATGAAAAGTTGTTCGGATCGTGACAAGAATGTACACGGTCCTCCAAAAAACTTGCAAAATGAAAAGGGTTTTTTTGCCTCTGCAAATGAAGCTCGAATTTGAAAGTACAGCTACGCACCTACAACCTACACACTTGAAAAGAGAGGAAAAGGGGTTAGGATTGGGGGTTTGCCTCAAGGGAGGTTGTAGTAGAAATGTTGATAGAAATGCTTATATGGAATTGAATGCTGGAAAAGAATGCTTGAAAGCCTGAATGCTTGATCGCTTATGCAACTTGAATCTCTCTAACTTTGACCTCTCCGACTTATCAATTTTCCACTTATGCAGATGAGAGGATGAATGCCCCTTAAATACATATTTGAAGTATTTGAATTTTGTCATGGGCCGACATCGGGGAAGTTTCCTACCTAAGGCACAACCCACATGGCATGCTCTAGGAAGGGTCCTAGCCTAAAATAGGGCAGGGAAATGGGCACCATGCCCCTGTCCAAGGGGGGATAGTGGCTCCATGCCCCTTTCCTACCCATTTCTTAAGGGAAGAATGCAGATGGGGTGATGTAGAGGCCAAGGAAGAAGTTGTTTTCACAAGTCGAGCACTCTCTGGTCTCTGATCGGGCTAAGGGATTTGATTTCACATGCGTGAAGACCCTAATGTAGTTGAAAAATGCTAGGGTCACAATTTTATGACACTACATTTAGCCCCCACTTTAGCGGGAGTATAAGCATACGCCAATACTGTTGGTAAAGTACAAGGAAACAAGATTGAAAGACTTTTACCGTATCAAGGAGGCAAGATGTGCCAAACCTACAATGGACTTAAGATCTTATGATTTCGATTGACAAAGTAAAAGGGAAGATTGAGAAGGGGAGAACCATGACTATAAGTAGAAATTTTCCCTTCACTATGATTCATGAAAGCAAGGATAAAAAGATTACAAAGAAAAGCAAAGTTCACTAAGTAATTCTAAGTATCACAAGAAGGAAAGTATGAGCAGAGTGTATAACCCCACGTTAAATAGATCATGCACGCCTTGTCAGGAGTAATGGCTTTAAAGTAGGATACACCCAAGAGAGAGAGAAGAGAGGGAGCACATTATCGCAAGGATTTATCCCCCAATCAAGGTATAAACCCAAGAATAATGAATAAAAAACATGAGGTAGTGTCACTTTCCACGGGGTCAGTATGTTGTATGATAACTCATGTATATCATGTATGTATATGCATATAATAATCTTCATTCCCCAAAGAAGGACACTACCTTAGAAGAAAGGGAGGAGAGGATGTCTTTTGAGTCAACGTGAAAGAGACCAAGAAGAGATCTCAATGCTTTTCATCATCCCCAAGTAGACTTTAAGGGAACAATAGAAGAATAGGGATACACATAGAAGAATGGTCATAAAAGAGAAAGAAAGGAGAGGGAGAAAGAACTACAGTGCTAATATTGCTAATCTAGCAGGACATCCGCCTCTCGATCTTGCTGATCACTATTTTGAGAAGGAGAGCAACATGCCAAAGGAGCGATATTGATTACAACAAATGGAGCTATCACAAGATCCAAACATCGACTATGCTTAGGTTGTAAGTCACTTTGTTCGAGTCTAGGAGCTAGGATTAAAGTTTGTGAAAACTCATCCAATAAATGTTTGTCCACATCAACATACTCATACTCACTATCAAAAGCATTAGGAGTTGTACTACCATTATAAATAATATTTTCACCCATTTCTTCATCAAAGTTTAAAGCAAGATGAGTAAGAACATGAATAGGAGTAAAACCATCACATGTTTTATGCAACTTATGATTTGGAGATGTTGGTTGAAAATCTTTCTTAGGAGAAAAGGGAATCATGTCAATTGTTAGAGTCTGAGGAGACTGAGTATTTTGAGGGATAGCTTCACGAGCTTGAACATGGCATTCTCTCACACAACCATTTTGTCGAGTCTTAGTGGAAAGATGAGAGGAAGAAGGAACACTTGAAAAATTAGGAACATGTCTCCCCTTCATAGTTGAAGGTTTAGTTTGAGGTCTTTTCAGTTGAACAATATGAGAAGTAGGCTCTTCTCTCGATAAAAGGAAGGAGGTGGAACTGCACCATAGAAAGGAGGAATATTAGGTGTAAGGAGGAGACCAAGTCCATCACGAGGATATAGGTCTAACCTTAGGAGGACTATTTTGGTTCTCCTTAAGAGAAGGTAAAGTCACATCCATAGGAGTAGGTGGACAATTTTCCTTAGGAGGGAGATTAGTTCTATCCAAGAGAGGAAGAACCTCATCTTGAAGAATAATAGGAATTTCAATTGTTGGAGATCTAGGTTTACATAAGGATAATATCATATCATTCTTTCATTTTTGATAAGATTGAAAAAGAGCATCGCTCCTTGATGGAAGAAATTGAAATTGTTTAGGCCAAAAGACATCAATAGGAACATCGGGGCTTCTTTCTGATGGATGAAATAAGATATGATTCACGGTTATGATTTATACATTGTGAGGAAATTTAAGACACTTCTAGATTAGCAATGTAACAGACTTCATGGAAGATAGCCAAGGATAGCCCAACTTCACAGAGAATTGCTCAGAAGAAGGTATGATAACAATGTCAAAATCCATGGATTTAGCATGAAACTCAATAGGAAGAGTGATAGAACCAATGGTAGGACAAGAGAAGCCATCAAATAACTTCAAAACTACATTAGAAGAATCATATAGTGGTTTACGCAATCATAAAGTGAAAAGATACTCTTCAATCATGACATTAACCATGCAAGAGGGATAAATAAGGGCACCATGACAATGGATATTCTTAACCTTTGCAGCTATGTATAAAGGGCCATCAGGTGCTCTAATGGTCTCACTAGGGTCAAATGTAATACAAGGATCCCTAGGTGAATCTTGTGTCTCTACCATATTAAACAAGTTTGGAGCGATAAAGGTGAATTCTTTAGAAGAGAGAGAATTAGGCACAATCTCAATAATGTTATGAGATGGCAAGGGATCAGTGAAAATCTTAAGATTTTGATTAGGAGGAGCAAATAATTTATTCCCTTTATCATTCACAGCTGCCACATATATAGTATTATTATCAATCAAGTCCTAAATCTTATTATTCAATGCAAAATATTTCTCAGTATCATGACCAGGTTGACGATGAAATTGGCAAAAGGAATTGTTATCAAATTAAGGAGATGTAAGTTTGGAAGGATCAAGTTGTTTTATAGGAGGAAGTTTGATAACATTTCTATGCAACAACTGAGACATAATACTATGTATAGATTCATTCAAAGGAGTAAACTATCTTTCTCTTTGGAAGAATTTTGAAATAGAAGGCACACCTATTGCAACATTCACATGGTTGTTGTTGATTGGATCATTGAACTTGATGAAGATTTTTGTTAGTTTGAACTTCGTAAATGGTTGTTGAATAGTCTCCCCCTTCTCACTCGGAGCCATAGGAATGGATTTTGCCATTTGACTCACAACCAGTTGATAGTTGTGGAGTGTTGCTCACAATTGCAGAAAGGAAGTAAACTCAAACAAAAAAAACTTTTCCCTTATATCTTTTTGCAAATTAAAAATTAAAATTCTTTGAATATCATTATCAAGTACATGAAAAGAAATTTGAGTACACAAATGCTCATATCTACCAATGAAATCAGTCACTTTTTATTTAACATCTTGTTTAATATGCATGAAATCAGTCAAAGTAATTTTAGGACCAATATTGTTTTGAAATTGTTGGATGAAAGCATTTGCTAGTTGTTGAAAAGAAGTGATAGAATAAGAAGGCAAAGAGAAATACCATTGTAAGGCCTTATCTCTTAGTGTTCTTATAAATAATTTTTCAAGCAATCATTGATCATAAGCAAAATCAGTGCACAAGGTTTGAAATGTTTTGACATGCGTAAGAGGATCACCTTTTTCATTATAGAGTTCCAATTGAGGGATCTCAACATGTTTAGGTGGCACGACTTTAACAATATCAAGAGAAAGTGGGCTCCCAACATCAAAGGTGGGCACACTAAACTTGGATTGACTCATGGATGCAATCTGTTGTTGTTCTCTACCATAGGTCTAGGGTGCTTGATGTTCTCTACCATAGTAGGATTCAAAATAAATTCAGGTACAGAAGATGAAGATGCGATTTCAAAAGATAAATACCTCTTACTTGAAATTTGAATACCTGAAAAGCACTTCGATACTTCGCCTTAGAATGCCCTTGCTCAATTTTGTGCTCTTTGAATGTTTGAATGCTTTGTGAGTCAAAAATGAGGGTTTTCCAATGCTTTATAACCAAAAATTTCTCTAACAACCCCGTTAAACGCTTGTCGGTTAAGATAAAACTTAACACATCTACTGGAAAAGAAGAAATATATCTTCTCACCATGAACTGAGGGTAGAATGCATGATTTTCAACTTGTTGCAATACCCCCTAAGGATTATTCCTTAGTTAGATGAAGAATCTCATACCGGTGGAGGATTATTCTATTCTACCAGTGCAGAGATAGTTTCATCAATTTTCTGATCTCATTTCTTAATCCATTGTTTTGAAAATTCTTGCTTTATTTAATTTACCTTTTCTTTTCCTTTCCCATTAGATCCTTTATTATTCACCAGTGTAGTCTTGCTTCTACAAAATTTTCCAATATTCCCAATGTTGTTACATGCATAACAAGTTACATTATTCCTCTGAATAACTTTTCCATTTCGTTGATCGATTTGTGTTCTGCATTGATTAGATAAATGTCCAAATCTTCCACAAACATAGCATTTCAAATTCATTCTGCAATTGTGAATTATGACTGATTTTATTGTATTTGGAACATTGACCGGTGGGTAAGTTTGTATTTTGATGATTTCCAAATCTGCAGTGATTTGCTCTATGACCAAACTTGTTGCAATTGAAACATTTCCCAGTAAATATATAAGCATTAGGTTGTCTTACCGGTTTACTGTGATCTTGATTATTTGCAGTCCAGAAACTTTCTCCATGTTCAAATCCAAGTCCAATTGTATCTCCATCAGGTTTTTGTCTTTTCAGCATGTCATCAAGTCTTTCTAAACTTTTCTTGAATTTGTCTTCGTATTCCTTTGTAGTGTTCAACTCATTTTCCATAATCCTAACTTGTCTTGTAAGCTCCTCTTTATCATGTTGCATGTGAATTGGATCTATCTTTAGCATATCATTTTCATGATTAAGTCTCAAATTTACATTTTCTCCATCATTAAGTCTCCTAGTCAAGTCTTCTTCATTCTTCTTTCTATCTTCAATATCCTTACATAACCTCATGGTCAGATCTTGCATTTCATTCCTCATGTTAGTGTTCTCTTGTCTCAACTTCTCAGCAATATCTCTAAGTGTTTCCTTTTCATCATCATGATTCTGCATTTTCTCATGAAGTCGTTTCCTCTTGTTTTGTGCTATAACCAGGTTCTCCTGAAGTCCTTTAATGAATTCTTTGGCAGTCCTCAGATCATCTTCAAGTTTTATATTCTTCAATTTTTCTGCATCAAAATCTTCAGGATCTCCTTCCAATTGTTTTCTCAAACTCTCCATCTGTGCTAGTTTTAGAATCTTCCTCAAGTTGTTAAGCTTTTGCAAATAGAGGACTAAGCTCTGATTCCAATTTTTAGATGCAATGACAGTCCCAAAGACACTGAGAGGGGGGGTGAATCAGTGTCTAACCGGTTAATGGAATATTTGAACTTATTTATAACCTTTCAACCCAAATTGATATACCGGTAAACAAGAAATAATGCAGCAAATAGAAATAATAGAGACAACATAAGTGCACACCATAACACAAGATATTTTAATGAGGAAACCCGTTGTGGGAAAAACCTTGGTGGGATTTGTGACCCACAATATTTACTCACTGGCCAATATGAATAATTATTACTTACTGAATAGGGGAAAAACCAGCAAGGTGGATTTAGGTGGTTAGTGCACAAACAAAACACTAAAAGATATTAAAACATGAAACATGCATAAAAACATGAAGACAAAGCTTATACCTTTCTATTTTTAACTCTCCCTCAGATTGAGCTTGATGAAGTGGATGATGAGGATGCGCCCTTGATGCTCCACTTGATGTGCTACTTGCTTGATTTAGATGTGGATTGATCTCCTTTTCTCAACAAGAATAATGGATTTGATAGGATCATTGGATGGACTTTGGATAGATTTGAATTGAAAGATTGGGGAAAGAAGAGGAGAAAAGAGCATCATGACAATGCATGAGAAGTGGATCATTTGTGAGAGAGAATAGGCTCCAATTTATAGATTGGAGAAGGCCAATGGAGGGCCAAGATTGATTTGATCATGGAGGGTTGAGATTGATTTTAGATAGAAGGCATGGATCAAGGGTGCCTTGGGAAAATAAATAGGAATATAAAATTCCTTGGGAAAAAGGGGGTAGAAATTTGAATTTCAAACATGAGGAATTAAAAATTCCAAAATAAGGATGCATTGAGAGATTCAAAGAAATTTGAATTTCTTTGAGAGGCTCAATGTTGATGTGACATGAGTGGGAAATAAAAATTGAGAGATAATGATAATAATGATAATGAGATATTCTACTAGGATTAATTAGGCTGAGTGGGATTAGGAAAAGTGATTTGTAGGAATCACATGACTAGGTTAATTAATTAGAATTAATTAACTGAGTGGGGTTTAGAGGAAATAATTATTGAGATGACTTTAGAAGAATAGGAGAATAATTAATTTATTTGATAAATTAATTATTGGACAATAGTGATAGAATTAATTAAATTAGATTTAATTGATTTTGAGAGGAATGAGGACAACACAATTAAATTAATTAAATATGTTGATAGGCTTAAATTAATTAAACATTAATTTTAGGTGTCTACATTTTGCCCCTCTTTGATATAGCGTCGTGAAATGATGTTATATCAAAGAAGAATAAAACATAGTGGAAGAAAAGGATAAAGACTAGTAGCATGATGCCCGAGTCATGAGATGAAGAAAAGGATAAGGACTAGTAGCATGATGCCCCAATCATGAGATGAGGAAGAATGATGAGAAGTAAGGATGACGAGGAAGCAGTGGTATGCCCTCTCGAGATGACATGTGGGTTTGAAGAAAATGGGTGTGCTCTCGAAAGGAATTAGAAGAATAAGTGATGAAAGGATGAAGATAATGAAAGAGGGAAGTAGGATGAGTTAGAGTGTTGTGAATGAAATGAAACAAAGAAATGATAAATGGATTGGATTTCTTGTTGAGCAAGTATAGAGAGAAAACCTAGATTTGATATTGCCATGGATAGTCTACACCACTATTTATAAGAACCAAGATGATATGAAGATTCGAGGCATGGACCGATGCTCAGTCAAATAGGAATTCCTTGCACACAACAATGCAAGTGTTGATAAACACTAATGCAGGGTTGTCGGTTCATACAAGGAAGACCTTCAAACACACCATGCCATGAAATCTATGTCCCATTATACACCAGCCAAGACATACCAAGATATTGTTGGTATTTTGGTATGGTTTTGTCATTGATGTCAACACCTACTAAAACTCTAGCACTTTGCAGATCCAACAACATTCACCAGCAAGCAAGTGACTTTTGCACAGTCACCGGTATATGGTACACCGGCAGGAAATAATGATCACCGACACTTGGAATGACTTGGAAAACACTTGGTAATGTCGAAGACATTGTTTGGACATCTTATCTTGGAGAATTTTTTATTGGCATATTCGTATTTGCATATTTGTTATTACCAGCAAATAGGTCTAGAGTTACACCAGTAGGTTTATCTTTTCCATATCAGCATGGCATGCTATGGAGATGATTAATTATTGTTGTAAATGCATTAAGATGACATGTTCAATCAGTTATTGCATCGGATATTGTATTGTTTGTAAAATGATTTTATTGTAATATCTTGTAGAGCCGACCTACTAAAATTGGTCTTAGGTTATGGTATAAATGTAAGATCTTATTTGTAAGATCAATGGTGGAATGTGAAAAAGGTTTTGTGTGAAGGTATATGCGAGATTAAGAAGAGCTATACACGAAGACATCATTTGAAGGTAAAGCTAGGTTTTTGTGAAAGCATATCAGAACTACACTGGTATTGAATCTAGCATATGAAGATGCTATTTTGAGTAGTACATTCTTATTGGATTTAACCGTCCAATTATAGTCAGTGTGACTCCCATTTGTGTTTGAGCAGTGAGCTCTAGGCGCTTGGCCTTTCTGCATGTGCAGACCCCATTTATGTACACTTACTATCTGCAGTAGTATCATCTGATTGTGGGTAAGATTTCCCACCATGGTTTTTCCCCTTATAGGGTTTCCACGTACAAATATTGGTGTTATGTGTTGTGGATGACTTTGTCGTTTAGTTTCATGCATTAATCTTTATCGGTATTGCATGTATCTGTTAAATCTGCCCACCAGTATAATAGACTATTTCACCAGTATTAAGTAGTAATTTGATTAAGTTATTTTTGGTTTAATATTAGTAGACAACTGATTCACCGCCCCCCCCCTCTCAGTTGTCTTCGGGACCTAACAATTGGTATTAGAGCCTAGTCCTCTTTTTGCAGAAGCTTAACAGCTTGAGGAGATCCAATGTCTACTAACTATTTCAGGAAGGACAACCCTAAACTTGATGGAACCAACTATGGCATATGGAAGATCAGGCTGGAGACACATCTGAATTGCATTGGAAAGGGCATCTGGGATGTTACAAAGAATGGCTATACTGCTCCCACTTCTAGTCAGCCTAATCCACCTAATTTGACTAAAGATGAGGAAAATGATTGCAAAGCAAGAGAAGCACTTTTGAGCGCATTAACTGATCAGCAAATCATGGGATTATTAGATAGATCAATTGTTAAAGCTACTTGGGATCATTTGGAAACACTGAATGAAGGAGATTCCATAGTCAAAATTGCTAAACTTGAAAGCTTCCGAGTCAGGTATGAAAATCTAAAAAATGGAAGAAGATGAAAGAATTTTTGTTTTTATGGAAAGGGTTAATGAAATTGTTTTGGGTATAAAATGTTGTGGAGGAACCTTAAGTGAAGATGAAATTGTTTCAAAAGTTTTAGGAGGATTTCCACCGGCATATAAAATGAAGGTTATTGCTATAAATGAGTTAAGAACAATGCCTAATACATTAGTAACTAGGGATACATTGATTGGAAAACTTTCAGCCTTTGAAATTGAGGAATTTGGTCCTGTTGCTATTGTAAAGATAGATTTAGCCTTCAAAGCATCAACATCATCATTTGACAAATTTGATTGGAAAGCATTTTATGCAAGAGAACTTGAAGAAAGCAGGAAAGAAAATGAAGAAATTGAAGCACTATTTGCAAGAAAAATGCCTAAAGGTCCAGTTGGAAGTAAGTATGAAGGTAAAGCACCCTTCAAATGTTTTAACTACAACAAGATTGGTCATATGGCTTCAAGATGCCCTAATAGACATGATAGACCAAGAGAAGAAGCTAGAAGGACATACAAGCCTAATCCTAAATATCAAAGATATAGATTAAAGAAGAATAAGGACAAATCTTGCTATGTAGCTGATGAAGGAGTGACTGATGATTCTGATGAAGATCCGACAGACAATGGATGGGTTTTTGTTTCTATAATAGAAGATCAACCGGCACCTGCAGTGCAACTGGTAGAATAGGCCTTGGCAGCTAAAATTGAAGTAAAGGATGAATGGATCATTGATTCTGGATGCTCACATCATATGATAGGAGATAAAGGTAAATTCTTGAACTTTCAAGAATATAATGGCGGCTTAGTAAGATTTGGAGATGACAAAGCTTGTCAGATCAAAGGTAAGGGTTCAATATCTCTTGATGATAAGCATAACACTGACAATGTTTACTATGTTGAAGGTTTAAAGCATAATCTCTTAAGTGTTGGTCAATTAGTTGAGAAAGGATTTCAGTTACAATTTAAGAATGGAAAATGCAAAATCATAAACAAAACTAGTTTAGAAATTGCAACCGGCAATCAGACTAGAGGTAATATCTTTCATTTGAATAACAGTGAAAAGACATGCTTGATTGCATACATTGATGAAAGTTGGTTATGGCATAAGAGACTCTACCATGTAAATTTTGATTGTATGGTAAAAATCAGTACTACTAAGGCAGTTAGAGATTTACCTAAAATTGTCAAACCTCACAACACAGTATGTAAGGAATGTCAATTTGGAAAACGGGTTAGATCTAGTTTCAAAAGTATTCCAGAAAAATCAAATAATGCTCTTGATTTAATTCATACTGATTTATGTGGTCCAGCTAGAACTAAAAGCTTACAAGGTGATAGATATTTCATGCTAATCATTGATGACTATTCTAGAATGTGTTGGGTAACTTTTCTCAAAGAAAAATCAGAAGCACTTGGAAAGTTTAAACTATTCAAAGAAATGGTTGAAAATGAAACCGGTAAGAAAATCAAATGTTTAAGATCAGATCAAGGAGGTGAATTTACATCTAAGGAATTTAATACATTATGTGAAATGAATGGAATCAGAAGACAGCTATCAGCACCTCAGACACCACAACAGAATGGAGTTGTTGAAAGGAAAAATAGAACTATCCTGGATGCAACCAAGAGTATGTTATCAGAAGCAAACTTGCCACATGTATATTGGAGAGAGGTAGTAAGTACAACAGTCTATACATTCAACAAATTTCACACCAAAGGTGAAACCGGTAAGACCCCTCATGAACTATGGTTTGGTATTACTCCCACTCTTAAATACTTCAGAATATTTGGAAGTAAATGTTACATCAAAAGAGATGAGTACATTGGGAAATTTGATCCTAGAAGTGATGAAGGAATATTTTTAGGTTATTCATCTAAGAGCAAAGCATATAGATTTTTTAACAAGAGATTGCAAAAAATTATTGAAAGTACAAATTTAAAGATTGATGAACAATTCAGAGGAACTTCAAGGTATATAGATTCTGAACCAGCAACAGAAATTCTAACAAATGAACCTACACCAAATCCACCATTACAGAGTGAAGATCCAATTACATCGGTATCATCTGAAAGTTCCACTATAACCGAGGAACAACAACAAACAAAGACACCTCGGTATGTAAGACTGAATCATTCTGAAGATCAGATAATTGGAAACAAATACAAAGGAGTTATGACAAGAGGAAGATTGGCAAATGAAGAGGTATGTCTTATGTCTCAAATTGAACCATCATCAATTAATGAGGCATGTGAAGATAAATATTGGACTAAAGCTAAGAAGAACTAGAGCAAATTGAGAAAAATAACACTTGGACATTAGTTCCCCAGCCTAAAGATAAAAATG
This sequence comes from Cryptomeria japonica, assembly GCF_030272615.1. Classification (NCBI taxonomy): domain Eukaryota; kingdom Viridiplantae; phylum Streptophyta; class Pinopsida; order Cupressales; family Cupressaceae; genus Cryptomeria; species Cryptomeria japonica. The sequence continues at coordinate 159,204,568 of NC_081414.1, forward strand.
TAATTGGAACAAAATGGGTATTCAGAAACAAACTTAATGAAGATGGTAAGGTTATCAGAAATAAAGCAAGACTAGTGTGTAAGGGATATTCTCAAAAAGAAGGAGTTGACTATAATGAAACCTTTGCACCAGTAGCTAGAATTGAGGCAATTAGATTGTTTTTGGCCTTTTCAACACATAAGAACTACAAAGTGTATCAAATGGATATTAAATGTGCATTTCTGAATGGAGATCTTGAGGAGGAAGTCTACATTGAACAACCTGATGGATTTTCTTTGACAGATAACAAAGATATGGTTTGCAGGTTAAAGAAAGCTTTGTATGGATTGAAGCAAGCTCCAAGAGCTTGGTATGCCAGATTGGATAAGTATCTTTTGAAGATTTTTTTTTCAAAAGGTAATGCTGGCAATAACTTATACTATAAAGTGACTAATGATGACATCCCAGATATAGAAGTTTTTGTTGATGATATAGTCTTTGGAGGAGAAGATGGATTGTGTACAGAATTTTCTATTAAAATGCAGCAAGAATTTGAAATGTTTGTGATTGGTGAAATAAGATTCTTTTTAGGATTGCAGATTTCATAGACTGACAAAGGTATATTCTTGAGTCAATCAAAATACTTAAAAGAGTTACTTAAGAAATTTGGGATGGAGAACTCTAAACTGGTAAGCACACCCATGACTACAAATGACAAACTATCTTTAAGAGATGAATCTACTCTTGTTAATCCAACAAGGTACAAATCTATGATAGGAGGTTTACTGTATTTAACACAAACAAGACCTGATATTATGAATGCAGTATGTATTGTTTCAAGATTTCAGAGTAATCCTAGAGAAAATCATGAATCAATAGTAAAAAGGATTTTTCGGTACTTACAAGGCACTACAAATCTTGGATTATGGTATCCTAGAGATGAAAAATTTGACCTATGTGCATACACAGATGCAAATTGGGTAGGAGATGTGGATGATAGAAAAAGAACCACCGACAGAGCATTTTTTCTTGGAAGTAGATTAGTTTCTTGGTTGAGTAAGAAATAGAGTTGTACATCTTTATCAATAGCAAAATCAGAATATGTTGCACCAGCAACTAACTGTACACAGGTACTTTGGCTTAAACAAATGTTGAAAGATTTAAAGGTAAAATGCAAGGAACCTATAGCTATCTATTGTGATAATGCAATAGCAATTGATATATCTAAGAATCTGGTACTACATTCTAAAACAAAACATGTTTCCATCAAACTAAATTTTCTAAGGGAAAAAGTTGAAGCAAAAGAAATAAACCTGGTTTATGTGAATACTAAAGAACAACTTGCAGATATTTTTACTAAACCTTTGCCTAAGGAAACTTTTGAATACCTTAGAGTATAGCTTGGGGTCATACCCCCACTAGTAGATACTTAGAGAACTGATGTCTGTCATCAACCGACAGAATTAACAGAGATATATTCTTACTCTGGCTTTGATGAGGAAGCTACTTCTCAGGGGGAGTAGTTGGTATATTGTAATTGGTTGGTATTTTGTATATGGACTTGATTTTTTTTGTAACTTTGGCATTTGATGTCAAAGGGGGAGAGATATCTATTGGAAAAACACATTATCTTTTGGGAAGAGATTGGTATAGAAAAGAATAAGGAAATTCATATTACTCTCAGGTAGAGAGATTGTTACTTTGGGGAGATTATTGGTTTTTATACTTGGCATTTCTATTTTGGCACTTTGATGGTTTTTCCATCTTGTGTTGCCATCAATGCCAAAGGGGGAGATTGTTGGTATTTTGGTATGCTTTTGTCATTGATGTCAACACCTACTAGAACTTTAGCACTTTGGAGATCCAACAACATTCACCGACAAGCAAGTGACTTTTGCATAGTCACCGGTATATGGTACACCAGGAGGAAATAATGATCACCGACACTTGGAATGACTTGGAAAACACTTGGTAATGTCGAAGACATTGTTTGGACATCTTATCTTGGAGAATTGTTTATTGGCATATTCGTATTTGCATATTTGTTGTTACCGGAAAATAGGTCTAGAGTTACACCGACAAGTTTATCTTTTCCAAATCAGCATGGCATGCTATGGAGATGATTAATTATTGTTGTAAATGCATTAAGCTGACATGTTCAATCGGTTATTGCATTGGATATTGTATTGTTTGCAAAATGATTTTATTGTAATATCTTGTAGAGCCGACCTACTAAAATTGGTCTTAGGTTATGGTATAAATGTAAGATCTTATTTGTAAGATCAATAGTGGAATGTGAAAAATGTTTTGTGCAAAGGTATAAGCGAGATTAAGCAGAGCTATACATGAAGACATCATTTGAAGGTAAAGCCAGGTTTTTGTGAAAGCATATCAGAACTACACCAGTACTGAATCCAGCATATGGAGATGCTATTTTGAGCAGTACATTCTTATTGGATTTAACCATCCAATTGTAGTCAGTGTGACTCCCATTTGTGTTTGAGCAGTGAGCTCTAGGCGCTTGGCCTTTCTACACGTGCAGACCCCATTTATGTACACTTACTATCTGCAATGGTATCATCTGATTGTGGGTAAGGTTTCCCACCTTGGTTTTTCCCCTTACAGGGTTTCCACGTACAAATATTGGTGTTATGTGTTGTGAATGACTTTGTCTTTTAGTTTCATACATTAATCTTTACTGGTATTGCATTTATCTGTTAAATCTGTCCACTGATATAATAGACTGTTTCACCGATATTAAGCAGTAATTTGATTAAGTTGTTTTTGGTTTAATATTAGTAGACAACTGATTCACCCCCCCCCCTGTCAGTTGTCTCTGAGACCTAACAGATATAGGATGGTCAAGGCATTCTTGAACAAGTATAGTCCTGGGACACAAGATGAAAACAAAGCGAAAAGCTCAAGCATGCAAATAACATGCAGATGACCAACTTACTGTGTGGGGGAAAAAGTGACACTAAGCAAACATGCCCTAATCTCACTTTCAATCACACATTTGCAGAATACGAAAGAGCCTAGAGGTATCACACAATTGGCTACTTCTTTTTGTGGAAGAGAGAGCCACGAGATACCTATTAGGATTTCTATTCCTTTGTTGTAATTGAAAGATAAAATGATGCAAGTTCAATCCCTAACCCCAAAGTGCAAGTATGAACTAATAACAAGATTGCAGAATTGAACTTAAACAATGGAAAGCTGTAAACACAAGGACAAGGAAAGAATGCAAATGCGTACCCAGTGTTAAAATATGAGTGAAAATGTTCAGGATGGGGGCGCGGGCCCCACTGTCCTGATTCTGCCCCTGAAACTGTTCCGGAAACTGCTATTTTTTGCACTCTGGAAAAGCTGTCAAAAATGCTGAAAATGCTGTCTGACAGAGGGACCAGGGCACCCAGCGCCCCTGTCCCAGGGAATAGGGTGCCCAGCACCCCTATCCTGGTAGGACCAGGGCGCCCCACGCCCCTGTCCTGGTCTTTTGCTCTGAAATTTGGTGGGAAGGTCTGTCTCCGTCTGCTTCTTCCGGATCTGTAACTTACGACATCGTCCGAGTCTCGAAACCTGCACTTATATCTGAAAAGGGTATGGGCAGCTATATAGGGTTTTGCCTTAGTCAAACCCTCACTTCGGTGATTTCCACCTCCATGAATAGCCAAGTTGTATTGTAAAATGTATTGTGTGTGCAGACCTAGTGTGTATGCAAGGTCCTAAAATGCAAGCAAGCAAACTAGAGCAACCTAGAAAGTAAACCCTAATTGCTTGTAAATGATAATGTAAATGCTCTAAATCAAGATGCAAAGTGATCTAAAGCATGAATAAAGGATATATATTGAAGCTTATGCAAAGACATGAAAACAACATGAAATCATACCCAACCCTCAAGGGAGGAGTACAAGCCAATCTTTAGTCGGTAATCTCCTATTGCTCTTCAATGTCTTCAAAGCCCTAAATGGATGAATGAAATTGATGAATTCTTGATGGATGGATGTTGAATGTTGTTGAAGTCTTCAAAGATATGCTCTTTGGCTACATAGAAGGTCCTTGAAAGCCAAAATTCGGATCCTTTCAAATGAAGAAAGAGAGCTCTTATATATGAAACCCTAGGTCTTAATTTCAACTTTTGGCCGACCTAGAGATTGAATCTCCTGCCAATTTCTTGGGGTTAAGCTTTATTTTATGATTGGATCGCACTCCTAAAATTTTGGGAAAAATGTCCGGGACCATGTGCACTCCGGGCGCCATGGTCCTCTCCGGGCGCCATGATCCCGACAACTTTTCACCAAATTTTCAGGGCCATCAGATATGATGATTTTAGAGCGAATCTCGAAGTTACAAGTGATTTTGAGACATTTTGACCCCGAAATCAAGCCCCCAAGTTCAAAATAGGACCTAATTAGGGTTTTTGATTAAATGATGTATTGGAAGAATAAAATGAAAAGGGAACACTTTAATGAAAGGGCCCAACTTTATGATGTGGAAGATGATGAAATAGAACCTTAGACCTAATTAATTTAATTAATTAAGTGCTAAAGGGGAAATGCAATGCAAAATGCAAAATGCGCCAAGGCGGGTGCTAAACTAGGTGTGAAATTGTACCACCCTAGCAAGTGCGTACAATTTACGACACTACATTTAGCCCCCACTTTAGCGGTCATATGAACACTACGTGCATATGCAAGCTAAAGTACAGAAAAGTAAACATTATTTGAAAAAGGATATATCCATAAGTCTATCAAACGAAGCCCCTAGCGGTATCTGCAATACACAGTTAGGAACCGCACCCTACAAAACACACGTTAGATCACAAAATCACCTAATGCTTACTAAGGAAGGTGATGAAAATTCGAGGGTAGCTATATGCCCCCCCTGTTTCGGCTTGCTAATTTTAGTGAGTTGAAACAGGGTATCATGTTTACCACTTCGAATTGTTAAAGAATATTGATGACAAATGCTCACAAGAAGATTTGATATGAGATCAAAAACTAATGGAGAATCATTTGGTAAGAAAGAGGACTAAATCTCAATTCCAACACAACAAAGAGTGTGAGGATTCGAGAGTTCTCTAACACAAGATGAAGGATGTAAATGGAAACAAAATGTAAAGAGAAGAAAAGAAAGGAAAAAAGCATGAATACACACATTGGTGATCCATGAGAAGAATAGTGAGAGAGAAAACATGGACTTCTCACCCCTAGATCTTGTCTAGGTGATCCATGGGAAAAGGACATGGAAAGCTAGCCCCTAGAGTCTATCTAGGTGATCCATGTAAGGGAGGAGAGTAAGAAAGTCTAGTCTTATGCCGCTAGCTCCACTCAACCTCGTGCATGTGTGTGTAAGGGAGGTTAGAAGCACCTCATAGGAGTCTATGCTCGAGTATGCTACAACCTGTATATGTATAGTACAAAAACGTGACATCTCGCTCTAAGAGTCTGTGCTCTGGTTTCGAGAATGACCCATTGCTCAAAAAGTGTAACGTTTATGTCATAAGCAAAGTAGAACAAGGATACCTACCTTAATCACAAAAGAAGATACCCCAAAAATGCAACAATGTCATAGATCCAAGCAAGAGAGTTTTTTTTTTTTAACTCTTTAAGCAAGGATAAGATAGTTGAAAAGGGATATCTTGTAGTATGTGTAAAGGAGATCCTTAGAGGAGAAGAGATCTTTGTACAAAAGACACCTATCCCCAAGAGGAATTGTCTTAGACAAATATAACATCTTCTAGAACAAGACAAAGAAGAGAATAAGAATGCAATACTTCCTTCTTTCACGAGGTGAAAGTGATTCTTAATGAAGGATGATGCTCTTTTTAACCCAATTGGGAGAGTGAATTCATTATGGATGTATTTTACCAAGTGCAAAAGAGGTTGTAGTCAAGGATTTACACCTCTTGAACAAACAACAACAAATGCATACAAGGAATAACATCAAGTAATAAATCTCACACCATCCACAAAATAGGAAAAGGTGGATCCTTAGATAAAAATAAGGAAAGATCATTGCCTCCCAAGGATAAGGACAATGAGAAGGACTTACACAATCTTCTAGGGAGAGATTTGGACATAAGCAAAAGAAGAGATGTATGAAATCACTCTTGTCCCCATAGGAACAAGAGATAACATAGAAAATTAGGCTATTATGTTGCTTCAAAAATATGATTGCACTTGAAATTGTACCATCATGAATGACAATGAGCCCCCAGTAAATGAGCTACCAATGTCACATAATGATGAGCAACATAATAGCCATTAATGTTATTTAAAGACATGATGGATTGAATGAGGTATTTGAATATGACATGCTAAATGCTCAACTATAAGTGAGATCACAAACATGTATAAAATGATAAAAATTGAAGAAGAAAAGTCACAAGAAATCTTAGAAGAGGGATGAGTGTAATTTATTAGAGCCTTATCCCTAGAGGAAAGGACTTTATGATGAATAGGGGATAAAGATTCATAAGTGGAATTAGAAATTTGAGGGGAGTCATAAAGAGATTTGTTCATCGCCAAGATTTCCTTATGAGGGGAATGAGAGTTGATAGAAGTAGAAGATGATTTAGTTGAAGTGAGATCATCATCACTACTAAATATAGCATTCACATTGAGAGATGGTCTTTTAGATTCTTTGGTACATTTGCAGGGATTATAGCCGAGTCCAAAGGCATAATTGTGAAAATTAGTCTCTAGAGGAACTTTTATCCCTTGTTCATGAGCACCACAACCATTTCCATGATACCCATGCTTAGCAAAAATGCGAAAACCACGACCATAATGATCAGCCATTTCAGGAAGAGAAGGTGGTTTTTCATAAGACAAAGAATCAAACTCTTCATAATTAGAGGTGTGAGGAGAAGAAGTTTGAGAAGCGGCCACAAAATTATTACTCATAGGTTCAGATAAGATTGATTGATCTCTAGTTTCTTCCTTCTTTTTAAGTTTAAGCTCTCTAGGAGGAACCCTATACTCACCTACAAAGGTGGGATTAAAGTCAAGAGATCCCCAATCGTCTTCTGCGAGAACCTTCTCAGAATCAAAAGCCTTTTCATATGTAGACTCAAGTCGAGAAGGATCTTCTTCAGGAGCTTTAGACTCATCCAAAGAATTTTGATTATCAGAGGGTGATGATTCATCCATAGGTATCTTGTTTAAAGAGTCATCATTAGAAGAGGAAGATTTAGAAGAACTCCCTTTGGAAGTAGATGTTTGCAAACAAGCCTGAAGATTAGTATCACCTATCAAGGTATATGTCTTATTGTTATAAATAAATTTAACTTGTCTATGCAATGTAGAGGGGATAGCTTGCATACTGTGAATCCAAGGTCTCCCTAATAACAAGTTGTATGTTAGATTTCCTGACATAACATGGATAGGAGTAGGCAAAGTAACAGGTCCCACTGTGATGGGTAAGGTGATAATACCTAGTGAAGACTTAGCCACATTATCAAAGCCTCGAATAGGATGAGAATCAGGCTCAATAAGGGATGTATCCACATTCATCTTATGCAATAGATTAATGCTACACACATTAAGGCCAGAACCATTATCTACTAGTGTTTGCCTTATAGCAGTGTCATTTATGATAACCACAATCATCAAGGGATCATATTGATGTTGAATTTCACTAGTAGGCAATTCATCTCGAGTAAACACAATTTGAGCTTTAGGATTCATCACAGAGTTAACCAAAGACACTATATTACTAGAGGTATTAGGTGGAGGAACATTCAAATCTTTCAAGGCATCTTGTAACATTCCATGATGAACATAAGAAGTTTGGATCAAATCCCAAAGGGATATCTTAGCAGGGGTAGCTTTAAGTTGTTCTATGAGATCATATTCCTTACCAAGAACTTGTGAAATACGTGGAGCTTGCGGAAGAATTGGTTGAGAAGGAGGAAGTGAAGTTGGGATAACTGGAGGAGGATTAGGTTGCCTATTGTTTCTTGTGTTATAGATATGAGCAACCACATGATAACTCTCTCTAGTCAGTTGCTTAGCATACTCATAAGGGCTCTTAGTAGAATAACCTCCTTGCATAGTAATAATAGGTTTGTTAGGAGTGCAAAAAGAATCATTAGCATAACCACCTTGAACCACTAAGATAGGCTTATTTAAAGGTTGAGAATTTTGAAAAGGACAAGCACCTTGGACAATAAAGAGAGGTTTGTTAGGTGTTTCATTCACATGTATCAAATTGATTGAGGATGGTTTAGGGGAATGAACAAAAGTGTTGGAAGAATTGTTGATAGTCTTCTCTTGCACTAAAATCTCATCACGGATCAAATCAATTTTAGGAGAGAGACAAGGGATAGGCATTGATGTTCTAGTAGGAAGAGTAATACTAGGAAAGGTCATATCATCCTCTATCATCAAAGGATCTACATGGGGAATAAACTCTCTAGGAGAAGGATCAACATTTCTCTCTAAAGTCTCACTTTTGAGAGGGAGATCTTTGAAAGAGATGTTAACCATCTTGCTTTGAACTAGGGTTTCCTTATGAGTAGAACCAAGTTGAGGAGAGGGAGATGCTTTATTTTTAGAGAGAGAATAACTGAGATTCAAGGAAGGTGAGAAACTATCAAGGGAGTTTTCAATCTTGATTTCATCCCCTTTGGCTAGGGTTCTCTCATGTGGTAGAGAATAATCTACACCTTCTTCTAATGGTTCATCCCAAATAGAGAATTTGTTGAAAGGAATGTTTGAAGTATTGTTAATTTCGGGAGAGGAAATAACATTGTTTATTAATTCCTCATCCTTAGGAGGGAGAGCATCAATAGATGTGTTAAACTCATCCTCTTTCCTCAAAATATGTTCAATATGATCTTTAGGGGAGAGAGAATTAAGGAAATTGCTTATTATTTCATCTTCTTTCTCTAAGGGATGCTTATGGGTAAGACAAACTTTAGGAGAAGGGTAAGCATTTATCATTAATTCATCATCTCTAGTGGGAATTTTGTTGGAAAAGGAAATGCCATCACTAGGAAATGTAGGGATAATGTCATCTTCTTGCACAAAAGGATCCTCATGAAGGGAGTGTTTTTTAGGAGGAACATGAACATATTTCTCCAAAGATTCATGCTTAGGAAGGAGATCTTTGAAAGAAGTGTTCATAACCTCTTGTTGCACTAACATGCCCCCATTGGAAGGACCAACTTTAGGAGAAAATAAGTCAATGTCCATCAATACCTTTTCACTTAGAGAGGCATCATGTAGGGAAGGTGAAGTAACATTAAGAAAGGTGTTTATGATATCATTCTCTTCCTCTAGGATAGCTAAATAGGAAGGGCACATTTTAGGAGAATTGTCAAGATCACTCTTAAAGTCTTCATCCTTAGAGCATGGGAGAGTCTCAAAGGGATTGGTAGCAACTCTTTTAGGCACTAAAATGTTGTTATAGATGGGGGGAGGTTCTTTAGGAGAAGGAAAAATTGAAACAAGGGAAGCTAACCCATTATCACATCTATGAAATGAATGCATCATGACAACAATTTTCCTCTTTCAAATGATAACACATGTAAAATAGAAGGAAATGTTGAATTTAAGCACTTAGAATGTAGATTTAGAAAATTAAATTTATGATTCAAAGGAGTTCCTATATCAAATTTGAAATTATTGACCCAGAATTAAGCTATCCACAAGATCAACTTTGAATTGAAAAATTAGGGTTTTAGCAAAAATTTCCTCTAAATTTTTTTGAATCTTGCAAGAAATTAAAACTTGTAAATACAAATTTGAATTTGAAATAGCATAAAGACTCAAATTTGAAAACATAAATCAGAATTAGAGAAGATTGGAGTTCACGTCGGGTTCACCAAAAATGTGTGGGGGAAAAAGTGACACTAAGCAAACATGCCCTAATCTCACTTTCAATCACACATTTGCGGAATACGAAAGAGCCTAGAGGTATCACACAATTGGCTACTTTTTTTTGTGGAAGAGAGAGCCACGGGCTACCTATTAGGATTTCTATTCCTTTGTTGTAATTGAAAGATAAAATGATGCAAGTTCAATCCCTAACCCCAAAGTGCAAGTATGAACTAATAACAAGATTGCAGAATTGAACTTAAACAATGGAAAGATGTAAACACAAGGACAAGGAAAGAAAGCAAATGCGTACTCGGTGTTAAAATCTGAGTGAAAATGTTCAGGACGGGGGCGCGGGTGCCACTGTCCTAATTCTGCCCCTGAAACTGTTCCGGAAACTGCTATTTTTTGCACTCTGGAAAAGCTGTCAAAAATGCTGAAAATGCTGTCTGACAGAGGGACTAGGGCACCCAGCGCCCCTGTCCCAGGGACTAGGGCACCCAGCACCCCTGTCCTGGCAGGACCAGGGTGCCCCATGCCCCTGTTCTGGTCTTTTGCTCTGAAATTTGGTGGGAAGGTCTGTCTCCGTCTGCTTCTTCCGGATCTGTAACTTACGGCGTCGTCCGAGTCCCGAAACCTGCACTTATATCTGAAAAGGGTAGGGGCGGCTATATAGGGTTTGCCTTAGTCAAACCCCCGCTTCGGTGATTTCCACCTCCATGAATAGCCAAGTTGTATTGTAAAATGTATTGTGTGTGCAGACCTAGTGTGTATGCAAGGTCCTAAAATGCAAGCAAGCAAACTAGAGCAACCTAGAAAGTAAACCCTAATTGCTTGTAAATGATAATGTAAATGCTCTAAATCAAGATGCAAAGTGATCTAAAGCATGAATAAAGGATATATATTGAAGCTTATGCAAAGACATGAAAACAACATGAAATCATACCCAACCCTCAAGGGAGGAGTACAAGCCAATCTTCAGTCGGTAATCTCCTATTGCTCTTCAATGTCTTCAAAGCCCTAAATGGATGAATGAAATTGATGAATACTTGATGGATGGATGTTGAATGTTGTTGAAGTCTTCAAAGATATGCTCTTTCGCTGCATAGAAGGTCCTTGAAAGCCAAAATTTGGATCCTTTCAAATGAAGAAAGAGAGCTCTTATATATGAAACCCTAGGTCTTAATTTCAACTTTTGGCCGACCTAGAGATTGAATCTCCTGCCAATTTCTTGGGGTTAAGATATATTTTATGATTGGATCATGCTCCTAAAATTTTGGGAAAAATGTCCGGGACCATGTGCACTCCAGGCGCCATGGTCCTCTCCAGGCGCCATGGTCCTGACAACTTTTCACCAAATTTTCAGGGCCGTCAGATATGATGATTTTAGAGCGAATCCCGAAGTTACAAGTGATTTTGAGACGTTTTGACCCCCGAAATCAAGCCCCCAAGTTCAAAATAGGACCTAATTAGGGTTTTTGATTAAATGATGTATTGGAAGAATAAAATGAAAAGGGCACACTTTAATGAAAGGGCCCAACTTTATGATGTGGAAGATGATGAAATAGAACCTTAGACCTAATTAATTTAATTAATTAAGTGCTAAAGGGGAAATGCAATGCAAAATGCAAAATGCTTCAAGGCGGGTGCTAAACTAGGTGTGAAATTGTACCACCCTAGCAAGTGCATACAATTTACGACGCTACACTTACATCTCTTGCCAAGAGTAGGACATGGATTTGGATAAACTATCGGACTAGGGAGGGAGGCATCCCGATGGGTAGGCGATGGATTGATTGATGGATGACAAAAGACAAGTTGGATGCACGAGGTTTGCAGATGAGAGGATTGCCACTTGGATTTTATTAGGAAAGGATGGATGGGTGCTTGGATTAGGCACAAGTCAATGCAAGCTCAGGTAGATGGGGAAAGCTCAGTTTGATGGATTGGATAAGATTGGAAGAAGGATAAATGATTAGATAGGATGAGAAGGGGGATGGATGACTGAGTAGGATTGGATTGGGGATGGGATTAATGATTGAATTGGAAGAGGTGGAGAATGTGATTGGATAAGATAGGATTGGATTAGAAATTGGATAGGATGGCATGGATTGGTGGATAGGATTTGATTGAATGGAACCAATGACAAGGGAGAACCAATGGATGGGTAAGAGGATGGATGAATGGAAGAAGGGAGTTATTGTTTAGGTAGGAGACATATGGATGGAGTGGATGGATGGATATGTATAGGATATGGAGGATTGGAGGGTAGGGTGATGGAGACCCAAGGACTATGCTGCAAAGGAGTGCAATACCCCTCACTAGAGGTAGTGGAATTAAGGATGCAATGAATGGTGGATAAAGATGTATGAGGTGGGAGGATAATGTGTAATGGATATGGATGGTAGAGGACTTAAGGCTTGTGTGCTCCAAAGAATGCATGCATATACATTATTTTGCCTCTTATATGATCAAGATGAAAGATATGAATGGAGGATTTATTTTGATAGGATGAGGGTTATGAGATGGAGGATATGGATAGGATAGTCAAGATCAAAGATAGGAAAGGAGAATAGACTAAGATATGATGTAGATGGATGGGAGGATTGTGTGGATGAAGCTTGCCCCCAAGTGTAGAGTGCAAGGGGATGAGGGGATTAGACATGACACTTGTTTGCCAAGTTTTCATCATGGTACTTACCCAAGGTACCACAAGAAGTGGTTTTCACCATTGGATGAAATGATTTTTGTTTACTTTTTTTTTTTTTTTTTTTTGAATTTTTGGAATAGATTGGATGGAGAAGGATAAGGATGAGTGGATATGGAAGATAGTAGATATGTGAAGGAGGAAGGGAGGACTCGAGCATCTAGTTCCATAGATGGCATCCCTTAGTATTTATTTGAAGTGGAGGTATGCTCATAGATGTTGGTAACAATAATTGGGGAGATGAAATGGATAGGGGATGGAAGATAAGGATTTTGAAAGGATAGGACTAATGGAATGGGATTGTGAAAAATGGATGGTGGATAATGGATCAAGTTTTGAAGAATTTGTGGAAGATCAACATTGGCACACACCTTGAAGGGTGGTGGAGTAGTGGGGGAGAGTGTTTTGAATTAGATGGGGGATAGAGTGTGGATTTTGGGAAATGACGACCCAAAATAGAAGAAGGGGATGATGGAGTTGGGATGGTGGATTTTTGGACATAAGGACCCAAAATAGAAGAAGGGGATGATGGAGTTGGGATGGTGGATTTTTGGACATAAGGACCCAAAATGGATTTTGATGATGGAGGAGTGTTAGATGTAGGATTGGAGGACTTATGAATGGATGGATCTTTTTGATTAGTAAGTTTGGATGCCAATTTTGATTTTTCTTTGGGATACATTGCCTCTTTGGGAATCCACATAGTTTTTGATTTTTTCTTTTGGGGCCTTTGTGGCCTTTTTGATTTTTCTTTCTTTCAGATTATATTTTTGTTTTCAGCATGTCGTTTTGAGGGGACATGTTGATCCTTTGATTTTTGTGGATTTTGAGCTTTGCTTTTCAGATTGGGCATCCAATTTGCTTCCAATAGCAATGGGATGGATGCATGAGGATGAAGGATTGATGGATTTGACGGATGGGATGGTGGAAAGAGAGTGTTGGGAGGCATCTAAGGATGTGTGCCTTTGTTGATCTTTATTAGGGATTATTTGAGGTGATGGAGTGGTGGATGGAGGGATGTAAGGACCCAATATGGATGGAAGGGATGGAGGATTGAGCATCAGAACATAGGGGCCCAAAATGGATGGAAGGAATGAAGGGTTTAACTTTGGAACATAGGGTCCCAAAATGGATGCGGAAGATGAGGGATAACGAGATTTTGATTGTATGAGGGAAATTTGGATTTAGGAGGAATAGAGGATGTACCAACATCTCGAGCATTATCTTAAGGACCCTTATTATTTTGGAAACACGATGCGAGTCCATTTTGAGGGGGATGAGATGTGGCAGGAAGATTAGTATCTTTAGATGGATTGGGATCATGACATGGAGATGAAGGGATATTTTGATCTTGACTAGGGAGGAAATATATCATGATGAATAATGATGAACAGTTAGTATCGAATTGGTACTAAGAGGGGGGGGGTGAATCCATATAGACAATATAACTTTCCCTAAACCGGTTTGACTACAGACACTGCGCTTAACTGGCAAACAGTAACACCGGTCTAAATCAAAGCACTACCGGTAACACACAGTGAGACTGTGAAGGACCTAAACTGGTAACACTTGGCTTTCCACACAATCTAACATCTTATTTCCACTTCACCCATATGCATACACTAGTACTCTATCATAAGAAATATAATAACTTGCTAGTTCAACATGATCTACCACTTGACAGAAAATAACAAAGCATCACATGAAAAGGCATCACACATGACACACATATTTTTCACGTGGAAACGCAACTGGGAAAAAGCACAGTGGGGATGAATACCCACAAGCTGTTCTTTGAACCCTTTTGAAGTTCGCTCTGTTAGGAGCCTAGTCCGGTTAAAGACTATTACAATGATCCTGCTAGGGATCACCCGGTTAAGGGATGGCTAAATACCCGGTTAAGGGTTAAACCCTATTAAAGGTTACCTTGTTAGAGGATTTTAAGAAGTCAATGATTTTGAGTCACCCTATTAAAGGATTTACAACAAGCTGGTTAAAGCTACCCTGTTAAGGGATTTTCCAATTGTTGAAGTGGTTAGAGATCAATAGGTATTACAATGATCTGGTAATAACACTCAATGTCAATGCAAACATGCTTTAGTTCCTTCCTTCTGCAATCACACTCTGCAGGTATCTATTCTCATATCTAGTCTGGCAAGAATCATGTATCTCTGCACTTAGATACACACACAAAATTTGCCAACAACCTCAACATGAAAAACAACATCGACCTTATAGGAAACAGATAGGTCGGTAGCATAAACCCTAAACTCTAAACATTTATGTTAAGTAATTTAGTCAGTTCAATCCTGCCCATTGAACACCTTGCATTGAATACAACAGTCTTGAATAGTTCTCAAGACGTTCTCCATCATTCATTTTTCACTGCTTCTTGGAGGCTGATAACCCATCACGCATTCTCCACCATTTACAGAGACTTTGTACATTCCTGAGGTAGATAGGATCAATCTCCTTTATGCAAGATCCTTCACGCGCACAAGGCTGATGTGGCAACACGATCTGTTCTTCATTACAATGCTAACTCATCACACAATGTCATCGATTGAATCACACAGGCTTGGAAAAATTCAACTGGAAACCCTAAAGCTGAGACTACCAACCGGTAGTCATACCATATGAAACCTTCATACAAAACATTCCATATACCGGTTCCCATTCCAACATACCGGTTCACTTGGACAAACATACCGCTTCAGTTTTTCACATATATCGGTTCACAACATCATACTTGTTCTCTTGCTAGTTGCTAACTTCAATATACCGGTTCACTCTTCAGCATATTGACATCAATGACAACATACAATATCATTATGTCGTCATACTCTGCAAATATGCCAACAATATCCCCCTTTGGCATTGATGGCAATATACAAAACTACATCTTCTCCCTAATCTCTTCCATATTATATCTTCAAAACTACAGATATCTTCTCCGCTTCACATCTTCTCCCCCTTTGACAACAATGCCAAAGTGGAGGCACAGACATCCATGATCTACTATGCTCCTCCTCCTGAGGAGTAGCATCCTTCAACACATCAATCCTGAAAAGATTTGACAATGCAATACCTAACTGATGTGGAGCACACACCTTTAGTTGACCTCTTGAAGGGACAGCACCCCTAATTCACCTCTCAAATAGGTAAAAGTAGCCTTTGGTAGAGGCTTGGTGAATATGTCTGCTAACTACTCCTTACTGGAAACATTTTCCAATGCAACCTCCTTGTTTTGAACCTTTTCCCTCAAGAAATGATACTTGAGCTCAATGTGCTTGGTTCTAGCACGTAAAACCAGATTCTTGGAGATGTTAATTGCACTTGTATTATCACAAAATATACTTACCGGTTCAGATACAAGAAATTTGAAGCCATTTAATACATGCTTCATCCAAATTGTCTGAGTGAAATTCATGAAAGCTGCAACATACTCCGCTTCTGCTGTGAACTAAGAGATACAACTCTGCTTCTTACTCATCCATGAGACTAGTCTACCACCAAGAAAGAATGCACCATCGGTTGTGCTCTTCCGGTCATCCACATTACCAGCCCAATCAACATCTGTAAACACTCTCAGGTTGAAATCATTACTGTATGGATACCACAATCCATAATCAATAGTTCCCTTCAGATATCTAAGAATCTGCTTGACTGCAACCAAGTGGGATTCTCTTGGGCTGTTTTGGAACCGTGCAGTAATGCCCACTGCATGTGCAATGTCCGATCTGCTATGTACTACATAGTGCAACTTACCAATCATTGATCGCTATTCCTTCTCATTTGCTAATGTTGAGTCATCCTCTTTTGATAATTTACAACCGGTCACCATTGGTGTACCAACTGGTTTGCTGTCTTCCATGCCAAAGGTCTTCAACACCTCTTTGACATACTTGGACTGAGTGATAAAGATTCCATCTTTCATTTGTTGAATCTATAGTCCAATGAAGAATTTAATCTCCCCTATAAGTGACATCTCAAATTCCTTCTTCATCTCATCTGCAAAATCATGACTCATCTTGTCATCTCCACCAAAGATTATGTCATCAAAAAATACTTCACAGATCAGAATTTGATCTCCTTCTGATTTCAAGTAGATATTGCTATCTTCACTTGTTCTTTCAAATCCAATCTTCACAAGATGGGAGTGAAAGTGTTCATACCATGCTCTAGGTGCCCGCTTAAGTCCATACAAGGCTTTATGTAGCCTACACACCATGTCACTATCTTTTGATAGGGCAAACCTATCTGGTTGCTATATATACACCTCCTCTTCAAGTATTCCATTTAGGAATGCATATTTTACATCCATTTGATATACTTTGAATCCCTTAAAAGTTGCATATGCAAGAAGCATACGAACTCCTTCCAATCTGGCTACAGGAGCAAAGGTTTCTCCATAGTCTTCTCCTTCTTCTTGGGCATATCCTTTACACACCAGTCTGACTTTGTTTCTAACCACTATGTCATCCTCATTCAGCTTATTTCTAAAAACCCATTTGGTGCCAATGATATTTTTATGCTTCGGTCTGGGTACCAAAGACCATGTACCATTCTTTTCTATCTGGTCAAGTTCCTCTTCCATTTCCTTGATCCAGTCTTCATCTTTATGTGCCTCTTTAAATGATTTAGGCTCAAATTCAAAGATCATACATGAGTTTTCTTTGACCTTTCTTCTTTTAAGAATTCCTGCATCCTTATCTCCTATGATCTGCTTTGGATCATGATTCAACTTAACATACCTAGGGATGATCTTAACAGATTCCTCTTACTTTTCTTCTTCATCCTCATCTTCATCAGTATCATCATCTACTGGTGTAGGAGCACAATTATTGGTACTAGGCTATTTTGCAATTGGTTCCCAGAAGGTTACTACTGGTTCATCTCCTACTTTCTCACTACCGGTTTCCTCAGGTTTCTTAGAGGTTTCATCAACTCTAACATTGATGCTTTCAACAATTCTCTGAGTCCTATTGTTGAAACATTTGAGAGCTTTACTCTTGGTGGAATATCCTAGGAATATTCCCTCATCACATTTTGCATCAAACTTGCTTTGATGTTCACTTCTCTTGATATAACATTTGCTACCAAACACTCTAAAGTAGCTTACCACTGGTGTCTTACCAGTCCAATACTCATAAAGAGTTTTATCTTTACCTTTCTTGATGAGTACCTAGTTCATTGTGTAGACTGTAGTGCTCACCACTTCTCTCCAAAAAGTGTGAGCAACCTTCCCTTGGATCAACATAGTTCTGGTAGCTTCAACCATAGTTCGGTTGTTCCTCTTTGCTAGGCCATTCTGTTGTGGAGTCTGGGTGGCAGACAGTTGCCTCTTGATGCCATTTTCTTCACAGTTCATGTTGAATTCACCGGAAGTGAATTCCCCTCCTTGATCGGTTCTAAGGCATTTGATTCTTTTACCACTTTGTTTTTCTACCAGTGCTTTGAAAGCTTTGAACTTTCCAAAAGCTTCAGACTTATCTTTCAAGAATGTGACCCACATCATTCTTGAGTAGTCATCAGTGAGGATCATGAAGTACCTATCTCCCTACACACTCCTAGTTTTCATAGAACCACACAAATCAGTATGCACAAGATCAAGTAAATTGTCTACAGTGAAAGATTTACCTTTAAAGGTTGAGGAAGACATTTTCCCTAGTTGACACTCTCTGCACAAAGGATTTTCTAGTTTGCTCAGCATAGACAATCCTCTAACTGCCCTAATATTACTGGCTTTCACTATGTTATCAAAATTTACATGGCAAAGTCTCCTATGCCATATCCAGCTATCATCAAACTTAGCCATAAGACATGTACTGATATTTGCATTCAACTGAAATAGGTTACCTTTGGTCTACATACCTATGGCTATCAGTTCACCATTCTTTCCTTTGATTTTGCACACTCCATTTTTGAATTCCAGAGTGAGTCCATTATCATTCAGCTGAGCAACACTCAAAAGGTTGTGTCTGAGACCTTCTACCCAATACACATTGTCAGCACTATTTTTTCCATTTAGAGAGATAGACCCTCTGCCTTTTACCATACATGGTGCATCATTACCAAAATGGACCACACCACCATCATACTCTTCCACAGATAGAAACTTACTCCGGTCACCAGTCATATGGTGAGAACACCCACTATCAATGATCCACTCATTGGAATTATCAAATTGGGAGACAAGAGCCTTCTTGTTAGACACATCTTCCTTGACTGCTACAAACACAATATCTTCACTTTCTTCATCTTCTGATTCCTCATCAGTGACACCTTCATCAACTGCTACAAAACAATTTCTCTAGTTTCCTCCTTTGAATTTCTTGAACTTTTCCAGTTTTTCCTTATTATCACCATTAGGATAGTTTACAGAAATGTGTCCTATCCAGTTACAAGAAAATCATTTCAAAGGGAGCTTACCTCTGTATTTACCGGTTCCCTTAGGAAGTCTCTTGGCAAGAAGAGCTTGAAATTCCATCAGGATCTCCTCATCATCCATTTCTCTGCTTTGTCTTGGTTTATAACTGGTACTAGCTTCTTTTCCCTTTCTAGATGGTGCAGCAGATGCTCTAAAGGCTAATTTAGTCTTCTGACCACTACCATCAAAACTATTCAGCTCATATGCAGTCAACTTAGCAATGATGGAGTCTAGGGATAACTTTGTTTTGTCAATAGATCTAGACTCCTGAATAGCAGCAACCCTTATTTCGTAGACCAGTAATAAGGATCTCAAGACTTTGCTCACAACGGTGGAGTCATCTATTTTCCCTCCTGCACTTTTGATGTATCCAACAACAGTTTTGATTCTTATCCCATATTGTTGAATGTTCTCACCTTCAACCATCTACATGTCTTCAAACTTTCCCCTAAGGCTCTCTTCCTTAGCTTGTTTCACATGCTCATCACCGCCATAGATATTCTCCAGAGTATCCCATACTTCCTTGGGATTGTCTTTATCCTGAACATGAATAAACTCAATGTCAGATAAACTGCTAATAAGGGCTTCCATGACTTGCCCATTCTCCTGAATTTCTCTTCTCTGATCATCGGTGAGAGTACCGGTAGGGATAACAAAAGCATTCTCAACATAGTTCCAATGTTGAGCACTCATGCTTCTAATGTAGATCTTCATTCTGTCCTTCCATATTTTAAAGTTATCTCTGTTGAACTTTGGACCTTCCCTCTTCATCATTAGAATAGGATCTTTTCCTCAAGCGGTTAAGCTTATAACAAAGAGGACCTGGAGGATGCTCTGATACCAATTGATGAATAATGATGAATAGTTAGTACTGAACTAGTACTGAGAGGGGGGGGGGTGAATCAGTACAGATAATAAAACTTTCCCTAAACCGGTTTGATTGCAGACACTGCGCTTAACTGGAAAATAGTAACACCGGTCTAAATCAGAGCACTACCGGTAACACATAGTGAGACTATGAAGGACCTAAACCGGTAACACTTGGCTTTCCACACAATCTAACATCTTATTTCCACTTCACCCATATGCATACACTAGTACTCTATCATAAGAAATATAATAACTTGCTAGTTCAACATGATTTACCACTTGACAAAAAATAAAAAAGCATCACATGAAAAGGCATCACACATGACACACATATTTTTCACGTGGAAACCCAACTGGGAAAAAACACGGTGGGGATGAATACCCACAAGCTGTTCTTTGAACCCTTTTGAAGTCCGCTCTGTTAGGAGCCTAGTCTGATTAAAGACTATTACAACAGGTTCTATTAGGAAACGATCTTGCTAGGGATCACCCGGTTAAGGGATGGCTAAATACCCGGTTAAGGGTTAAACCCTGTTAAAGGTTACCTTGTTAGACGATTTTAAGAACTCAATTATTTTGAGTCACCCTATTAAAGGATTTACAACAAGCTAGTTAAAGCTACCCTGTTAAGGGATTTTCCAACTATTGAAGTGGTTAGAGATCAATAGGTATTACAATGATCTGGTAACAACACTCAATGCCAATGCAGATTCGCTTTAGTTCCTTCCTTTTGCAATCACACTCTGAAAGTATCTATTCTCTTATCTGGTCTAGCAAGAATCACTTATCTCTGCACTTAGATACACACACAACATTTGCCAACAACCTCAACATGAAAAAAAACATCGACCTTATAGGAAACAGATAGGTTGGTACCATAATCCTAAACCCTAAACATTTAGGTTAAGCAATTTAGTCAGTTCAATCCTGCCCATTGAACAACTTGCGTTGAATACAACAGTCTTGAATAGATCTCAAGACATTCTCCATCATTCATTTTTCACCACTTCTTGGAGGTTGATAACCCATCATGCATTCTCCACTATTTCCAGAGACTTTGCACATTCCTGAGGTAGATAGGATCAATCTCCTTCATACGAGATCCTTCACGCGCACAACGCTGATGTGGCAACATGATTTGTTCTTCGTTACAATGCTAATTCATCACACAATATCATCGGTTGAATCACATAGACTTGGAACACTTCAACCGAAAACCCTAAAGCTGAGACTACCAACCAGTAGTCATACCATATGAAACCTTGATACAAAACATTCCATATACCAGTTCCCATTCCAACATACCGGTTCACTTGGAAAAACATACTGCTTCACTTTTTCACATATACTGGTTCACAACATCATACCGGTTCTCTTGCTAGTTGCTAACTTCAATATACCAGTTCACTCTTCAGCATATTGACATCAATGACAACATAAAATATCATTATGTCGTCATACTATGCACATATGCCAACAGAGATGTGAAAGGAAGATTAGGATCTTTAGATGGATTGGGATCATGACATGGAGATGATGGGATATTTTGATCTTGACTAGGGAGGGTATCATGAGATGGAGTGGGAGGGGTGATTGGATCATGAGATGGAAGAGGATCATGTGATGGAGGGAGAGGGTTGGATAGAGAAATCATATGATCATGAGAGGAAGTGGAGGGAATGAGATCATTAGATGGAGTGGAGGGAGATGCATCATGAGATGGAGAGGTTTCTATGCTAGCATGCTTTGGAAAAATCTTTTTGGCATGTTGGGAGTTATGGGGATTGTGTGATGGAGGAAGCTATGGAAGCTTTGATGTGAGTAGATGGGGAAATGGGGCTATCATGAAGTGTGGGGGATTGGGATTTGTTTTGAGGTGGAGGTGATTGGGGTGGATGGAGGATTTGAGGAGACTTGGCCACTTTGCTTTGGGGTGAGGGTTTTGTCTCCTTTGCTAGCATGTCTTGGATAAGATTATGGATGATGGATTTGGAGGACATGGATAATATGGATTTTGGAGGATTAGGATTAGATGGAGAATTGGGATTGGGATTGGGATTGGGATTACGATTGGGATTGGGATTGGATGGAGGATTAGGATTGGGATTGGGATTGGATGGAGGATTAGGATAATGGATTTGGGAATTAAGATTAATGCTTGGAGGAATATGGAGTAAAGGATTTGGATGGGGAGTAGAGGTAATGAATGCATTGTAGAAGGATGGGGAATGGGATGTAGATTGGGGGGGGGGGGAGATGGAGGTATACATATTGGATTAGAGGAGTATGTGGATGAGGGATAATATGGAGATATGGATGGGGAATAAGATGGAGATATGGATGGGGAATAAGATGGATTTCCCTTGTTGAAGGTAGAGGAAGGATAAAAGGTATGGTATAGATTGGGATGGATGAAGGTATGATAGGTGAGTGGTAGATTATGGGATTAACTTGGTAGGCAGGTTCATGAATTTCCATGAGCATCCTCTCATACCAAGATTTGAAATTTTGGGTAGTCATGTTGAGAGTGAAGGATTAGATTGGAATTGGATGAATATGTTTTGGAGGGGAAATATTCTAAAGATGATGTTAAATGAAGATGAGGATTAGGACTTGGCTTGGAATTATGGCGTATTAGATTTGATTAGGTTTGGATTGGAATTGGTTCGATTGGATTGGTCCTTGGATTAGGACTTGGCTTGATTGGATTGGTCCTTTGATTAGGACTTGATTGGATTTGGATTGGATTGGATTGGTTGATTGATTGAATGGATTGGATTGAATTGGATTAGATTGGATTAAATTGGATTGAATTGGATTGGATTAGGATGGATTTGATTTGATTGGATTGGATTGGATTGGTTGATTGATTGAATGGATTGGATTGAATTGGATTATATTGGATTGGATTAGGATGGATTTGATTTTATTTGATTTTATTTGATTGCATTGGATTAGATTGGATTAGATTGGATTTGATTTGTATTAAAGGATTGGATTGGTCCTTGGATTAGGACTACTTGGATTGGAATTGGATTTGGATTGGATTGGATTGGATTAGGATGGATTTGATTTGATTTGATTTGATTTGATTGGATTGGATTAGATTGGATTGGTTGATTGATTGAATGGATTGGATTGAATTGGATTAGATTGGATTGAATTGGATTGGATTATGATGGATTTGATTTGATTTGATTTGATTTGATTTGATTGGATTGGATTGGATTGGATTGGATTGGATTGGATTGGTTGATTCATTGAATGGATTGGATTGAATTGGATTAGATTGGATTGAATTGGATTAGAGGAAGAATAAATATTGGTTGAGGAAGGATGA
The DNA here is from genome assembly GCF_030272615.1 of Cryptomeria japonica. Taxonomy (NCBI): domain Eukaryota; kingdom Viridiplantae; phylum Streptophyta; class Pinopsida; order Cupressales; family Cupressaceae; genus Cryptomeria; species Cryptomeria japonica. The sequence goes on from NC_081414.1 coordinate 159,227,718, forward strand.
TTGTTTGAATGGATGAAAGTGGATTGGGGATTGGAAAATTTATTGGATAGATAGAAATAGATTAACGATTTGATGATGGCAAGATGGAATTTGGAAAGAGGTATGATTGATTGGTTGTGGGGGATGGACTTGGCAAGAGATGTCAAGTAAAGAAAACACAATGGTCAAAAGAAGTTAGACTCAAAAGACACTCATGCTCATTCAGAATATATCCTATGACAAGAAAAGACAATAGTCAATGGATCCCAATTGGTTTCTCAGCTAGGCTTACCCAGAGCGGACACTTAGATGCTTGACCTCACTGGCTCCCCTCCACGACACTCACTTCTCCGGGGCAGTCAAGCATCAGTTCCCATGAGAACTCCTCATGGTGAACTTTGTGTCTCTACTAAGGGTCGTAAAAATATGGGCGACTTCGGAGGTCCGATCTCCTGCACCAATGACTAGAAGGTTTTTGGCCACTATGCACAAGGTGTTTAATGTGTCTTCCTGTTAGGAGCTACCCTTTGCAGTTGCACAAGTGCAATTGAGGCCTATAGCCCAACGAAGCACTAAGAACTTAGTAGTCACACAAACATGATTGAGATCTCTAGGATCCTACTAAGCACCCATTGTGAGAGTGAACTCTCATATAGCCCCAACCATTGACCCTTTCATCATCAATGGCCTATTTATTATAGTGAGTTGGGAACCCCAGGTCCGGATGTACTCACTTGGGTCATTCCTCTCTTACCTTCTCAAAGAGCAAGTTGGGAGGGCAGGCCCGCTAAGGGTAAGCATGCAACAAACATGAAAAACTTGGAGGGTCTGGATTTCTAATTGTCTAGCTAGATGAGAGCATACTCTCCTACCTTTACGCTTTTCACAAACACAAAAGACAATGGTTTATTTACCCTCTAATTAGATCTAGGTGCCTAAGAAAATGATGAAAAGGATACAATGTTTGCTTGTATCTCCTTAGGCAACCTGCAAAACAACTTGATTAGTAGTTTGAAAATTAAGTCTTCAACAAGCATCCTACAAAAGACAAAAGAATGACAAAAATATTTTTTTTTAATTTTTTGGGAAGGAGTAGAAAAACAAGAATAAAATTTTTTCTACTAATGACAAATGTGGATTTGGAGGAAACTTTGATGGGTAAATGGGGTTTGACTAGGTTTTTGCCACTTTCTAAGGGATAGGCAACCATAAAATGGGGATTTTAGAGGAGAGGTGAAGGAATGGAAAAATTTGTCCAAGTGGGACAAAGAAGAAAAAATTGGAGATAGACAAAATGGCAAAATTTGGAGGTGATTAGATAAAATTGGAAGAAGTTATGGAAAACCCTAAAAACAGAGAAATGTGGGATTTCAGGCTTCAAAAAGTGGAATTTGGGATAAGGCCCTCAAGGAAGGAAATGCACAAAAATGAAATTGCAGGGGATCTAGTGAAGTTTGGAGGAAAATAGAGTGAAGATAAAGAAGATATGGTGAAAAAATAGACGGTTGCGCTAATGCACGAGCGGTCGTGCTAACAAACTTAATATTTAAATAGATAACAAAAAGACAAATGCAGACATGTTGATGCACGGGCGCTTGCGTCAAAACAACTAGAGTTCGCGCCCAAAAATTTAAATTCAAATTTTTAACAAAAACGCTCGCGCTAGTCGCAGAGCGGTTGCGCTGAAGCGACAACTGAAAATAGATAGAAGTGAGAAGATAGAAGAATGAAGAAGAGGAAGAATGAGGAGGAGAGAGATGAATTTTCATGGGGGTCGCGTTGAAGCATAGTGAGGCACCAGAAAAATATTGAAATTTCCTACAGTCAAATCGAAGCTGAGACGGTTGCGCTGATTAATAGGCGATCGCACTGATCTAGAAACGGTCGTGCCAATGCGTGTGCACTGAAGTGTGAATCCTCTAAGAAACCTTCACAAAAAACTCAATTTTTTGTTAAATTTGGGACGTGGGTCCCATCAGAGGTGCCAAAATGAAGAGGGGAAAAACCAGCAAGGTGGATTTAGGTGGTTAGTGCACAAACAAAACATTAAAAGATATTAAAAGATGAAACATGCATAAAACCACATATAAACATGAAGACAAAGCTTCTACCTTGCTATTTTTACCTCTCCCTTGAATTGAGCTTGATGAAGTGGATGATGAGGATGCGCCCTTGATGCTCCACTTGATATGTTGCTTGCTTGATTTAGATGTGCATTGATCTCCTTTGCTCAACAAGAATAATGGATTTGATAGGATTATTGAATGAACTTTGGATAGATTTGAATTGAAAGATTGGAGAAAGAAGAGGAGAAAAGAGCAGCATGACAATGCATGAGAAGTGGGTCATTTGTGAGGAGAATAGGTGTCAATTTATAGATTGGAGAAGGCCAATGGAGGGCCAAGATTGATCTGATCATGAAGGGTTGAGATTGATTTTAGATAGAAGGCATGGATCAAGGGTGCCTTGGGAAAATAAACAAGAATATTAAATTCCTTGGGAAAAAGGGGGGATAAATTTGAATTTCAAACATGAGGAATTAAAAATTCCAAAATAAGGATACATTGAGGGATTCAAAGAAATTTGAATTTCTTTGAGAGACTCAATGTTGATGTCAGATGAGTGGGAATTAAAAATTGAGAGATAATGATAATCATGATTATCAGATATTCTAGAAGGATTAATTAGGTTGAGTGGGATTAGGAAAAGTGATTTGTAGGAATCACATGACTAGATTAATTAATTAGAATTAATTAACTAAGTGGGGTTTAGAGGAAATAATTATTGAGATGAGTTTAGAAGAATAGGAAAATAATTAATTTATTTGATAAATTAATTATTAGACAATAGTGATAGAATTAATTAAATTAGATTTAATTGATTCTGAGAGGAATGAGGACAACACAATTAAATTAATTAATTATGTTGATAGGTTTAAATTAATTAAATATTAATTTTAGGTGTCTACACTTACAATAGGGGCCTACACATGCAAGAAGGCCAACAACCTAGAGCTCACTGCTCAATAGAAGAGTCTCACTGACTACAATATGGATAATTAAATCCAATACAATGTACTGCTCAAAATAGCATCTTTAATGCCTGGTTCAGTACTGGTTTAAGCTCAGTCAGATACCTTAACCAAAAACCTTTCGTTGTCTACTATATCACCTTCTTACATATATCAATTACTAACAACAATGCAAAATGATCTATAAGATCTGATACATATATGAGTCTTTTACAATACACCAAGTCAGCTTACAAATAATTAATTACATTTACAATATAATTCACATAAACAAAACTTGTCTCATGTTGGCCTAAGTGCCGGTATACTTCATTGCCCATGTAACTTGAATGGCGGTGAATATACCTGCTAGTGTCGGTGCATGTAGAAACCTGTTACTGGTTGGTTGCCATCAATGACAACATCAACCATATTTTCATTAGAGTGTAGAATGCCAATAATATTAACCAAGTTTGGAGTCATAGAGGTGAATTCTTTAGAAGAGAGAGAATTAGGCACAATATCAATAACGTTATGAGATGGCAAGGGATCAGTGAAAATCTTAAGATTTTGATTAGGAGGAGCAACTGATTTGTTTCCATTATCATTCACAGCTGCCACATATATAGTATTATTATAAATCAAGTCTTGAATCTTATTCTTCAATGCAAAATATTTCTCAGTATCATGACCAGGCTGACGATGAATTTGGCAAAAGGAATTGTTATCAAAATAAGGAGATGCAAATTTGGAAGGATCAAGTTGTTTTATAGGAGGAAGTTTGATAACATTTCTGTGTAGCAACTAAGACATAATACTATGTAAAGATTCATTCAAAGGAGTAAACTATCTTTCTCTTTGAAAGAATTTTGAAATAGAAGGCACACCTCTTGCAACATTCACATGGTTGTTGTTGATTGGATCATTGAACTTGATGAAGCATTTTATTGGTTTGAACTTTGCAAATGGTTGTTGAATAGTCTCCCCCTTATCACTTGGGGCCATAGGAGTGGATTTCTCCATTTGATTCACAACCAGTTGATAATTGTGGAGTGTTGCGCACAACTGTGGAAAGGAAGTAAACTCAGACAAAAAAAGATTTTTTCCTTATATCTTTTTGCAAATTAGAAATTTAATTTCTTTGAATATCATTATTAGGTACATGAAAAGAAATTTGAGCACAAAAATGCTTATATCTACCAATGAAATTAGTCACTTTTTCTTTAACATCTTATCTACAATGCATTAAATCAGTCAAAGTGATTTTTGGACATATATTGTTTTGAAATTGTTGGATGAAAGCATTTGCTAGTTGTTGAAAAGAAGTGATAGAATAAGAAGACAGAGAGAAATACCATTGTAAGGCCTTATCTCTTAGTGTTCTTGTAAATAATTTTGCAAGCAATCGTTGATCATAAGCAAAATCAGTGGACAAGGTTTGAAATGTTTTGACATGCATAAGAGGATCACCTTTTTCATTATAGAGTTCCAATTGAGGGATCTCAACATGTTTAGGTGGCATGACTTTAACAATATCAAGAGAAAGTGAGCCCGCAACATCAAAGGTGGGCACACTAAACTTGGATTGACTCATGGACACAATTTGTTGTTGTTCTCTACCACAAGTCTAGGGCACTTGATGTTCTCTACCAGAGTAGGGTTTGAAATAAACTCAGGTACAGAAGATGATGATGCCATTTCAAAAGATAAATACCTCTTACTTGAAATTTGAATGCCTAAAAATCACTTCGTTGCTTCGCCTTAAAATGCCCTTGCTCAATTTCGCACTCTCTGAATGTTTGAATGCTTTGTGAGTCAAAAATGAGGGTTTTCCAATGCTTTATAACCAAAAAGTTCTCCAACAACCGCATTAAATGCTTGTTGATTAAGTTAAAACTTAACACATCTGCCGGTAAAGAAGAAATATATCTTCTCACCATCAACTAAGGGTAGAATGCATGATTTTCAACTTGTTGCAATACCCCCTAAGGATTATTCCTTAGTTAGATGAAGAATCTCCTACCAGTGGAGAATTATTATGTTCTACCAGTGCAGAGATAGTTTCATCAACTCTTTGATCTCCCTTTTTAATCCATTGTTTTGAAAATTCTTGCTTTATTTCATTTACCTATTCTTTTCCTTTCCCATTAGATCCTTTATTATTCGTTGGTGTAGTCTTGCTTCTATAAAATTTTACAATATGCCCAATCTTGTTACATGCATAATAAGTTACATTATTCCTCTGAATATCTTTTCCATATCCTTGACCGATTTGTGTTCTGCATTGATTAGATAAATGTCCAAATCTTCCACAAACATAGCATTTCACATTCACTCTGTAATTTTTTGAATTATGACCAATTTTATTGCATTTGGAACATTGACTGGTGGGTAAGTTTGTATTCTAATTATTTTCAAATTTGCACTGATTTTCTCTATGACCAAGCTTGTTGCAATTGAAACATTTCCCATTAAATTTACAAGCATTAGGCTGTCTACTTGGTTTACTATGATCTTGATTATTTGCTGTCCCAAAACTTTCTTTATGTTCAAATCCAAGTCCAATTGTATCTCCATCAGGTTTTTGTCTTTTCAGCATGTCATCGAGTCTTTCTAAACTTGTCTTGAATTTGTCTTCATATTCCTTTGTAGTGTTCAACTCATTTTCCAGAATCCTAACTTGTCTTGTAAGCTCCTCTTTATCATGTTGCATGTGAATCAAATCTATCTTTAGCATATCATTTTCATGATTAAGTCTCAAATTTACATTTTCTCCATCATTAAGTCTCCTAGTCAAGTCTTCTTCATTCTTCTTTCTATCTTCAATATCCTTACATAACCTCATGGTCAGATCTTGCATTTCATTCCTCATGTTAGTGTTCTCTTGGCTCAACTTCTCAGCAATATCTCTAAGTGTTTCCTTTTCATCATCATGATTCTACATTTGCTCATGAAGTTATTTCCTCTTGTTTTGTGCTATAACCAGGTTATCCTAAAGTCCTTTAATGAATTCTTCGACAGTCCTCAAATCATCTTCAAGTTTTATATTCTTCAATTTTTCTGCATCAAAATCTTCAAGAGATCCTTCAAACTGTTTTCTCAAACTCTCCATCTGTGCCGGTTTTAAAATCTTCCTCAAGCTGTTAAGCTTTTGCAAATAGACGACTAAGCTTCGGTTCCAATTGAGGGATCTCAACATGTTTAGGTGGCATGACTTTAACAATATCAAGAGAAAGTGGGCTCACAACATCAAAGGTGAGCATACAAAACTTGGATTGACTCATGGATGCAATCTATTGTTGTAAGGAAGACACTGTTAAAGCAAGATTGTTGATTGTCATTTCAGTGGAAGAATTGATGTTAGACATAGGTGATTGAGAAGGTGGTTTGATGTTGTGGAAATAAGGCATGGACTGAGAATAAGGTGGTGGGACATAATGATAAGTAGGCATTGGTGATGATTGGGTAGGAAAAGGGAAACTCAAAGGAGGAATAAAGTTGTTGAAGGAATTGTTGGCATTTTTTATGTTTATGTTGTGATTGTCATTGATGGACACACACTTGCATTGATATCTCCTTTATATGTATGAGTTAGAGCTCAACCGGTATTTGTTGCAACCGATATGTTGTATTATAGTCCTTAAACTATTGGTGTTTTGCAGAATGTGTTTACCGGTTAGAAGCGGCATGTCGACCCCAATCGGTTCATGGATTCCAAGCGGTATGAGGGATCAAAGCAGCATAACACATTTTTACCAGTCTTCATTTTTTGACAAACTGATAACCGACATTTTGTATGAACCGGTAATAATCTGTGATGAGTTACCAACTGACATTTTGTGATGAGTTACTATCCACCGATTGTTTGGTGGTTCTGACACTTTTACGGTGCTTTTTGTGTCGTGTTACTAGAATATGTCTAGATGCATTGAACCTAGGAAATTGTATTGTAATCCTATTAGACCGACATGAAATTAGATTCCTTTATAAGGACATCATGTCTAGGGTTTTAGGTTGTTGTTGTTGTGGTCAATGTTGTTGCTAGGATTTAAGGTGATTGATAAGATAGAGAGAGTCTGAATGTGTGCAAGACTAAAGTAATGCTGGAAAGCATTAGGAACGAGCTATCAAGGGTCTAACCATGCAATCTATGCTATCTGATAGATCATATACTTGTTGATTACTCACATCTTTGACAAGTCTATAGCCCTTAACCTGGTAGGCCCAAAAGCCTTTTGTAAATCCTCTAACAAGGTGGTTCACATCTGTGGATCTAAAATCCTCTAGCAAGGTAGTCTTTAATCGGACTTATCTCCTAACAAAGATTGAGATTCCTAACAGGATCTGTTCTGGTAAAGAACATTGTAAGATCTTAATATGTCCGACCTTAACTGGTCTGGTTCCTATTCTGCAGATAGTTACTTGTGAGTTCCATCTCACCATGCTTTTTCCCATTTGGGTTTCCACGTCAAAATCCTTTGTGTTATGGTGTTTGTGCTTCTATGGGTAAATGCATTATTTTCTATTTGGTTTGGATGTGTACTAACCGGTTTGTCTACTAAACTGTTTTACCGTATTACTATTAGTCTTGCAAAGTGTTTAAGTGCAAAGATTTTTGGCATACTAATTCACCCCCCCCTCTTAGCATTCATCAATTGGTATCAAAGCCAGCCTTTCTATAAGTTTAACCACTTGGAAATAGATATGGGGAAATACACATTGAGGGAACTTAATCATTGGCTCACTCAATCTAAGCAAGCCTATGATGATCTTATGGTTAAATATAAAGCCTCTCACGCAAAAAGCAGAGAACATGCTGAGAAACTGATGGAGCTATCTGAAAATAGTTCTTCTGATGAAGTGGATATGGAAGCCCTAATTCAAGAAGTAGAAAAGATGAATAAATCAAACTCCAACTTGAGAAAGGAGTTGGAAGGACTGACTATCTGAATGTGTCAAGAGCTTGAAACCTAGAGGAAGGCTGAAGACCTGGTGAAGGACAAAGATCATGAGATCTCCAAGTTGAAGCAAGAGATCAGTGCCCTAACCGCTTAACTCCATGCAAGTAAAGTGGAAAAGGAAGACATGCAAGGAGAACTGAACATAGCCATCTTTGAGAATGAAAACCTGATGGAAACAAATGCTGCTATTTCCAAGGAACTCTTTGAGTCAAAGGAAATACTTGCTAAGTTTAACAAGAGTACTGTCAAGCTAGAGAAAAAGCTTGGATCTGCCAAACCTGTGAAGAATACTGATGGACTTGGTTATTCTGGTCATGAGGAAGGTGAGACCTCTGGTGCAAATGCTGAAGCATCAAAGAAGCAACCGACATTCAAAGGTAAAGGTAAGCAAAAGTTTAAACCTATTTGCTTCAACTGTCTTAAAGAAGGACATACTGCAAATGTGTGTAGGAGTAAGGATTACAACAATTTTCCTTATTTTCTAAATGATAAGCCTAGATCCAATAAATTCAATGGTAACTGTTATGCATGCAACAAGTTTGGGCATAGAGCATTTGAATGCAGGTTTGTCATGCACAATACTAGAAGGTATCCTTAGAGGAATCAAGGAGTTGGTCTGGAATCTTTTGTGAACCGGAACCCTAATTAGTTTAATGCTTAAAATCATCAGTCAGGTAACACTGGCTATCAACCGGCAACCGGATGGAGAGAAAACTGTTGGATTTGTCATGATCATGGTCACACTACTGCAACATGCAGAAGGAAGAATGGAAACATAAACAATAGACCTTGGGGAGCACCTGGATTGGTCTGCTATCACTACAACAAATTGGGTCATATTGCTAGATTCTGTAGATCAAGAAAGAACATATATGATGATATACTAGTCACTCCAGAAGGAAACATTGATGTTGACACTGTTCAAGTAGACATGAACAAAACCTGGAAGAAGAAATCAGTGGTGTTACAAGAGGAACCGATTTTTGCACCTAGTGTGGAAATCACGGAACCGACAACTAAGCTTCAGAAAAGCTTAGGGGGAGCAAATGGAAAAATGACTCGAACCCCCAGTTTACACCGGTAAAAGACCTTAACCAGTATGTGATACCTGTCATTTGGCAGAAGACCAGAAATGGTAAAAAAGGCAAATTAGGGTTTACGCCGTAATGGAGAAGCATTAATGATGGTAGGTGAGGAATAGGCTTAAAAGCATTTTTCAAATCATTTCTCACTATCAGTTTTCAAGTGAAGAAAAGTTTTTCAAAGTGCAGAGTGACGAGAAGGCGATTTGAGCTGATATTTTGAGAAACTGAGAAACTGTGAAGGAGATTCGAATTCAAATTGCAAACGGTCAAGTGGAGAACACAAAGCGGTGATTCAGCAACCGACAGAGTGTGAAGTGAAGGAGAATCTACAAGCCCTAAATTCACATGTTTCAAAAGGTATTTCTCAAGTTCTTGAAATTTCTATCATGGCTTTCGCATCTCATACTAGTTCTAGTGCATCAGTTGAGTCTGCAAGTTTTATTCAATGAAAGTCTAAGTATAATGCCTTATCACAAGTTCCAGTTGGTGTGATAGTGGAAGAGGGAATTTCTAACTACATAGATTGCAAGATTGAAGACCTAGGGTCTCTAGCTATCCACTCCCAGTTAGGTTTATTTTGTGGAAAGGATAAGAAAATCAAAACCGGAGTATAATATTCTGGAGAAGAAGAAACTCCACAATGCCGTCTACTTTCTGGAAGATTTTACAGATGACCATATAAGGATCATTTTGAGTAGAGTCCATGGTGACAAAATGTACTTGGAGAGAACACATGATATTACGCCACAAGCAATTCATGCTATCACCAGTTTCTGCAATATAGGGGATGTGCCAGCCCTAAGGACGGTAAGCAAAATAGAGATGTCCAAGCTCACCGGTTCAGTGAGAGACTCACGAGGCATGACAGTCAATTCTATCAAGGATGATCTGGTTAAGTATGCCTGCATGGTGATAGGCTACCAGACATTCTCTGCCAACATAATTAACTCTGTATTTGTTGTAGCGGTAAATGTCGCTTATCGAATGATAAAGGAGGATGCATCATTTGACCTATGCACTAGTATGCAGAGGCAACTCCTATTAAATCTGAAGACAATCAAATAGGATAATGCATTGAAGTTCAAGTTTGGTCAGCTACTAGTCGGACTATTCTTTTATTTCCAAGGATACTTCCTAGGAGTGGGAGACATTCAGTGGTCTGCGGACCAACCGGTAACCAAGCAGATCAAAGAAAGTCTACAAGCAGTCGGAATTGGCTATCTTGAAGTTTTGAACAAGTATTTTGATGAGTTCAGATGGAAAATGAGCCAAAGGGTGAGAATATCAGGTGACATAGTCAAGAAGTATGAAGATGATATTTACTTTATCATCAATGTTGATCAATGCATCATGGAGGTTATTGAGCCTAGATAGGAAGAGGTGGAGCCTATGGGCTATGAGGTGATGTACGATATGCTGGATGGGTATGCATCTACCCTAATTGCCTCACCCCTAGATCTTAAGGCAAAGAGGACCGAAAACTATCTAGAAAGGGTTACATCGGTCAAGGAACCCTCTGCAAAGAAAGGAAAAGAACCTGCAGTGAAGAAAGCAAAGGTAGTGCTTGCAACATCAGCACCAGTTACAACAACAAGTCCTAAAGTGACCAAATAGTCACCAGCCAAGAAGAAACCAGAAGCAGCACCAGCTAAAGTCTTCGAGAGGAAAAGGAAGACAAGGAATGCCTCACCAGACTAAGAAAACAAGGCAAGCAAAGAAGAAGACAAAGAATGAACTGGCATCATCGGCACCGGTAAATATTGACATCTCCTCCTACAAACCTTTGACACATTGTCAAAGAACCATAAAAAATATTAGGAGAAAACTGCTAAATGATTTGATTGATTGTTTTGATGATTTCAATGATGATGAACAAGGAGCTGTTGAAAATGAAATCATTAAATATTTATGTGCTAATGACCGGTCACCCTCAAAAATTAGATCTGAGACACCAGATTCTTTGTATAAGTCCCTAGATAATAAATGGCGCATTGCCATAGAAAAGGAACAGGAAATGAGGGAGAAATTTTTTGCTCAATACTTTCCTGACCTGTCCAATTTAGAATTATTTGATGTCATCAACCGAAATAAAGGACTCTTCTTTACCAGAAAAAGAAGACTTTGGTTGCTAGAAGGAAAAATAGATGATGTGGAAAAAGACACTCATCTGCATATGACTACAATGGTTCATACGCATAAAACGCGTCTAGCCAACCAACAAGCTAAAAGTGAACCAGTTATATCCAAACCGGATGAAGTATTTGATGATGAAGGAAACCCGATTGTTGAACTGGTCAACACTATTGATATTGATGCGCTAGACGTAGAAGATGTTACTCAGGAAACACCATCTGAGGCAACAGGACAGGAGCAACAGGTTGAACAGGTTAATAAGCAAGCTGAGGACGAACAGGAAGCGGGAAAGAAAAAGGATGAAGAAGAGAAGAAGAAGAAGGATGAAGAAGAGAAGAAGAAAAAGGACGAAGAAGAGAAGAAGAAAAATGATGAAGAAGAGAAGAAGAAAAAAGATGAAGAAGAGAAGAGGAAGAAAGATGAAGAGGAGAAGAAGAAGAAGGATGAAGAAGAGAAAAAGAAGCAAGAAGATGAAAAGAGAAAGAAAGAAGAGGAAGATAAGGAAGTAGAAAGGAAGAAGAAGGAAGAGGAAGATAAGGAACAGGAAAAGAAGAAGGAAGTAGAGAGGAAGAAAAAAGAAGAGGAAGATAGGGAACAGGAGAAGAAGAAGGAAGCAGAAAAGAAAAACGCTGAGGAGAACAAAGAAGAGGAGAAGAGAAGAGAAGCAAAGAAGAAGAAAGCTGAAGAGGACAAGGAAAGAGAAGTGGTAAAGAGAACCCAGATGGAGACTCCGAAGGCAACTGAGAGTCTAGCCAAACTGGCTGACCTTACCAGTCCTATCGACCTCCAGTTTGCAAGTGAAATAGAACTACTACAGAGCATTAAGATTTCTAAAGATCACCTCAAAGCAATAAGGAGGAAGAAGGAGGAAGACATGATCCAAGTTGCGGTGGACACTCTTACCAGTTTGATACCTAGTACAAACCTTCCCAACACTGAATCATCACTGGCTAAACTTAAGCTCCTATGCACAGTAGTGGATGATCAGGTGCAAAGCCTAGAAGAGGTAGTAGAGGCAAATATCAAGAAAGAGCATCAAAAATCTCTTAATATTGCTCTAGTAAAGAAGTTGAATGAGCTCAGGTCTGAGTTGCAAAAAGAGCAAAAGGATATAAGGGACACTCTAGATGAGGGGAATCTACTACTCAGCAAGATCTATCAACCCCATCTATTCTATGATGATGTGCTAGCTCAGAAGCAAAAGCTTCAAACAGACTTACAGTCCTACATGAGCATATTCAAGCCACCTTATGACTCCTTCATAGCTTATGGGCAAACCGTTCATCGGTTTCACATCCAGTTAGCTAAATTAGAGCATGAGATCAGTACCTGGTCTTGAGATTTGCAGGAGTTACAATTGGTTCTACTCCCATGTCTGCAAATTCTTCAGAAGTGCTATCTAAATCTGGATGCATTGATAGTGACACAGGAGATGAGCACAATTGATGCCATGGAAGAATAGGTCTCCCAGATGCAGACAAAGAAAGAAGTAGCCACCTCCCTACTTGAGTCCTGGTCTTTATCGATGAAACAATTCTTGCAAGATTTTAAATCTATTTTTGACAAGTATCATTCCTTATTGTCATAAACTTTTATTATTTTAATATCAAATGAAAACAAGATTGTTCAGTTGTACTTTGTCATTGTTGGCAAAGGGGGAGAAGTATTCTATTTGGGAGAAGCATCTGGTAATCAAAATTTTGATATATGCTCTGAATATCTCAATGTATATGCTCTTTATGCAAAATTGTTATACATTGTATTGACAAAGGGATAGTGTATATGCTTAGGGGGAGGAATTTTGCTAATGGCATGATTTTGTTGTAAAACACTTAGATGTCAAAATTTTATTTTTCTAAGTGTTGCCATCAATGCCAAAGGGGGAGATTGTTGGCATTTTTTATGTTTATGTTGTGATTGTCATTGATGGACACACACTTGCATTGAGATCTCCTTTATATGTATGAGTTAGAGCTCAACCGGTGTTTGTTCCAACCGATATGTTGTATTATAGTCTTTAGACTATTGGTGTTTTGTAGAATGTGTTTACTGGTCAGAAGCGACATGTCGACCCCAAGCGGTTCGTGGATTCCAAGCGGTACGAGGGATCAAAGTAGCATAACACATTTTTACCAGTCTTCATTTTTTGACAAACCAGCAATTGGTATTTTGTATGAACCGGTAATACTCTGTGATGAGTTACCAACCAAAATTTTGTGATGAGATACCATCCACCGATTGTTTGGCGGTGCTGACACTTTTACGATGCTTTTTGTGTCATGTTACCAGAATATATCTAGATGCATTGAACCTAGGAAATTGTATTGTAATCCTATTGGACCGACATGAAATCAGATTTCTTTATAAGGACATCATGTCTAGGGTTTTAGGTTGTTGTTGTTGTGGTCAATGTTGTTGCTAGGGTTTAAGATGATTGATGAGATAGAGAGAGTTTGAATGTGTGGAAGACTGAAGTAATGCTAGAAAGCATTAGGAACGAGCTGTCAAGGATCTAACCAAGCAATCTGTGCTATCTGATAGATGATATACTTGTTGATTACTCACATCTTTGACAAGTCTATAGCCCTTAACCAGGTAGGCCCAAAAACCTTTTGTAAATCCTCTAACAAGGTGGTTCACATTTGTGGATCTAAAATCCTCTAGCAAGGTAGTCTTTAATCAGACTTATCTGCTAATAGAGATTGAGATTCCTAACAGGATCTATTCTGGTAAAGAACATTGTAAGACCTTAACCGGTCTGGTTCCTATTCTACAGATAGTTACTTGTGAGTTCCATCTCACCATGGTTTTTCCCATTTGGGTTTCCATGTCAAAATCCTTTGTGTTATGGTGTTTGTGCTTTTGTGGGTAAATGCATTATTTTCTATTTGGTTTGCATGTGTACTAACTGGTTTGTCTGCTAAACTATTTTACCGGTTTACTGTTAGTCTTGCAAAGTGTTTAAGTGCAAAGATTTTTGGCATACTAATTCACCCCCCCCTCTTAGTATTCATCAATTTGCCCCCTTGTGTCACACTGATGGGTTGAGGTATAGTAGGAATACTCATTGAAGGCATAGGTAACGATGGTAGATTAAATGAAGAAGAGGGATTGCCCCCATGACCCATGGTTGTAGGAATGACATTTTCACTTGAAGTAGCCATGATGTTAAATGTGAAGGAAGGAATACTAGTCATAGGATTAGTCAAAGGAATAGAAGAATTGACTTGTATTGAAGGTTGTGAAAAACCTAGGGTTTCGACACAACTCTTGATAGGCATGACATTAGAATCAACAATATGTGCAATGCCATGCAATATATCAATTCCATTCTTATCACTTTGAAGCATGCATTTAAGACCTTTAATTAATGGAAGAGCTTCACTATTATGGTATTCTTGGGACATCCATTGTTGAAAACTATCAAATTGATTGTCCAATGTGGAAAGTTGATCTAAAGAAACCCTAGTTAAAGCTTCTTCTTCATCATGAGATTAGGATGGGAAGAATTAGCATGATCCTAATTAAAGAAGTCACCCAAATTAGGCTCCATCCCCTTGGTAATTAAACCTTGGGAAGCCTTAATTTGAATGCTTCATCTAACGAGGATACGATAGGTAGGACTAATAGTGGTAAAACACATGCACTAGAGGGAAAATTTGAATTTTGGAGTGTGGAACAAAGCTTACAAAATTGAGTAATGCAAAATTCAAGAAAACAATGATTACACAATTTGAACTTTGTTGGAGGAAGAGAATGATACAATTTCCAAAAATGGAAGGAAATTGGAAATTTCAAAATTAGGGCCAAGGGAATACCACTTAATTTTAAAATTAAAATTTTTAAAATCAGGGCAGACTATAATTAACCTCTTAATTTTAAAAAATTTCTTGAAATTTGAAATGTTGAATTTTGAAGGTATTTTTGATTCTAGAGGGATGAGAAATTGATAAAATCAGCCAATCTTCTGGATTTAGGCTTGTGAGATTTTGCCAAGATTTAGAGGCAATGGAAAGCACAAATAGAGAAAACAAAATAGATGATAGAAATAAACTCTATTCTATCAAGATGAAAATACTGATCAACTATATCATCAATCGATACATACAATGAAAATGAGCCTACTTATATAGGCAAGGCTATATGGATATGTGAGCACACAAACATGACATGTGGCTCAATAAGAAACAAGGGTAGGTAGGAAATAGGTGTGGGTAGGTAGGAGAAATAATATAATAGTCCACATGAGGTGGATCACCCACTGAATGTGGAGTGTAACAACAAGATCACACCATAAAAGGTGGAAATTCTCCTACACACACTATCCCAATGTGGAACAAACACCCAAGTGTCTCATACCCAAACTAATATGAAATGCATTTCCTAAGTAAACTTAAGTAAGGTGTAATAATATCCATGATGAATAATTATTTACACCAACACCCCCCCTTAAGTGCAACTTAGGGGAATGCACTTAAGTCTACAATGCAAGATGGGTCCCGGCTACGAGGCCATGTTAGGTACCCATGAACAAATGCAAATGCATGAAAACCAATGCAAGGAAATCTCTCACAAAGTGGAGAAAAAGAGAAAAACCCAATGGGAAAAAACCCTCCCCCAAAAGAGAGATGAAAACTAGATACAAAGAACTCTCATAGAAGTATGTGAAGGACAAAACCCCATGTGAGGAAAAAGTCCCCCCCCATATGAGAGAAGAAGAGAGACTAGGAAGCCCCCCCTCAATCTGGAATCTGCGCCAATGATAGAAGCTCGAAGATGAATGAAGAAACTACTCCATGAATGTCGAACAACATTCCTCCCCTTAGGAAGAAACAAAACCAAAGGTGTATCCATAAAGTCTCCCCAACCATGAAGGGAAGATGAAGCAAAAATACTCATGATGAAGGGAATCTCTGAAAACTATTCAAGTGTCCCCATGTCGATGCTGAAAGATACCCCCTCCAAAGGTGGTAAACTGTGCCACACTACTGAAAAAGGCACTCCAAGATCTAGTGGAGATGAATGTAGAACAATATCCAAAGACTCATATGTCTCCTCAAAAGATAAAGAGACCTCCTCCAAGTGTTGTACAAAAGTATCCACAATCATGTCAACCTCTAAAGATTGATCATGTAGAGAATGCACAAGAGGGTTATAGTGATCCCTTGCAACAATCAAAGAAGGATCATCTTCATCAAAGAGAAGATGAATGCCATCAATGGTGTCTCCCAAATCTGCAATGTAGGAGTCCACAAACAAACCTGCAATGTCTATCAAGTAGGCATCCCAATCAACTGAAGCTGGAAGATAGGAAATATCCAGTTGCACTGAATCATAAGAAGGCAAAACTGTCGCACTAGCTGCATCATCAGGTGCAATAGGTGGTGTGATATCAATAGAAGGAGATGAAATGCAAGGCTCAAGAACAGGGTCACATGTGAGAATCCCCAAGTTCAAATGCCCAAAGTTCTCAAAATCTAAATCATCAACATAGGAAGAACCAACCTTATCAATAGGACCAAAATCTGAAAAAGAGTACAACCGAGATGCATGATCAACCACCCCAGTTGCAATGATAGCTCCACTCTCCAAGTCTCTAATGATAACAGAATCAGGTGTGAACTCCACAGTTTTCCTAGTTGCCCCATGTGTGATTTGATAGATGGAAAGAAGATTATTTGTCAAGTGGGGTACACACAACACATCATTGAAGGAGTTACCCCCAATGGCAATAGATCCTTTCCCAATCACATCCATGTATGTATGATTGCCCATCAAAATCTGCGGCATGTGGCAAGGCTCAAATGTAGAAAACATAGACTGCGAAGATGTCATATGATGAGAAACCCCTAAATCTAGAAGCCATCCCCCTGAATCATGACTTGTAGTAGCACAAAGAGCTTGTCCCTTTCCTTTATCTGTCCCAAAAGAGTGATCCTTTCCTTTATCCTTGGAAGAAGAAGCCAATGTAGACATTCTAGAAGGTAGGTTGATTATATTCTTCTCAAGAAGATTCTTCAACTCCTCAATATCCTTCTTATAACAATGATGTTCATCATGTCCCGACTTCTTGCAATATCTACAAAAAAGATTCTCCTTATATGATTTCCTCCTAGGTGAGAATGGTGAATCACCTTGTTGTGGAGAGGAATATTGTGCTCCATCTTGTTGTGGTTTTGACTTAGGTTGCTTTTGATTCTTGCCTTTTCCTTGATTACTTTGATTCCCTTTGTTAGCCACCAAAGCTTGTGACTTTGAAGATTTGAGAATCCCCATTGTGGTCAACTTAGATTGCTCAAGTATCAACATCTCTGTGAATGAATCAAATGAGGGAGAAGTGTATGAGGAACCTTGAGCTAACCTATGGGTGTGAAAGCTAGATACAAAGGCTGCATACTCTGAAGGAAGCTTGTCCAACAAGTTATAAACCAATTGAGCATCCTTTTTGTCAATTCCACAATCCTTTAGCTTTGCTCTTAGCTTGGTTGCTTTTGTGACATAATCTTGGATTGTATCAAAATCCTTGGGATCCAAAGTTGTGAGTTCACTATCAAGCTTGTAGCCCTTAATCTCATCAACTTGACCATACAATTTCTTAAAAATATCCCAAGCCTCTTTAATTGTTGTACACTTATCAATGTGAAAAATGAGGCCATCTGATACATAATTTCTAAGCATTCCAAGTGCCATAGCATTCTTAGTAAGCCATTCAATTTGAGCATTAGGATCAGCCTTAGGATCAGGTGGTGCTGTAATAGTTTCATTTACATAATGAAAGAGTCCTTTTTCCATTAGTTTACTCCATGCCTTAATTTTCCATGATGCATAATTATGAGGAGTTAAAAGTGGAAATTTGGGAGAACCCATAGCACCAAAATGAAAAAAAACAAGATAGAGAGAGACACAATCACACAAAACACCCCCCCAAAATACTCAATCAAGAAATACCCCCAAAATGGTGATTTTGACACTTTATACTTAGTGCATATACAATGGGCCACTTGCAAAACAATGCAAAGTGGACTTCTGATTTCAATTTACAACTTCTCAAAATGAGATCTAAGAGACTTCAACAAATACTGCTAGTGATCTAAACTGAGATCCAAGAAAAATGCAAGTATCAAATATGCCAAAAATGGCCAAATACTGAAAGTACAATTTCTACTTAAAATCACTACAATCAGATGGTATATTATGAAAGTAGATGAAAATATATGCACTTTCAAAAAAAATGGCACGTGAAAAGGAGTCCATATGAGCCCAAATGAAGCCTCCAAAGTTGTAAAAAATTGGGATTTCATGATTTCTGAAAAACCTGTATCTAAAAATCAGAAACGTTCTACGCCATTGTATAGATCATGAAATTATACCCCAAAACAAAAATAATTGCTCCAAAAAAGGAGTTCAGATGAGTGAGATATCGCTATTTGAAAATCGCCTGCAAAATTATAATTTCTGGATAATTTCCATCGCGGCTTCAAACTTCAAATGCCTCTAGATTTGGCTTCCGAAGTCCGATTTGGATGAAACAAAAGGCAAAACTAACTTTCTTGGACCTCCTCAATCCAATGGTAACCTTAGATTTGATCCATCAAGCTTCAATAATAACTTTCAATAGAAAATTCTAAAATGCAAACCCCAAATAGCATCAAATTTCTCTTAATTGGCAAGCCAATGACACTCTAATGGCTCTGATACCATGTGAGACATGGACCAGCTCTGATACCATGTGAGATTTTGCCAAGATCTAGAGGCAATGGAAAGCAAAAATAGAGAAAACAAAATAGATGATAGAAATAAATTGTATTTTATCAAGATGAAAATACTGATCAACTGGATCATCAATCGATACATGCAATGAAAATGAGCCTACTTATATAGGCAAGGCTATATGGATATGTGAGCACACAAACATGACATGTGGCTCAATAAGAAACAAGGGTAGGTAGGAAATAGGTGTGGGTAGGTAGGAGAAATAATATAATAGTCCACATGAGGTGGATCACCCACTGAATGTGGAGTGTAACAACAAGATCACACCATAAAAGGTGGAAATTCTCCTACACACACTATCCCAATGTGGCACAAACACCCAAGTGTCTCATACCCAAACTACTATGAAATGCATTTCCTAAGTAAACTTAAGTAAGGTGTAATAATATCCATGATGAATAATTATTTACAACAACAAGGCTATTAAATACAGTCATAACAGTCTCCTGAAATTTCGGGAAAAAGTTGAGGACCGTGGTGGGAACGCACATGGTCCGACCAACTTTTGTCAAAACTTTCAGGGATGGATATTGTGATTATTTTAAAGATAACCCCAAAAAATTGATGAATTTTACAATCTCTAGATGAGCAAAATGAAGGCGAAAAGATGAAAATAGGACCTTATTAGGGTTTTGAAGAAAAAGAGTAATTGAATTGGAATTTTGAAAAGGGTCAAACCTAATGGATAGGGGCACCTTGGAAAATGTTTATGAATCTGAATATAAATGAAATTGATTTAAAATTCACACAAAATCCAATTAATTTAAAAAATTAGGGTTTGATGACCTAACCATTTAATTTTGAAATTTGAATTTTGGGAAAAGGGGGAGAAATTGACAATTTGAATTGTAGAATTGAAGACAAATGTGAGAACAATCGGAAATTAAATTAAATTCCAATTTTTGCACAAGTTCAAGATGATTTATGAAAATTAGGGTTTTAACAAGTAACCTCTTAATTTTGTAAATTTTAATTGCAAATTGAGCAAGACAATGAAGAAATTGAATTTGGCAATCAAAACAATTTTCAGATCTAAGATAACCACAAGCAATTTTTACAATTCACAAGTTCAATGTTAAATTGAAAAACTAGGGTTTTGAATGATTTAACGACTAAGTTTGCAGAAAGTTGAAACATGTAAATGAAAATTATGCAATTTTGTTCATAGGAAAGCATGTAAGATGTTGGGATCACCAAAATGTAATGGTGAGAAAATAGGCATGCTCTAGGAAGGGTCTTGACCTAAAATAGGGCAGAGATAGGGGCGCCAAACCCCTATCCAAGGGGGGACAGTGGCTCCACGACCCTTTCCTACCCATTTCTTTAGGGCAGAATGCAAACGGGGTGATGCAGACACCAAGGAAAAAGTTGTTTTCGCAAGCCGAGCACTCTCCAGTCTCCGATCAGGCTAAGGAATTCAAGTTGGCATGCATGAGGACCCTAATGCAGTTGAAAACTACAAGGGTCACAATTTTATGACACTACATTTAGCCCCCACTTTAGCGAGAGTATAAGTGTATGCCAATACTATCGGTAAAGTACAAGGAAACAAGATTGAAAGAATTTTACCATACCAAGGAGGAAAGATGTGCGAAACCCCTAGTGGAATTAGGATCTTATGACTTTGATTGACAAAGTATAAGGGAATATTAAGAAGGGGAGAACCATGACTACAACTAGAAAATTTCCCTTCACTATGAGTCATGAAAGCAAGGATAAAAAGATTACAAAGCAAAGAAAAGTTCACTAAGTAACTCTAAGTATCACAAGAAGGAAAGTATGAGTGGAGTGTACGCCCCCATGTTAAAGCGATCATGCGTACCTTATCGGGAGTGATGGTTTTAAGGTAGGATACACCCAAGAGAGAGAGAGAAGAGAGGGAGCATGTTGTTGCAAGGATTTAGGCCCCAATTGAGGTATAAAACCAAGGATAATGAATACAAAACACAAGGTAGTGTTGCTTTCCTCGGGGTCAGTATGTTGTATGATAACTCATGTATATCATGTATGTATATGCATATAATAATCTCCATTCCCCAAAGAAGGACACTACCTTAGAAGAAAGGGAAGAGAGGATGTCTTTTGAGTCAACATGAAAGAGACCAAGAAGAGATCTCAATGCTTTGCATCATCCCCAAGTAGACATTAAGGGAACAAGAGAAGAATAGGGATACACATAGAAGAATGGTCACAAAAGAGAAAGAAAGGAGAGGGAGAAAGATCTGCAGTGCTAATATTGCTAATCTAGCACAATATTTACCTCCCAATCCTTTTGATCACTATTTTGGGAAGGCGAGAAACATGCCAAAGGAGCAATATCGAGTACAATAGTTGGAGCTATCACAAGATCCAAACAAGGACTATGCTTAGGTTGTAAGTCACTTTGTTTGATTCTAGGAGATAGGATTAAAGTTTGTGAAAACTCATCCGATAAATTTTTGTCCACATCAACATACTCATACTCACTATCAGAAGCATTAGGAGTTGTACTACCATTATAAATAATATTTTCACCCATTTCTTCATCAAAGTTTAAAGCAAGATGAGTAAGAACATGAATAGGAGTAAAACCATCACATTTTTTATTCTTATGATTTGGAGATATTGGTTGAAAATCTTGCTTAGGAGAAAAGGGTATCATGTCAACTATTGGAGCCTGAGAAGACTGAGTATTTTGAGGGATAGCTTCACGAGCTCGAACACAACATTCTCTCGTACAACCATTTCGTCTAGTCTTAGTGGAAGGATGAGAAGAATAAGGAACACTTGAACAAGTAGGAACGTGTCTCTCCTTGATAGTTGAAGGTTTAGGTTGAGGTCTTTTTGGTTGAACAATAGGAGAAGCAGGCCTATTCTCTCAATAAAAGGAAGGAGGTGGAACTGCGCCATAGAAAGGAGGAATATTAGGTGTAGGGAGGAGACCAAGTCCATCATGAGGAGGAAATATAGGTCTAACCTTAGGAGGAATATTTTGGTTCTCCTTAAGAGAAGCTAAAGTCACATCCATAGGAGTAGGTGGACAATTTTCCTTAGGAGGGAGATTAGTTCTATCCGAGAGAGCAAGAACCTCATCTTGAATAATAATAGGAATGTCAAGTGTTTGAGATCTAGGTTGACTTAAGGATAATATCATATCGTTCTTCCATTTTTTATAATATTGAAAAGGAGCATTGCTCCTTGATGGAAGAGATTGAAATTATGTAGGCCAAAGGAGATCAATAGGAACATCGAGGCTTCTTTCGGATGGACGAAATAAGCTATGGTTCATGGTAATGATTTCTCCATTGTGAGGAAATTTAAGACACTTCTAGATTGGAGAAGCAATAGCCTTCATAGAAGATAGCCAAGGATAACCCAACTTCAGACATTATTGCTCAGAAGAAGGTATGATAACAAAGTCAACATCCATGAATTTAGCATGAAACTCAATAAGAAGAGTGATAGAACCAATGGTAGGACAAGAGAAGCCATCACATAACTTCACAACTACATTAGAAGCATCATATAGTGGTTCATGCAATCGTAAAGTGAAAAGATACTCTTCAATTATGACATTAACCATGCAAGAGGGATCAATCAAGGCACCATGACAAGGGATATCCTTAACTTTTGCAGCTATGTATAAAGGGCCATCGGGTTCTCTAATGGTCTCACTAGGGTCAAATGTAATACAAGGATCCCTAGGCGAATCTTTTGTTTCTACCATATTAACCAAGTTTGGAGCCATAGAGGTGAATTTTTTAGAAGAGAGAGAATTGAGCACAATCTCAATAAGATAATGAGATGGAAAGGGATCAATGAAAAACTTAAGATTTTGATTTAGGAGGAGCTACAGATTTATTCCCTTTATCATTCACAACTGCCACATATATAGTATTATTATCAATCAAGTCTTGAATCTTATTCTTCAATGCAAAACATTTCTCAGTATCATGATCAGGTTGACGATGAAATTAGCAAAAGGAATTGTTATCAAAATAAGGAGATACAAGTTTGAAAGGATCAATTTGTTTTATAAGAGCTTGAAGTTTGATAACATTTTTGTGCAGCAACTGAGACATAATACTATTTAAAGATTCATTCAAAGGAGTAAACTATCTTTCTCTTTGGAAGAATTTTGAAATAGAAGGAACACCTATTGTAGCATTCACATGGCTGTTCTTGATTGGTTCATTGAACTTGATGAAGCTTTTTGTTGGTTTGAACTTCGCAAATGGTTGTTGAATACTCTCCCCCTTATCACTCGGAGCCATAGGAGTGGATTTCTCCATTTGACTCACAACCAATTGATAATTGTGGAGTGTTGTTCACAACTATGGAAAGGAAGTAAACTCGGACAAAAAAAGCTTTTCCCTAATATCTTTTTGTAAATTAGAAATTAAAATTCTTTGAATATCATTATTAGGTACATGAAAAGAAATTTGAGCACACAAATGCTTATATCTACCAATGAAATCAGACACTTTTTCTTTTAACACCTTGTTTACAATGCATTAAATCAGTCAAAGTGATTTTAGGACCAATATTGCTTTGAAATTGTTGGATGAAAGCATTTGCTAGTTGTTGAAAAGAAGTGATACAATAAGAAGGCAGAGATCAATACCATTGTAAGGCCTTATCTCTTAGTGTTCTTGTAAATAATTTTGCAAGAAATCGTCGATCATAAGCAAAATCAATGCACAAGGTTTGAAATGTTTTGACATGCATAAGAGGATCACCTTTTTCATTATAGAGTTCCAATTGAGGGATCTCAACATGTTTAAGTGGCATGACTTTAGCAATATCAAGAGAAAGTGGGCTCGCAACATCAAAGGTGGGCACACTAAACTTGGATTGACTCATGGACGCAATCTCTTGTTGTAAGGAAGACATGGTTTGGGCAAGATTGTTGATTGTCATTTCGGTGGAAGAATTGATGTTAGACATAGGTGAATGAGAAGGTGGTGTGATGTTGTGGAAAGAAGGCATGGAGTGAGAATAAGGTGGTGGAACATTATAATAAGTAGGCATTGGTGATGATTGGTTAGGAAAAGGGACACTTAAAGGAGGAATAAAGTTGTTGAAGGAATTGCCCCCTTGTGTCACACTAATTGGTTGAGGAATAGTAGGAATACTCATTGAAGGCATGGGTAACGATGGAGGATTAAATGAAGAAGAGGGATTTCCCCCATGACCCATGGTTGTAGGAATGACATTTTCACTTGAAGTAGCCATGATGTTAGATGTGAAAGTAGAAATACTAGTCATAGGATTAGTCAAAGGAATAGAAGAATTGACTTGTGTTGAAGGTTGTGAATAACCTAGGGTTTCGACACAACTCTTGATAGGTATGACATTAGAATCAACAATATGTGCAATGCCACACAATATATCAATTCCATTCTTATCACTTTGAAGCATGCATTTAAGACCTTCAATTAATGGAAGAGCTTCACTATTAGGGTATTCTTGGGACATCCATTGTTGAAAATTATCAAATTGATTGTCCAATGTGGAAAGTTGATCTAAAGAAACCCTAGTTAAAGATTCTTCTTCATCATGAGATCCATCAATAGGCATATGATTAGGATGGGAAGAATTAGCATGATCCTTAGTAAAGAAGTCACCCAAATTAGGCTCCATCCCCTTGGTAATTAAACCTTGGGAAGCCTTAACTTGAATGCTTCGTCTAACGGGGATAGGATAGGTAGGACTAATAGTGGTAAAACACATGCACTAGAGGGAAAATTTGAATTTTGGAGTGTGGAACAAAGCTTACAAAATTGAGTAATGCAAAATTCAAGAAAACAATGATTACACAATTTGAACTTTGTTGGAGGAAGAGAATGACACAATTTCAAAAAATGAAAGGAAATTCAAAATTTTAAAATTAGGGCCAACGGAATACCACTTAATTTTAAAATTAAAATTTTTAAAATAAGGGCAAACTATAATTAACCTCTTAATTTTAAAAGAATTCTTAAAATTTGAAATGTTGAATTTTGAAGGTATTTCCAATTCTAGAGGGATGAAAAATCGATAAAATCAACCAATCTTCTGGATTTAGGCTATTAAATACAGTCATAATAGTCTCCTAAAATTTCAGGAAAAAAGTCGAGGACCATGGCGGGAACGCACATGGTTCGACCAACTTTTTTTGAAATTTTCAAGGATCGATATTGCGATGATTTTAAAGCTAACCCCAAAAAATTGATGAATTTTATGATCTCTAGATGGGCGAAATGAAGGCGAAAAGGTGAAAATAGGACCCTATTAAGGTTTTGAAGAAAAAGAGGAATTGAATTGGAATTTTGAAAAGGGTCAAACCTAATGCATAGGGACACCTTGGAAAATGTTTATAGATCTGAATGTAAAAATGAAATTGATTTAAAATTCACACAAAATCCAATTTATTTAAAAAATTAGGGTTTGATGACCTAACCACTTAATTTTGAAATTTGAATTTTGGGAAAAAAGGGGGACATTGACAATTTGAATTTTAGAATTGAAGACAAATCTCAAAACAATCATAAATTAAATTAAAATCCAATTTTTGCACAAGTTCAAGATGATTTATGAAAATTAGGGTTTTAACAAGTAACCTCTTAATTTTGTAAATTTTAATTGCAAATTGAGCAAGACAATGAAGAAATTGAATTTGGCAATCAAAACAATTTTCAGATCTAAGATAACCACAAGCAATTTTTACAAATCACAAGTTCAATGTTAAATTGAAAAACTAGGGTTTGAAGGATTTAACCACTAAGTTTGCAGAAAGTTGAAACTTGTAAATGAAAAATATGCAATTTTGTTCAAAGGAAAGCATGCAAGATGTTGGGTTCACCAAAATGTAATGGTGAGAAAATGATGAATGATAGATCAAGAGGAAAACTACCCTTTCCCTCAAAGAGAGATGATAATTTTGCTATTGATTACCATTCAAGCACTTTTCACCATTACATTAGGAACATAAGGGATGAGATAATTCACTAGATTAAATCTCCACTAAAAGATGAAAGATTAAATTCTGAATGAATTGAGAATGTTAGGATGATCCCTTCTTCCTTGTTTGAAATGGAAAGGAATTGATTGAATTATGTAGTGCGAAAGTGACAAAGAATCGATTATAACTTGAGATTGGACTATGGGATGAAGTTATGCTCCTGGATGTGGCAGTAAAATGTTGAGATAAAGTCGCCCTACAAATTTGACAAAAATTTGTCCAGACCGTGGCATAAATGTACATGGTTCTCCGAAAAACCTTCAAAATGAAAAGGATTTTTTCCACCTCTACAAATGAAGCCCGAATCTGAAAGTACAGCTGCGCACCTACAACCTACACATAGAAAAGAGAGGAAAAGGGGCTAGGATTGGGGGTTTGCCTCAAGGGAGGTTGTAGTATCAATGTTGATAGAAATTCTTGTATGGAATTGAATGTTGAAAGGGATCTCCTCTTCAATGGTTGAATCATTGACTTGAATGCAACACCTATCCTTGAAGGGAGACTTGAGAATGCTCAATGCTGGAAAAGAATGCTTGAATACTTGATCGCTTATGCAAATTGAATCTCTCCAACTTCAACCTCTTCGACTTATCAAATTTCCACTTATGCAAATGAGAGGACGAATGCCCCTTAAATACATGTTTGAAGTATTTGAATTTCATCAGGGGCCGACATCGGGGAAGTTTCCCACCGGAGGCACAACCGACAAGGCATGCTCTAGGAAGGGTCCTGCTCTAAAATAGGGTAGGGACAGGGGCATCATGCCCCTATCCTGGGAGGAAAAGAGCACCACGCCCCTGTCCAAGGGGGGACACTAGCACCATGCCCCTATCCTACCCCTTTCTCCAAGGCATAATGCGGACAGGGTGATGCAGAGGCCAAGGAAGAAGCTGTTTTCTCAAGTCGAGCACTCTCTGGTCTTCGATTAGGCTAAGGGATTCAAGTTCACATGCGTGAGGAACCTAATGCAGTCAAAAATTACTAGGGTCACAATTTTATGACACTACAGGCTGCAAGAAACACAGTTAGTTCCATTATAAAAAAATCTAGTACAAAATGCATTTTTTGAATTGTTTCTTTCAATATTCTCTTTGTGGGACTTTACTTTGGCAATGATCTATTAGACAATGCAATTTTTGATTTGTTTATGTTTCGATCATCTATTTTTGGGACTTTAATATGTTTCAATTTCAACATTTATATGCCTATGTTGTTGTGTTTATGTTATATATAAATTAGACAAAGAATTATTTTATAGTGCCTTAAAAGATATTTTGGTAGATACTGCTAACAAGGAAAACTTGGCAGCTAACAACATATCTTGTAAGGAACTAGAAAATAGTTCTGTGTCTGGTGCCTTTTTACAAATAGGACATTTCCTTTTATCATTTCAATGCAATGACCTAGTAGACATATTATACACTGCAATTTATATATGATGACTGCAATTTGAATACTATCAACAATTTAGACAAGTGTTCAAATTTCTCACTATCAAAAGAGGACATATCAGTGACATCTGGATAATTAGATTCCACTGATATGGCCTTTTTGATAGTGAGAAATTTGACCACTTATGTGGCCTCTTTTGATAGTTAAAAATATATGAGATCAGTTCAATTGATATACGAGAAATATCACATAAAAAAAAAAAAAAAACATCTCATTGGAATATCCATCTGAGATATCTGAAAACAATGAAGTTCTGAAAACATTACAAAATATGGTAGTATGTTATTCTATAATCACATCACAGTTATATCGAAACTCAAAATCTTCTCTTTGGAGGGCTCACAAAATATAATTGATCACAAACTAGATCAATTCTCGATATGGGTATTAAATAGAGGAGGTCTCACAAATTCAACCCCAACAAATTGTGGCCTACTAGGGTCTGGCCCAAAAATGATGTTTTCTTGGCTAGGAGGGGTTTGTAAGCAACTTGCTATTTGAGAAAGCAATGTCTGGTTGATACCTGAAGTAAGTTGCATGTTGTCTGAGGATCCAGGTGCAGTCCCAACTTGCATAATATTAATAGTTGCAAAGGCTGGCGATAAGAGGTTCATCATTTCCATGAGAATTGGGTGTCGGATGGGTAGAGCATCTGTGACCGTGGACACATCTTTCTTCCTCTTTGCACACTTGGCTACTTTTTCAGCTTTCATCCTCGCCTTCTCAAGCTTTGCTTCTACATCTTTCTTTGCCTTCTCTTATCTTTGAATGAACTTCTCTTGGGAATCCTGCAATGTTTTGGCCTATTTTTCCACCCTCATAGCCTCCTTTTCTATCGCTTCTGCTTCATGTTGTGCCTTCCTCTATCTCATTTGTTCTTTCTTTCGTTATGCCAATTCCTCATCTCTTTTACTTTCAACCTCTTTATCTTTTTCCCTTTGAATGTACTCATCAGATGTCAAGATCTATGACTGGCTACTAAGACGTAGCACCCTTTTCCTACCTCCACATGAAGATTGATTCATTCTTTGCACTAGAAGTCTTAAGAATTTGGTGATTTGCCTTGGCACTTGCTGCCCATCCTCTTATGTACATGGCAAAAACTCAAGTTTGTCTTCACTTATGTGAATTTCATCTTCACAATCAGCACCATCTTGTTGCTCCTAGTTGACTGCATTGGTAAAGTAATGTATCACATCTACTAGATCAATTTCTGGCAGACTTGGCATGGAAAGGGTTACATCATCACTATTGGCTTCTTCTTGGGTCCAGTCTGGTATGACAACTTGGGTTGGCAAAGACATGTCTGCTGATGTACTTTCCAAACCCTCATTTGGCTGGCTGGTTTGTGGGGGCAAACCTAGTTCGGTAGTTTGTGGTGTCAAACTTGTACCATCAACTATTGCTTGTGTTCCGCTATGACGTTCTACAAAATCTTCAATGTCTTCCTCATTAAAACCAACCAACTACAAGAAAGCTTTCATTTCCATATACTCTAGTTCTTCATCCCTTGAAGTGGCATCATGTTCTATTCCAACAGTTGGTTGTATATCAAATCCAACCTTAAATGCCTCACTTGGCCTTATATCATTCTTCAATGTAGATCAGTTAAGTGGCCAAATCCCTATCCTACGGAAGCCACCGATTATATTAGTCGGTGTCAATGCTTGGGCAAAAGCCTTGCTCACAAGAGTTTTCAACTCTTCCCTTCTAATTTCAATTTGTGGGTACTTTGACATCCTTATAGTCCTCTACTATTTGAAATAATTCATGAAAGGTGAGAATATAGAAACATCAAGTGGTTGTAGTTTGTGGCTTGTATGAGCCAAAAGGGTTACCAAATCTATACCTATTTGCCTTTCTTCTTAAATTGTCTTGAAGGCTACATGGCTGCCATGACCATTGAAGATCAGTAGGGCCCTACGTGAGGGTGAAAATCCACTAGGGACTAAACGTGCAAAATGTTCCAATCAATTTGAGAACAACTCCTTTGTCATCCATGCATGTTCTTGGATTGCCATGCATGCTCCTGGCTCATAGTTTGTAATGTAGTTTCAGATATGCCTCTTAGAATTAAACAAATTAAATTCAGGAATGCTAAAACCAAATGCACTAACACATGTCAAAACAGTAATCCACTCTCTACTCTTGGAAATTAGGTGCGGTACACACCTTTGGCCCAAATTGGCTATCACTCTCATTCCACA
This sequence comes from Cryptomeria japonica, assembly GCF_030272615.1. Lineage (NCBI taxonomy): Eukaryota > Viridiplantae > Streptophyta > Pinopsida > Cupressales > Cupressaceae > Cryptomeria > Cryptomeria japonica. The sequence goes on from NC_081414.1 coordinate 159,257,300, forward strand.
ATTCCTCCCAGCCTGCACATCAGTCTCATCACAATTTCAAATCTGACTGCTACCGTAGTGATTGAGATTGTACATTACCTCCAAGTTGTCATAGAAAAAGGAAACAATACAAGGTCGAAGCATAATATCCCTATCAGAGTCCACTCCTTTTGTTGTTCTCATCGTCAGATCAGGGTGCCTTCGTCTAAAACCTAGCCACCGTGACCTCCCTAGCATCCCATTTTTAAATGGATTAAGCCTATTCTCAGTAATTTGGGCAACAATTGATTGAAGTTGACTGATTTGGAGACTGTGACCAATTTCAGTCATGTCTTTGCACCAATTGACAACTTCATCCCCCTCCTCTAATGATAAAATGGTGTGTGGACCCCTCACTGTCATGGTTGTGGCTCCCATCAGCTAAGACCTCAAAGAGGCAATGGGGATACCATACTTGATTGATGTACCTCTAAGAGACATGTGATTGTCTTCTATGCATGATATTGCTTCTTTCATATTAGATATGCTCCATTTTGGTTTGGGAACCTTTGAGGCTACCTGTACTTGTGGTGTTTCTAGAATAGGATTACAAGCTGTAGTAGAATGGTCATGTATAACAATAGTTTCCACATCAGTTGCATTGTTAGGTGAATGGTCATCTATAGCAGGAGTCACTGGGTCTTCATTTTGGATAAAACTATCTTCATCAGGGAAGTGCACCCCACAAGTGACTCTAACTATTTGACGTCTATGGTGTGATGGAGAAAAGAGTGCAAAAATTGGTTGTTACAGTCCTTCAAGAGACCTATTAGGCCTCCAAATGCACTAGAGACACCCCTTAGACACTCCACCAACTTTCCCACTCAACTCGGAATGCAAGAACATAGAAAAACTGAAAGGATTTAATAGGTTCTAAGGAATCTTTAATTTTTTTGGTTCTAAAACACATAACTCTTCTTCAAACCTCCTTCAATTGGCCTAACACATGAGGATGTTAAGCCCTCAAGTGCCCAAAACTACACTTAGGTTCTTCCCCTGCAAAAATTATTTAAAACCCATCTACAACACTGTTATATACACCATTCCACCAAGTCTTAAGGCAAGTCATTGATGGAATGGAGAGTTCTACATTTTTCTTTGACAAAGGCCCAAAACCTAGGGTTTTAGACTAGTTTTTGTAAATCTTCTTGTAGAAAGATCAAAAATCAATAAAATTGAACCAAACTAGTCCCAAATGAAAGGTAACACATATATGTTTCCAACAAGTCCACTCTTATGTGTTAATTCATCCAAATAATAAATTTATGAACCAAAGTGCAACATTTTTACATAAAATTGCAAAGAAAATGATCATCAAATTGCCTTCAAACTAAGTTCTCCATACAAAATCACCATCCAACCTCCAAAATTGTCTTAACAACATTTTGGCAGTATTGACATTTTTTTCAAAAATGTTACCTAGACTTAATCCAAGACTTTCATGACTCACAACTAATATGAATAGGTCCAAATAGGACTAAAATACCCTCATACACCATAAAATACCATATATGACCCTATTAAGACATATTTGTCATAAAATGACAATTTTGACAATCCTTGAGTAATATCAATAACATGACCCATCTAGGACTTGATCTAACATTCAATGGTCTTAATGACCTTATTGCATCACATTTGGTCTTAAAAGACCTTATTTACAACTTTCATACTTCAAAACATAAAAGATTCAAAATTTTCCTTATAGAGGCTTGATGGTAGCCTAGGTAATCCTACACCAGAAGCCTCAGCAGAAATAGTAAAACAACTCAATCTATAAATTATGTTCAAATTCATCATGACAGCTTCCATTTCAACTCCTGTGTTGGTTGAGGTAGTTAAGAAACCACAACCCGAATTCAAGTTGCATTCTATGAAGGTCAAAGAGATCATATGACTGGTGCCCTATCATCTATGCCCTCTAGTGTGTTACTGGTTGAAGATATCTGTTCCTTCATCCACTGCAAGCTTGAAGAGATTGGAGATAAATTAATTCAAGATGAATTCAAAGGGTTCTGCGACAATGGTCTATTGAAGGCAGAACATATGCATCTAAAGACCAAGGGTTTGTTGTATGTTGATATTCCTAACCAATTCCATGCTGATTGGATCAGGTATGTGCTAAGTAGAGTGCATGACCAATTTTTATGGTTGGAAGCTAAAGCACCAATCAAAATCACAAAGGATGTGATCCAAAGAGTAACAGGGTTCAACAAAACAGGCGATGCACTAACCCTAAGGACAATATCATCCGGTGAGGTCACTCGGTTGACTCAATCCAAATATGACAAGAGAGCAATGATAGTCACTCACATTGAGGACGTAGAAGTGAGGTTTGCATCTGCAGTGATAGCTTATAGAGTGTACCAATCAAGCCACATGAACAGTGTGTCGAGTGGTGCTATCCATGCAGCTTACTGTATCATCAAAAAGGATGCAACATATGACATTTGTGAGATGATAAGAAGTCAATTCGTGGTGATAATGGACCGAATTAAGAAGGACAAAAAGCAATCATTCAAGTATGGTTCAATACTGGTATGTATCTTCTTCTATGTGCAAAATTTCTTTCCCAGATCGGGCAATGTAGTGTGGTCTACAGATAAACCTATCATAGTTCAGATAGGTGAAATGATTAGAGACTTAGGTGATAAGTTTGGAGAGACAATGTGGGGCTATTTAAAGAATTCCAAACTAGAATGCATCAAAGAGAAAGAACCCCGACCGATATAGTTCAAAAGTACAAGGATACTATTTTCTTTCTTGTTGATACTGATTGTTGCATTATTCAAGTGGTTGAACCTAAACTTTATGGGTACCCACTATGGGTTATGATCTATCGAGGCAGACATTGCCAAAATATATGCAAACATGTTACTGTCTAAACTGGTAGACAGAAAAGCTAAGAGATTTAGAACTTATGAGGAGGAAAGGTCCAAAATTAAGAAGGAACTCAAAGAGCCTATCATTCATTTGAAAGTGAGGAAAATGATTGACAACTTAGACAAGAAATATGGAGGTGAAGAATCTAGTGCCATTGCTTCCACCGGTACCAATGAGCAAATAGGGGAAAAATCAAGTAAAGATGAAGAGCAAACAAAAGAAAGAAGAAAATGTCCAAGACAAGATCCAAGGGTGCTGCATCCAGCAAACCGACATCATACATGAAAGAAAAGGACTCAGATACTCCTACATCTTCCCAAGGTAAAGGTGGACCGGTAGGAGTCACATATGGAAGAAAGAAAAAGATGAAAGGATAATTGAAACAAAGGCTAAGAAGAAGTCCAAGATAGACAAAAAGGAGGATGATAACTCTGACACCCAATCTTATATGGTAGTTAAAGTCAAAAGAAGTGGTAGGAATGTAGCTCCAACTATTGATGAATTGGTCCATGGGATCAAAGAGAATGGAGGTTTAGCTAGTGTTGGGAGAAAGTATCTCCTCTGCAATGAGGAAGACAAAAGAAAAATTAAAGATGCACTCATTTGGAACTTACATAAATTCTGCAGAACTCCCAGTGAACTACATGGAAAAATTCCATCAGATTTACAAAATCTCATTGAAGGGAGATGGAAAATTGTCATGACAATTGGGAAGGAACACAAAATAAAGGCACTCATGGAAGTACAACATGAATTGGATTATAATCAAGCATCTTTAGTCGCCGAATCATGTGTATAACGTTTCAAAATAAGGAACATAATAGGGAGAGTGGCCATAGGATATATTCAAGGTGTGCATGATGAGGGCGTTGACATGTGGAAAACAATTTTGAGCCAGCAAAAGGAAGCTGAGGAGGAAATACAAAAAGAAGTGAAACAAGGACAAGATATAGCTGCTCAAGAAAAGAGCAAAGGAAAAGACAAGGACAGCACTGATGATTTTGATGCATTTATAGTTGAAGATATCATAGGTGATGTTGTGTCAGATATTCCTAATATTACAAAGGATGTAGAGCCACCAGTTGAACAAAAATCAACTGTTAAAACTATTGATATTAATGATACACCGGCAAAGGGAACTGATCAAACTAAGCATTCTGGAGAAGATGAAGCTACAATTGAGGACATCCCTTATGAGGAAAAACCTCGAAGGCATCCGGTGACAATAAATATTCCCACAACACACCCTACTAACAACGAACCTCATTTGCCAAAAAAAGGGGCAGAGGGAGAAAACCCCAAGATGATAGATTCATCAATACCATTTGTAGATGAAATAGAGGAGAAGGAACAAGAAAAGAAGGAAGTAGAAAAGAAAATAGAAAGGAAGGAAACAAAATCAACTTAATCTATTGGTTCAGGGGAGACCAAGGAATCGGAACAAGAGAAGAAGATAGAAGATTTTTCATTCGGTCAACCTGAAGGTGGTCAGAAAACAATGGTGGATACTCCTCCGATGGAGAGGAAGTTAGTTTTAGAAAAGGAAACTGAGAAAAAGAAAGCTAAACTCCCCACCTCAGCCAACTCTGAGGTAGAAGCTGAAGTAGAAGAAGAAGAAATAGAGGAGGAAGAAGGGGAAGACTCGGTAATTGATATCAAGAAGATGACCCCCAAACAGTTAATAAAAGTTTCAGAAAAATTGAGAATTAAATCTGAAAAGGCCAAACTTAAAGCAAAGAAAAAGAAGGCAAGAATTCTTAATACGGCAAAGACAATCTTATCTGATCTCATTCTTGATATTGTTGTTGATGAGAATGCACCTATCATTGATCAATTAGGCACTTTTGTCAAAGCAATCGGTTCAGAGGCAACTGATCTGGAGAAGGTTGCAGCAAGGCAGTATGGAACCTGAAGAGGTGAGCAATTAATGGAACAAATATCAGTTGGTAAAGTTTCTCTCTACCAACACTGAAGAGGTGAAATCAATCTTAAAGGAAGTTGGCTAATTATTGGTCAAATTCTCAAACTTCCCTAATTTCATCAAAGATCTTGAAGATAAAAGAGTAAAGACTCAAAACGAAATTCAAGATCTGCTAGGTTTTTTTGATCCTCTTACAAGCTCAGTAGTGACTTTCAATGGAAAAGTCAAGTAGTTGACTCATGAAATCAACAAGCTGATAGAGGAACAAGACAAACGAGCTCTAAACCTGCTAGAGATACAGTGCTATCTTGCCCCATTCATTGGTTTATTACCAGGCAATGTGAAACAAGCAGAGGGCCTCATCGGTTCACTTGACTACAAGATAGTGGATGACATGGAGGATTTTGTCACATAACTGCATGGGCAAATTCTCACTATGAAACAGGTGAAGCCTACATGGAAATCTTCTTTAGAGGCTGCTAAGGTCAATTTCAAAGAAATTTTTGACTTACTCTCATGAATTATTTTGTATACTTTGATTCCTTTATTCTTTGTCATTGTTACAAAAGGGGAGAGAATGAATGTATAGTGGATTGGACAGTATAGTGGATTGGACATATGAAGAGGGGACTATAGAGATAAAGTATATAGGCAGGTACCGGTAGAGGCAGAGAACCATCGGTAGAGGTAGAGTAGTACCAGTAGAGGTAGAGAAGGTAGAGAATAGGCAGAGAACCAAAACATGAGGCAGATAAGGCAGAGAGAAGAGACCGGTTTACAGGAAGCAACTGGTAGTTGAGTTGAGTGAAGCAGGTTCACTGATATAAAGGAAGCAACTAGTAGCAGATCATAATGGTGATTGATAAGCATGTGAAGTGAAAAGGATAAGAACATGTAGTCATCAACATGTTTGGCTTGCTAACATGTGGATCCAACAAATTTAGAAAGAGCTAGTTGAAGCCAGAGTGCTTGCTAGAGAACCAGTGAGATTTGTGGCATGAATGGATAGTCTCACTGATATAATCAACGAGATTTATGGAACGAACATATTGGCATATAGAATGATTTTTTTAGTTCAAATTCTGGAGGGAAAGTTAACGTCAAGATTGAATACAACTATATACATGTTTTTCATCTTGATTTTGCCAGTGTGTCATGGGAGTTGTGAGTGAGCAGAGATTGAAAATAAGAGTAACGTGAAGAACGAGCTAAGGGAAAAAGGGTTCCTCAATGAATCAGTGAAGTCATCATCGAGCAGAGATTGAAGCAAATACAAAGAAGATCTATTCGACATAAAAGTGTCATCATCAGATCAATTATTTGTTGCTCTTTAATCATTGCAGCAGATTAAATCCCTTAACAGGGTGAACCTTAACCGGTATTGTTTGTAAAATCCCCTAACAAGGTCGTTCCACGAGGAAGTGTAAAATCCTTTTGCAAGGTGAATCCTAACAGATTCTAAGGTATTCTTAACATGATACCGGTCATCTTTAACAGGGCAATGTTTTCAGAAGGAACAAGATTGTAAGCTCTTAACCGGGCACTCTTTTCATTGCAGTAAAAGAGATTATGGGTTATCCTCATTGTGGTTTTCTCTCTCTAACCAAGGGTTTTCACATATAATTGCTGGTGTTATGTGATGTTTATTTGATGCATGCAAATCTCTTTCCTTAAATGTTCTTACCTTCATGATTAATGCAATGTTTTAAGCTGATTTAAAAAGGGTAGTTGCAGACCGGTCAGTTTGGAATATTATTGTTTAAAAATTGTTTTTACTGATTCACCCCCCTCTCAGTCACTGATTAGTACCAATAGAAACAATATCTTGCCATGTGCGCACAACACCAAGAAATAACACTTATAATAAATGATAATATTCTCTTTAGGTCCATAATGGATTTACATCCATAACCAAGTGTAGGCTCTTCAATCTTTTTGCTACTCATCAAAGAGTCACCATCTCAACATACAATCCAAAAAAACATGAGGTCTCATATCCTCACCCAAGTCTCTCTAGTCTCAATGAGCATAAACCAATCAATCCATGCTAAATTCAAATGCGATCCTACAAAATCATGAAGCTCCAAGCAAATGAATAATACTCAAAACCAAAAGAAACAACAACACCTCACCAAAGAATCAAGGGTCCTCCATGACACCAAGATGTCGCCATAGCCATCCATCATCAAATGATGAATCCACATCACTACCAAAGTTTCCACTGAACTGTGTAACCAAGCTATCCATGCATCATGACAACCATATCCTAACTAAATATCCTCCATGACCCCAACATGATCAAAGAACTCAATGAAGATCTCCCCAAAGGACAAGTCAAACCACTATCTCCAAACCAAGAAGATACAACTACACACCCTTTGTCAATAGAACCAAAGATGTCAAACTCTCACTACAATCCAAAGGTAGAATCCAAGATATCCACATGACACCAACACCCATTGCAAAAGATCATACATCTTCTAATCAAAGATGACACACAATACACTTTAACCATAACAACTTAGAACCAAATCTTATATAAAAAAAAGATAGAACACATTACGTAATGTATGACATCATGAACAACATCCTTTCCAAAACTCCATTGAAAGTGAGCAAATCTTCTCATGAACCATGACCTATTGCTAAGATTCAAATGATCAACTATATCAGGTACTCCAAATAATCATTTTCTCGCTGCAATCAAAATACCAATGTAATAATGTTAACAAACAACAAAGACCTACCAAACCAAATTCTCATTAGACAATCTACAAGATCAAAACATATGCAACATCTTAAAGAAGAAATAAATAATCAATGTTCCAATCTCAGATAACCGAAAGATTCAACCTCACATGAGTATCATGCATAACAGAGATAATCAAGCATAACATGTGGATTTCCAAGACTCAAACATCGAAATCAATACTACACATAATTTACCGAACAAACCCACATAGGAGTAACAAAAGATCAAAAAGAACCTTGCAAGGAGTCATGTAAACATTTAACTATCTCCATCCAAAATACCCGGAATCTAGTCATACCATAGATTTTAGTTAGCACATGTAAAACTTGCAAAACCATCTTTGTAAATATAAAATCCATTTAAACATCTAGACATTCACATTATACATGTCATTCGAACAATGGAAATACCACAAATCTACAAAATCCAACAATTGAAAAACAAGAGATCACTACAACCGAAGAAAGTGAAGGAAAGTTGTCTAGGAGCTTAAACCATATGAAACATATTAGCTCCACAACTCTCAAAGAGGTCAATCGTGACTTATCTTCCAGTGCTTTCATGTAACCATGGGCTAAAACAATGAACCCAATATAAGCATGTCAAACAATGTGGATGTGAAGAGTTTTAAAGGATTTAATGCATGAACAAAAGGAACCAACAACAATCCATTGTGACAATAAGTCAACTATTGCATAATTGAAAACTTATGTCTTTCATAAAAGGAGGAAACATAATGATACTAAACATCGATTTATTCCAGAATTAGAAAATAATAGGGAAATCAATCTAAAACATTGTAGATCCGAAGATCAAATAATAGACATATTCACAAAGACTTTAGCAAAGAAACAATTTGAATATTTAAAAAAAAAATAATATATCGTAAATATTGATGAAATTAGTGATAGAAATTAAAGAAGAGTGTTGGAGATATCTCATAATTTCTACACCAACCTATTTTTAGTGCACCATCTAGAAAAATCGATAGAATAGACAAGTCTAGAAAGACATTAGACGGTGGAAGAAACATCAAGAATTTACTGTGTCCTTCTTAAGACCACTAAAAAACAGAGGTGGATGTAACGGGTCTTTTGCAAGTCGATAAATTTTTTTTCTTTTGTGCAGCAGCCCATCGTATACCATTTTCTTCTCTTTTGCCTCTGCTCGCTTTTACTTTACTACCCAAAACCTGCAAACACAAACTTGTCTAAATGGGTTGCTACTGTGATGATGATCATTCGAATGATGAATACTTTATTTCTGGAGCATTGTTGCAGGCGGCAAGCGTGGCAGAGTGGGTGAGCTGGTCAATTGGCTCCCTCCTTGCGATTGCGTTTCTTGGAGTGGACGGGTGGAGAGCATGGAAGAAAAAGCAACACTGGATTCCATGTCACTCTTTCCTTCTAGGCGCTCTTACTCTCCTACTCCTCACCCTCCTCAACATGCCATCCGCCGTTCTCCACTTTCCCCAAGATGACAAAAATATATGGGATATTCCAACTAAAAAAATGTGTTGTCCTGAGTTTATCTCGAGAAGGATGCTTGTTCTGGCTGGGAGGGTCTCCCTGTGTGTGGTGATGGGATGTATGTTGCCTGGACTTGCTAGCCCTCGCTCCTCAACTCTAAGTTTGTGGAGTGACATTGCTGCCCTCATTATAAGTTGTTCAGCACCAGTTCTCCATCTTTTTCACGAGTTTTACATAATTACAGCATCTCTTTTTGCATCTGCATATGATAATTATTACGATAGATCTTCACTCCTAAAATTGTGGATTGTCCCCACCACGGTATTAGTAGCATTTATAATTCTGATTCTTCTCCTAGTTTGTGCTGCTTTGGCCAGTATCACCGTTCATAAAATTGTTTCTCATAAGATACCCCTCATTCTTTCTAATTCACCTTCACAGATAAATACGATTGCCCATTCTTATTCAGAGTCTTTCTGGGAAAGAGTGGAAGACCAGGTAGTCAAGTCATGGATTGCAGTTTGCACTTCGAATCCCCAATATATAATTGCCAGATCAATTCTCTCCTCATCTGTCGCACTGGCCATTACAGTTTGCAATGCAATTCTCGTGTTTGAGGTAGTACGGACGAAATTCAAGGTGAGTATTCACATGATTTTTCATTGGCTAGTCATCGTGTTGGGATCTACTGTCATATATTGGAGATGGATCACAGCAGTAGTATTTTGCCCAAGAACTGTGGAAAAGAAATGGGCAAGCATTATAAAATATTTTCAGATTGAAGATTTCTGGAAACGTTATTTGCTTGAGTTGAAAGATGGCCATAAAAGCCACAGGCAAATGGGCGACAGTTATCTTAAAATATTGATGTTAAAGGTGGGCCGTAGAGTGAGAGTTTATAAGCTGATTCCTCTGGTTGTATGGCTGCAGATATTGTTGGTTCTTTTTAGCAAAGTATGCTGGTTAGTATCTCAGCTATTGCTTTCTAACATGTATTTGCGTAAGCTTGTAATGGGTTCGGCAGTAGAAGAATTTCCCGATTTATATGGAGGAAAAGGCAAGTGTGAAATTGAAATGGGAAAATACCCATTCTATGATAAATATTCAAAAGCATTCGTGACCATGAATGGTGAAAATGCTGCTTGTCTATGGGTAGCCAACAGACAATGTATTGCAGGCATAAACACGCAGCTGAAAAGGGGTGAAAAAGAGGGCAATTCATGTAAGGCATTGGTAGATTTGCTCAAGGAAAAACCTTCTAGCGGCTACAAAAATATGCATCCGCAAAAGAGTGTTCCTATCAAATTAGAAGTGGAAAAGGAGTCTGCCATCTACCAACGCTCTTGTAAGATGAGAGCAGTCTCAATAATTACTGTTCTAGTTGAGCTCTGCCCATTTACTCAGGATGTGAAAAAGGCCATTGGAGCCCTCGAAGCTTGTTCTCAAGCATGGAGCATCATTGATCTGGTTCAAAACCCTGACACCGAAGCCTTCCTGGTAAGTAAAACAGCTGACAAACTATTTCAAGCTTTGCAGAAAAGAGGCAAAATGTTGCATAACCATTTGGGAATGTCCACTTCCGTTGAGAATTCCTCAGAAGCGGCCAGAGTAGCTGTAGGTAATCTTATTGTAAAAGCCAAAAAAGTAGCTGAAGAATACCACTGCAGAACATGGAATGAGGTCGTGGAGGGTTACAGCTTGTGGATGGTGTGTGTGAATATTGATTTTGAGAACTTCATCAAGGTGGAGGGTATCATGGATGAACTGGTAAAGATGTTGGCAGATGAGATAGGGGCTTGTATGGCCAAGGCATTGGATGTGATAATGGAGGATACTGAGAAATGGGCAACCATGGCCATGGGACAACATATTTGGGAAGCTGCATACATCGTTGGAAAAGTGAAGGGGATCACGGAAAACTTGAGATGGATGTTGACATTTAGCGCAATGGAGGCTAATAAGAATGCTTCAGCAACTTCCACTGGATTTCATACTCTCAGAAAGCGCTCATCTTTTCAGATTGGCTAGCATTACCAAAAGTTATAATTATTTTCAATTTCAATGGTTTTTTATAGACTTGTGATTGTATGTCACTACGTAAATATCATTTCCTGGTTTTATAGCAGTGTTGTGTTAATTTCGGTTCTCTGTGATATACTGCAGGATAGAATAACGGGCAGAATAGCTTTTCCCGTCTGATTATGTGCGTGGAATATATAATTTGTTTTGTCAAAATAAAGTATAAGGCTGTTGGGCATGAACAACAGGTAAAATAGTTTTGTCAATATTGATATGGTATGATGGTTAAGTTGTGGTGTTATTGTTCACATCATCAAGGTTCAAATTCTGTTGGAATATTATTGTTGAATATTTATATTGGGGATGAGGTTCCTCATTTGTGATCTCTCATTAGTTTATAGCTTTGAATAAAAAAGATATAGTTTTAGAGTGAAGGTTGTTGATATATTGTGATGTTTGTAAAGATAAACATGCATACTTTCTCATGATGAATATGAAGATAATTTTAAAAATAAATATTAGTGATTCATGTGTGAAAGTGTAAATAAAATTTATAGATATCAGTGATTTTTTGTACAATATTAAGTTGGGTTATACTTGAATTGCTATCTTGTTGCTTATAACTTATCATAATTGATTATATATTAAATATATATAAATATATCTCATTAATTAAATTAAAATATTTCAAACTCATAAAAGTGTCACACATAAATAAGAAGAAAACATATGGACATAGTGAATTTCATCCTATTGCATGACTACAAGTGCCTTTGAGGAGAGAGGTATGGAGGTGATTGAGCCATATTAGAGATACCTATAACAAAAACATAATTTATGCTCAAGACACTTAGCAATGTTACTTTGTCTTTTTCCATGATGCCCTCTATTTTGTCTTTTTCTCTTTAGGTTTTCTCTTATTTGAATTTATCTCATCATAGACTGCTCATTACAAGAAGATGTAGGCATCCAAATCTTGAACAAGGAATTATTCACTCAAGTCCACATGCTTGGAATTTATTTACTCAAAACTTCATAAATTTGATACCCAAACCATTATAGTCCAAAATGAAAAATCTAAGTGACTTTGCCAAAATATTAGACTAGATAAATCTTTCACCCACTAGAGCTAATCTTCTCGAAGAGGGATTTTATCCTCAAGAATTCTAGGATGAACCAAGTCCAATCTTCAAAACCATGTAGGGTTTTCAGGCAAAAAAATAATAATCTTCAACACATTGAAAATGAGCTAAAAAATGTTTATTTAATTCCTCAAAGACCAATGCCCTAATTAGAGTTTTGTAATATTTAATTTAATTTTTAACATCTCCTTGTCTCCCGAAGTTGGCTCCCACCTCTAGGAAGTCACTCTATTTGATAAATTAAAATAATACCTTATAACTCCATAGAGGCCAATATAAAGTGACTTTATTAAATTAAATAATGTTAAATTAAATATTTAATTTAACTTTAATAGTATTACCGCTATTTCAAATAATACAAGTTCTAAACACCATAAGTTGTCAAGATATCATTTATCAATGTAATCACTAACAATCTCAAAATAGTAACACTGCCAAATCACCAAGTTAGTGCCAAGATTGACACTTAGTAAAAATAGGAAAATCATCTAAAACCCCTCTAGATATTGTCATACAACTGCACTAAACCATCTATTCTCATTGGTAACATTAGATTAACCCTTTGAACAAGATGAATCAAACGTAGAATGTCAGCGACAATTGGACTACTAGAAAACCTGAAAAATGGGGACATTATAGTCTTCCCTTCCCAAATATTACTTGTCTATAAGCAATTCCAATACAACCCGACAATCACTAGATTGACCTAGATCCCAAGATCCCAAGTCAAGCTAGGAGATTTGTAGCACCAATGCTCTGTCCTACAAGGTACAAACACAAGAGACCTCCTTAAAACCTCCTATAAGAAGAGCAATCAAATATTGTGTAAGATCATTTAACTCCTCGGAGAATTTCTCTTTGAAAGAACCAAAATGAGGCACCATAGGAGTAAACTCCAAAAAGTCAACATAGACTCTCTCATTCCCAAAAGTTGTTGGACTACAAAACCAAAGCAATCTAAGGGTTCCAAGTCAATCTCAAAATGGAACCACCATATTGTCGCTATGTCACTTTGATTGCAACCATGAAATTATTATGTCCAAACTACACTCTCTTGTCCTAGAAGACCAAAAAGTAATCATCATCAAATCCAGAGTTGAGATACGTAAAAGGGTTGAAATCTATACCATGAAGTATATCCTTTCATGGTATCTCAATGAAGTCCATATTTGCAATCCCAATACCAAACAATTGTGAGCAACGAGGAATAAATTGTGCAAACCCATATAATATAAATCACAACACCTGCACTCATGATGTCCCAAAAAGAAGCTAACTAGGAAGTCCCTCTATAGTCTCCAACCGAAAATGTAACATTGAATCTTGGAGAAGTGTGAAAGGGAAAAAGACAAGTAACACACCCTACATGTTATAATCAACATACCATCATCTAGAGAGATGCTTACCAACACTATGAAATAAATACAGTAATGATAACTCACCTAAGTGAGAGTGAAAAATAATTGAACTATACCTGAAATGAAAAATAATTGAACTATACCTGAACTGTCTCCCATAGCTAACTATACTAAAGCCTACCAAAGCTTAAAAACTATTTGCTCATAAATCTATGTGTCACCATAACCGATGTGGAAAGGCATGGACAGTGGTAAACAATCTAAGATCTCATTGAAAGCATAGGAGATATGAGTATGTAAATAGAAAAAGACTCATCACCTATGTTTAGATCATTTCTACCAATCAAAATCACCCTTAAAGTACTTGACTGCTAGTTTGAAATGACAAACCAACTCAACTATGTGCCAAGAATTGAAGTAATGTGGAGTCTGATTGGAAAGTGGGCAGTAGTACTATCTTTGAAATTATGCCCATTATTCCAATCCTGACTCAACAACTCACTCCTAGTAATTGTACCTGGGTCCCAAACCCTTTGATCAACTCCAACCACATTACTAGAATCTGAAAGAGCTCCATCATCCAACTCAAAGAGTGGATTATCATAAGTCAAATTACAATCCACCTCAAACAAAGGATTTTCAACAAACTGAAGATTATACTCAACTCCAAACTCAAACCAATCCTCCTATTGGTCCAAACTCCTATTTTTTTATTAACACCAACAATGTGTAATTTCAAACTCCTCCTAAATGTAATCAAGCTCCTCCATTACCTCTTTGATCTCCTCAACCCTTTGTGTTTTCTCTTGCTCTCTGAATTGCTTGGCCTCATAGATCTATCCATTTGCTTCAAGAAGTGCCTCTTGGACACTTTCTAAAGAAAGCTTGATGGAATCCAACTCAATTTAATGATGAGCTCACTCATCCCTCTCTTTAATTGCTTAGTCATAGTGAAAGTCTCATTTGCAATTTTGTTGGCCACATCTCTATCATGCATCAATGTAAGAAAGTTAATTTTATTTAATCTTTAGTGTTCTTAATCATTTGTAAATCAGCAATGAAGATATTAATCTCAATATGAGGTCTTGGTGGATTTTGAATTATTTATTCCACATGCCTATGTGTGCTATCCAATCTAGACAAAACTTGCACTTCATCATCAATAGTTACCAAAAATTATTTTCTCCAATCATGATCATACAAGGATAGTGAACTAATTTGCTATGACGAATACCAAAATCAGACCCATGGTCATATCCATCAGCAGTAACTCCAAGGATGTACCAAGTCTCATGTACCTCAGCTACGAAGCTCGTACCATAATCATCTTTTGACCCTTGATTAGAGTCTACTTTATGTAATAAATTTTGTCATTCACATACAAGACTATGCCTCTCAAATTCAGTTTCCTCAATGCCATTCAATTAGCATACATTATGCTCTAAGGTAAGGAAATCATCATGATCAAAAGGAAATTTATACCACATAGGTTCTTCATCATAATTAGATGGCACGGACCTCGATCCCAAGGGTTAAAAGGTTGATTTATTTAATCAGATAAAGAATGCTCATTGTACTCCTCATGAATGGTTTCCTCTCTAAATAAGTCACTCTCCAACTCATACCTATCAAAAGTAACTCCAAGGTTATCCCAAGTCTCATATACCTCACCTACGAAGCTTGAACCATCATCATCTTTTTACCCTTAGATTAGAATTAACTTCATGCATTAAATTTTCTAATGTTCATACAAGACTATGCCTCTCATCTCAGATTTGGTTTCCTCAATGCCATTCACCTGGTATACATTATGTTCTAAGGTAATGAGATCATCATGATCAAAAGGAAATTTATCCACATAGGTTCTTCATCATAATTAGGTCACAATACACATTAACCCAGAGATTGAAAGGTTGATTGCCGATAAGAGAGTGATACTAGGTAGTTGTGAGAGTTGACAAGATAGAGCCTACACATGATAGATTACAAAGTTGGCTAGACTAGGCTAATTTGATCATTTTTAGCTGATAGACTATTTTTTTGGGGTAGAGAATGCACCACCAAAATTGTCTAATGCTGGTATATAGCCATTTTTCTGTTGGTATATAGTTTTTTTTATAGTATACATTCCTTTTCACGCCAGTATACAATTTGAAGATTGTCGAGATCTTCTAATTAACACATCAAATCTGATTGTCATAAGATTGTCAGAATTATTTTTTATTTCATATAATCAAATCGAATTGTGAAAAGGCCGCATAGACTAGAAAAATCTTGGAAATTGTTATTGACACCAACGTGCTTACTTGACTTCAGTCTTTCTTTTCTTCTTCTCGTTTTGTTCCCAATTTTTCACAAGACAATAATTAGAATTGTTATCAAACACATTGCAAACAGTACTTGATCACACTAATGTCATTTCAACTTTGAGAAAAATAACAAGTGCAAAAAAATGCAAAGAAGAACAATAGCGCATAACTCACAAGTTTATGTGGAAAAACCTGGTACAAATATACCAATAAAAAACCATGGGCAAATTATCTTTTGTATTGATTCTCAGGATTTACAGAGTTACAACAATCTTCAAAAACTGTACTTCAAAACATGACTTCGAGGAACCTAAAACAACCGAGTTGCAGACTCCTACTTGAAAACAACTTACCAAATATAGTAAGTATGACTCGCACAACTACATGTAAAACACATGTCGAAATTAATGTTTATAGAAAGTTTCCTAACAAAACTTTCTATTTATAGTAAGTCTCAAAAAAAATTATGCCTCTGATAGGATGCTTGATGGAATCTCACCTAATGGCACACTAGTGGGCAATCCATGATGATGCAATCGATGCTAGCTAAGAAGGCCATGATTGCTCAACCATTGCTACATGGGGATCCAAGATGGCTCAACCACTGCAAGCTAAGAACCCAATTTAGCCTTCACATTCCAACATCAACTGATGGTATGCCATTTTAACTGATGGTATCAATAAATGAAAATGGAGAAATTTATTTTATCTGAAACCAATTCTTATGAAAAGATAAGACCATTAAATTGTCATTATCTTAACTTCTGTAGCAATCTTACTTTAATAAGGAGAGCCTTACCTCCACAAAAAGTCTCTCAATCAAAGTAAACTTATGAAAACCAGACTGAAGGTCTATGATTCTTTCAAGTGTGCTTCCTATGACTAGGAATACTCATAGTCGACCAATACTAACGATGAGTACTATTTAACCCCTGAAAGACGTTGTAACATGAGAAGCAGTTACCATCTTTAGTCATTATGTTTCTAGATACTTTATGTTTCTAGTTCCAAATATTGGGTCATTATACTAATTTTTGTATCAATCTTTCTTTGATAACGAAAGTCTTACTTCCACAAGGAGAATAGGTCTCATTTTAGTTATCATGGTCTTGTAAAAGAGGATTATAAGAAAGATTCTCTACCTATAATAAAATAGAGAAATGTAGGAATAGCATGATGGACTGATCACATGGGTAAAGTAATAGTATTTGATGTCATGGAAATGGGGACAAGGCAACAACAAAGTTCAATGTTAATAAGTTAGTTTTAACCATAAAAACAAAACAAAGAACTAAAAACCATTCCAAACATATCAAAGGAGATTTCAAAAAGCATGAAAGAAGTTTAACAAAATAAAAGAAAGGAGAAGAGCCTCCCTAAGATGCTTCCATGATGCCTTTTGATGCTTCTCCCTTGTTTCTCCCCTCTCCAAGTCCCAAATGAGAGTAGCTCTCAGCTTTTAGCACTATCCATGGATTCCATATGGAGATTCAAGATGGTTGAATATGATAAGCAAATGCTATGCAAGTGTAGACAGTGATGCTATGAAAAAGCTCTATGCTAATACCTATATAACAACAATACTCTAATGCTTCCTCTTTTGCTTGAGGAGAAGGGTTCTATTTATAGAAGAAATGGGGAAATGAAGGGTTAAGATTGAACAATCTTAACAAGGGTTAGGATTGAAAGATATTCAATCCATGTGAGACTTTTAACCCAATCCCATGTTGACAAGTGTCACTATGAGGAGGCTTGAGAGGAGAGATAAGGAGCATTAAATGCTTGAGGGGACATGATGGCTACCCTAGTCAAAGAAATAAATGCTTTGAAGAGACACATGGGTTACATGAGAGTTAAGTTAGGGGTCAAAGTCCTTAACCATGGGTGCAAGTGGAATTAACCATTAATGGTCATGTAAGAGCCATAAGTGGTTTGGAAGACTAGAGGTTAATTTGTTGAACACACAAAGCATTGATTGCTTTTCAAAGACTTTGGAGTCTTTGAGAAGTGACTCCAATTTGCTTAGGAATGTGACAATATTTAGGGGATGTATTAGGTTAATTAGGAAAGGTTTAGAAGAATCTAGAAGGGATTTAGGCATGCAAGTGGATTTTGTAGGAAAATGCAAGTGGGAGGAATTTTGGTATTTTCAATTAAAATAAAATCATTTATTTCAATTAAATGGTGTAATTTGCATTTGGATAAATATTCAAATAAATATTAATTTATTTAAATGAGAAAAAGGAAGATAAAACATTAAAATGCTTGAAGACTTTGAGGGAAACCATTAAAGGCTTGAAGACTTTAAGGGAAACCATTAAAGGTTTGAGAAGACTCTAGAAGGAAGCCATTGAGTTTGAAGACTTTAAGGGAAACCATTAAAGTCTTAAGAAGACTTTAAGGGAAGCCATTAAGTTTGAAGACTTTAAGGGAAGCCATTAAAGGTTTCAAGTGGGTGAGGATAAATAGGATTTTAAATAAATAATTTATTTAAAATAGTTGTGCAACTTGCATTTGTAGGAAAATGCAAGTGGGTGGAGGATAAAGGTGATTTAAATAAATAATTTATTTAAAATAGTTGTGCAACTTGCATTTGTAGGAAAATACAAGTGGGTGAAGGATAAAGGTGAATTAAATAAATGTTAATTTATTTAAATGTGAGAGGTGGGATAGTGGGGGATTTTAAATAAATATTAATTTATTTAAATGTGAGAGAAGATTTAATTAAACAAATATGATTTATTTATTTAATTAATAGTCTAAATTTGGTTAAGTGAATTAAATCAAATAAATTGAATAATTTATTTAATTAATAGGAGAAGAGGGTTAAGATGAATTAATTAAATATATTAATTTAATTAATTATTAATTGATGGTTAAATAATCAAATAAATACTAAATATTCATTTAATTGATCAAAATTGGTTGGACAATCTGGTGCAATTGGTTTAATTGCCCCAGTCAAGTCAAAGCATGACAATTGATGTCAGTTGGTTGCTTGGACATGATAAAGTTTGAGTAAGTGAATCAAAGTGACCTGATGTGACTTAGACAATTATTGTAATTGCCCGATGAAGTCAAGGTATATGAAGCAAAATACTCGTTGAGATGTAGACAATTGATGTAATTGTCCGTTGGATTGTGTTTGATTGGTTGATCAATTGATAGTGTGTGCATGTGATGGATGGTTGTGAGGAATCATGGCAACCCCATTGAGACTAGGTCATTATGATAAATGCCTGATGTAGTCTAGGATTACCATGATCAATTACCTGTTGAGACCCGAAGATACTTGATCAAAGTATTTGTTGATAGTCTAGGTGTGTGGGAGTCGATGTATCTATGTAGATAGAGTAATTGGCTTAATTTTGTGGATGAGTGAGGATGGGAAGCAATGAAGGGATTAGGATGATGTTGATGATCAAGATAGGGAGGGTGAGGGGGGATTCGATGCTAGATAGAAGATATGGAGGACTAGGACCGAGTCCTATGGAAGAAGATGAGTAAAATAGAGTATGTATTATTATGATTATGTGTGCATGATATGCAGCTATTATGAATGTATGGATGGGTGGAATGCAACGAAATGCAATATATACAAATGAGATGGAATGACGATCCATGATGCTTTATTTTTCATCATTGAGCTTTAAAATGTTGTAAGAGTATTTCTTACATGGATTTGATATAGCAAGTTAATACAAGCAACTTGATATAATGGATCAAGTTGACCTGAGTATTGCTTGCAGAACAGATAAGGCTTATCTCCTTTCATGCATGACTTGGAATGTCCTCCTTGATCTTAGACTGATCATATCTTGAGACAAGTGCATACCGTACTAAGAGATAAAAACCTTTATCCAATTTGGATGATGTAGGAAGGAACCAAAGGAAGAGCATTGTACCTGCAAACAAACAATATATACATAAAGAATAAAGAATAGGGATCCTTGGTAATGGTTCATGCTCATATGGTCGAGGTATACGCTGTAGTCAGCAAGCCGTAATGATCTATGATTGCATTTTGCATAAGATCATGTAGCTTGGTGAACTTCCCACGTAGACACCATTAGTACATGCCCCAGTACTTCATCGGAAATAATGCGCAAATGATACAAAACAATCCTGAAAGATCCTGATACAAATAAATGAATGAATTACTCACAAATCAACCAAGTATTTGATAGCTTAACATAATTTTCTTGTCAAAGAAAATGTCATTTTTGTCTTTGTTTTGGTAAGGAAGTATGCATCCTTGTTGAAGACAGTTTGATTGTTGATGTCGATTTGTGTTGGTCAATTTTTGATAAGTGATCATCGTGCGAGTATTTGTCAATGTTGGTTTTGGTGTTTGCTTGGATGAGTATGTACAAGGTGTTGCCATGTTTTTGTGTGATTTTCGATGTGTTCCGTTGTTTTTGGATTTTGTGAGATGTTTTTTTTGAATGTTTTTGGATTTTTGTGAGACATTTTTGAATGTTTTTTTAAAAATTTTTGTGAGACATTTTTGAATGTTTTTGGATTTTTTGTGAGACATTTTTGAATGTTTTTGGATTTTTTGTGAGACATTTTTGAATGTTTTTGTATTTTTTGTGAGACATTTTTTAATGTTTTTGCCAATGAATCACCAGTAATGTAGAATCCACTTCCATCCTCTAGATGTTAAGGGTATTGCCCCCAAGTGTAGACATGACTATGATAGAGTGGGATGCAAGATGCATGAAGTACTTTCTCTTTGTTGTAGATCAAATAGCAAGCCATGTTTTGGATGGATGGATGTGTGTATGTATGAATGTGATCGCAACGAGCCTGAAAGATACTGGAGCCATTGTCTTTACGAGTGGCGCCTGTTTGCCAGGTTTTCACCATCGCACTTACCCAAGGTGCCACCGGAGTGGTTGTTCACTGTTTGGATGCATGATTTTTCTTTACTTTTTGAATGTTTTTGTATTTCTTCAGGACATTTTTCTAAATGTTTTTGGGATTTTCTGGTATGCAGGGGAGCCTGATGCTCTATTCAGCTTAGGTATAAAACCGTTTGAGGTGCATGCTGTTGATTGGATCTGCGAGCAGTTCTCCTTTTGATGTAGCCAACTGATATGCCTCGGACCCAAATACAGCAGTGACAACATATGGGCCTAGCCAGTTTGATTCAAACTTGCCCTGATGTTCTCTGTTTGGTTGATTGCGAGGATTCTCTTGTCGAACAAGATCACCTACCTCAAATGTACGAGGTCTAACTCGGTGATTGTAGCTTCTGCTCATGCGCTGCTGATAGGCTTTGAGATGGTTGTATGTAGCTTGTCGCTTCTCATCTAGTAACTCTAAGTCCTGAAGACGGGATACTCTGTAGGCTTCATCATCTATTAGATTATGCAAGGAAACCCGTAGTGATGGTATCTCCACCTCAATAGGTAAGATAGCTTCGGCACCATAGACCAATGAATAAGGAGTTGCGCTTATAGGGGTCCGAATGCTAGTTCGATATGCCCATAGTGCTGGATTCAGTTGAACATGCCAATCATGACCAACATCATTGACTGTCTTCTTTAGGATCCTCAATATGTTTTTATTGGATGCTTCGGCCTGACCATTGCCTTGTGGGTAATAGGGAGTGGAAAAGCGGTGTTGGATATGAAATTTCCCACAAAGTTCATGGACATCCTGATTTTTTAAAGGAAGACCGTTATCTATGATGATGGACATGGGCATACCATACCGACAAATGATGTAGTTGAGTATGAATGAGGCGATCTGCTTGCTGGTGACTTGGGTAAGTGGAATAGCTTCGATCCACTTTGTGAAATATTCGGTGGTGGTAATAATGAATTTATGGCCGTTGGATGAAGATGGATGAATCTTACCCACAAGGTCAAGGCCCCATTGACAGAAAGGCCATGGTGTCGTGATTGGTTGCAGTTCCTGGGCTGGTGCATGTATCAGGTCGCCATGAACTTGACATTTCTTACATTTTCTGACAAAGTAGTAAGAATCTTTTTCCATAGATGGCCAATAGTATCCATTGTGCAGGAGTTTCTTGGCTAGTGATGGAGCACTTGAGTGAGTCCTGCAAATTCCTTCATGGACTTCTTCAAAAGCCTTTGTTATCTCACCTTGTTCCAGACATCGAAGGAGAGTACCATCAAGACTGCATCGGTATAGGGTTTTGACAATAATGGTATATCGAGCAGTTTGGCGAATGAAGGTTTTACGTTGGTTATTTGATTGGTTGGGAGGAAGGGTGTGATCGCGGAGATAGGTGTAGAACTCACCGTACCATGGGGATTTAGAACCGACAAGGCGACATATCATTTTAGATTTGGGGATATCATAAGCGGGAATCCAAAGCTGTTCTACCAAGAACTCGTAGCATGTTGAATTTTGTGGAAGATCTAGGAGAGATGCAATGGTAGCCATAGCGTCAGCAGCTCGATTTTGATCTCTTTGTATCTGCTCAAAAGTGATAGTAGTAAATGATGTCTTTAGATTGTCCACCATTTGTTTATATGGCATGAGTTTATCATCCTTGGTTTGATATTCATCTGTTGCTTGTCGAATGACCAGTTGTGAGTCACCATATACTTGTAGTTCTTGTAATTTCCATTGTATGGCTAGCCTAAGTCCTATGATCAAGGCCTCATACTCTGCGATGTTGTTGGGATGATATCGCCTTGAGGTGTGATAAATAGAATGCCTACCCCTGAGCCGTGCCTAGTGTATGAACCATCAAAGTATAGTTTCCATGGTTGTGTTGTTGTAATCATGAATATCTCTTCATCTGGAAAATTGGCAATGAGAGGATGTTCGCCTATGAGGGGTGCATCGGCCAACTGATCTGCAATAACTTGACCTTTGATAGCTTTACGGTCCACGTACTCGATGTCAAATTCACTTAGAATCATTACCCATTTGGCTAAGCGACCTGTCAATGCTGCTTTGCTGAGTAAATACTTGAGTGGATCAATCTTTGCAATGAGTTGCACTTTATGTGTTAACAGATAGTGCCACAGTTTAGTGGCTGCTAAGATTATTGCTAGGCAAGCTCGCTCAATAGGCATGTAATTGAGTTCATAGCCCTCCAGTGTGCGAGAAATGTAGTAAATAGCACACTCTTTTCCTTCTGCATTATGCTGTGCCAGTAGTACACCCAATGTTGTACTTGTTGTTGAGATATAGAGTAACAACAGTCTACGTGGATCTGGTGGGATCAGCAATGGTGGTTTCATGAGATAGTCTTTAAGTGTCTGAAATGCTTGCTGGCATCGGGCATCCCACTGAAAGCTGATGTTCTTGTGTAGCAGGTGTGTGAATGGGTGACACTTATCAGCCAATTGTGCAATGAATCTTCGGATGGATTGAAGTCATCCTTGTAATGTCCTTAGCTGACTGATATTCTTTGGAGGTGGCATGTCCATGATTGCTTTTACCTTTGCTGGGTCGACCTCAATACCTTTGCTTGAGACAATGTATCCTAGAAGCTTCTCGGAGGTTACTCCAAAGACACATTTCTTTGGGTTGAGTCGAACATGGTATTGTTCCAGTCTATCAAAGATTTTATCTAAGATGTGGAGATGCCCTTCTCTGGTGAGTGATTTTGCTAGTAAGTCATCAACATAATCTTCCATTGTGGTATGCATCATGTTATGGAAGATGGTGGTCATTGCTCTTTGATAGGTTGCTCCTGCATTCTTGAGACCAAAAGGCATTACATTCCAGCAATATGTGCCCCATGGACAGGTGAAGGCTATCTTATGTTGATCTTCCGGTGCGATCTTTATCTGATTGTATCCTGAAAAACCATCCATGAGTGAAAGCATGGCATGTCCTGCTATCAGATCCACTATGATGTCGATATTTGGTAGGGGGAAGTCATCCTTAGGACATGCCTTATTCAGATCTCTGAAGTCAATACAAATGTGGATGCCCCCTTTTGGTTTGTCGACAGGCACAATATTGGAGATCCATTTTGCATAATCAATTGGTCTAATGAAACCAACATCTAGGAGTTTCTTGAGTTCTGTTTTGACTAGTACTGCAATTTGAGGATGCATTTTACGAAGCTTCTGCTTGACAGGTTTGGCTCCTTCTACTATGGTGAGGTGATGAATGACTAAATCATGATCAAGCCTAGGCATGTCTGCATATGACCATGCGAAGTTGATCTGACACTTCTGGAAGAACTCTATAAATTTAGGCTGTTCCTCTGGAGTGAGAAGAGATGCTAGATGTATGAGATGAGGATTTTTCAGGAGTTCCCACATTGTATTCTTTGGTTTCCTCGATGAGAATTGTTGATCGTTCTTGTTGTGCATTAGTAGGGAGAATGTCAAACCCTTCATCCTCAGGTGCCTCAGAGAGGTTTTCACCGTTGGATATGCTCTTTCTTTTTACTTTTGTTGGATCAAATAGTGCCACAGTGTGGTTTTCACTGGAAGATCCATGTTTTATTGTTATATTTTTGCAGCTGAAAGGTTTGGCATCCACCCTGAAGTATGCTGTGCTATTAAGTTCAATGGCGAATCCAGCTTTGTGATCCCTGTTTGGTAGGTTATCCCTTAATTCCAAAAAGTCAATGATGGCCTCATCATTTTGGAAGAAATCAAGACATGGGGGATTTGGTTGGTTCCATTCGATGAGTTCAGGGTGGATAATGGGCATTACTTCATCGATTAGGTTAAGTGCATTAGATGTATTAGTGAGGGTTAAGACGTTATGGTGAAGGTTGTTGATGGTACTCTCCCCATCAGAATCAGGAGTAGGATGAGATGTAGGGTCTATGGAAGATGGTTCCAGTTCAGGAACCCAAGTGGTCTTTATCTGTGCTTCTCCATAAACAGGGATGTCTTTGTGTGGTGGAGGTAGTGATGCATCTTCCTCATCTGAAGTGTTAAGCTGTACAGAATCAAATTCCCACTCATGTGAGTCGGTCTCTGAGTCACTTTCCAGCATCCAATTACTATACCATACTGGGATGTCTTTTGAATTAAATACTACAGGCGTGATTGGTTGATGTACCTTTGTAGTGATTGGAGCTACAGGAAGGTTGATGGGGATAAAAGATTATGGCATAGGGAGTATCGACAGTGCTGACTCAATGGCTTCTGCTAGAACTGCTGGTGCCATAGATGTTGTTGTGGGTTCTGATACAGTTGCTGTTGCTAATGGTACTATTGATGTGATGGTTGTTGCAGATGGGATTACTGGTTCGCTTGATGGCATTGGTAATGGTTGTGTTGGGATTCTGAGCCTCGGTGGGGCAGTTGTGATGCTGCTTGATGCTGCTTTGATAATGAAAGGTGTCCTTTTTGCAGTAGGCTGACATAATGGTTTGCTGGGTTTTCCTTTGAATTTGAGTTTAGGAAAGATCTCTTTTTCAAAGCCTAGGCCTATATTACCTTTGGGTTTTAATTCTGGTAGTAGAGGTTCATGTCGTCCTTGTTTGCAATATCCTAAAGCACTCTGACCATCATACCCCATTCTTTGCATAATGAGGAGACCTTTGCCATACTGATCTGTAGGCAGCTTAACTTGTGGTATATCAGTGGTGATGGGATCTTTATAGATCCATTTTGCTAAGTCCTCATCTTCAGTTTCTTCTTCTTGACTCTTTCTAAGGATGAAAGGCGTCAAAGCACATGCAGGCGTGATTAGTGGTTGCTAGAGTAACTGCTGTAGTTTACCATGTGTTCTAGGAGAAATGGGCATTTGTCCCACACAAAAGAGTTGACTCAAGTTGTATTCCCCAGGACCTTCCTCTGCTATTTTGATTTTAAGCTTTTCTTGCTTTGGTATAGTGGTGTTCAAATTGGTAAGAGAGGCGGGACTTATATATGATGTGGAGGAAATGGCTTCTCTATTATTAGGAACGGTAATCTCTAGTTGATGGCTGATATTATGGCAATAAGCAAAGGGATTTGCATCACCCAGGATTGTGATCTCTACACCGTTATGTGGGAACTTGATACATTGATGGTAGGTAGATGGAACATCTTGCATGGCATGTATCCAAGGTCTTCCTAACAATAGATTGTATGGCAGAGGAAGGTCCAGAACTTGACAGATGATGTGTTTTACCATAGGGCCCACTCAGATTGGTAGTACCACAGCTCCTTTGGATGAACGCTCCGCATCGTCATAGGCTTTGATTATGATCTTCTTACGAGGATCCACTGATTCTACCACATATCCCAATGCTGTCACCAACTGTAGTGTACAAATATTCAAGCCTGCTCCATTATCTATCAAGACTCGCTTGATCCTATGCTGGTTAATAAATCCTTCGATGTGGAGTGAAGCGTTATGAGGTTGCTGGAAGGAAGAGTTGTCACTTTTGAAAAAAGTGAGACAAGGTGAGGACTTTAGATTTCCAACCATGGCTTGAAATTGGTTTGTATTCAGATTTGCAGGGACTGACGCCTCTTGGATTGCTTGATCCAAGATAGTTTTATGAGATGGTGATAGGCGCAATAGCTCTAAAATGGATATAAGCGTAGGCGTTTTATCTAATTGTTCCACAAGATTGTATTGTTTTGGTATGGAGGTGGTGCCTTGTAGAGTTTCCTTTATGGTAACTTTGCCGCGACACATAACAACATTGCAATTTGAGTTGGGATTTTTGAAGGTTATAGTTGCAATTTGTTCACTGGCATCATACAGATGATTTATAGTGTAATTATACGTAGCCTGTGTATAATCAGTGGTATCAGTGCCTCACTTGGAAGTGGAAGGACCCCTTTGATCTTGTGATGGAAGTGGATTTTTGAACATCAGATGATCATTATTGGTTGTTTTTTGGTCATGTCCTTCAATTTCAATTTCTCCTTAGTCAATAAGATCTTGAATAAGATCTTTTAATCGGTGACAATTACTTGTCTTGTGTCCTCTCCCTTGGTGGAAATCATAGTGTTCAGTATCTCTCCACCATGCAGGTTTGACCTGAGGTTCATAGTTTGATGTTTTAGGGAGAGTGACCAAATTTTGAGAAATGAGTTGTCGCAATACTATTTCAATGGGTTCCCCTAAGGGAGTGTATGTGCATTTTTGTTTTTGCTGACGAGGTCTTGGTTCATCGTGAGATGTGATGTGACCTTGATTGGAAGGAATATTTGTGTTATTCTGAGGTGGAGGATTTTGTCCTGCAAATCGAACCACAGGTTGTGAATTTTGTATAGTCCTGGCATCCACAACCCCATCGTTGACGATATTCTTGTTTTTGTTCCAAAAGCTTGGTTTATCACTATTGAAGCATGGGCGAGGACCATCCTTTGGTTCATTATAGATTTTGATGAGTCCTTTCTTGACGGCTCGCTCACATTTCAAACGCTTGGTGATCATATCATTAAAAGATTCTGTGTCTTTGACATCCAAGTGAAATTCCATTTCTTTGTTTAAGTTCGAAATGAATATTTCCACTAGTTCTCATTCAGGTAACTGAAGAGAACGTCTGCTAGACATTTGGCGCCATCGTTGTAGGAATGCTGAGAATAGTTCACTTGGTTTTTGTTTAGTGTTGCACAGATTAGCCATGGTGATGTCGCGTTCAATGTTATGAGAGTAATGAGCTAGGAACTTCTGGATGAGTTCTTCAAATGTTCTAATGCCACCTGATAGTCGAGAAAACCTTGATGTGGTTGTTCCTCCCAAGCTTTGGGGAAAAAGGCACATTAGGTAGATGTCTTCATATGCCACTTCAAGACAAGCGGAATGAAATTCTCTTACATGATCACGGGGATCTCCCTTTCCTCTATATTTTTTGAATTTGGGTGTTTCAAATCCTCGTGGAAAGGGTGGCATATAAAGATTCCTGTCAAAAGGATAGGGACAGATGTCATTGAGTGAGAATTGGTTAGTTTTGACACCACTATGAAGTTGTTGGGCGAGATTCTTGACTTGTTGCTGCAACATCTCCATTTCATTTGGAGGAGGAGGTGGTGGGTTACCTTGAGGAATGTTATATCAGATGGGATCTCTACCTCTTTCCTCTTCATGGTGACTTTGTCTTTCTGATGCTTGTCTTAATTGGGCAAGATCAAAGTCAGAGGGGAGTTTTGCTCCTTCTTGAGCGAGTTTTAAAAAGTGAGCATCCGCATTGCTCCTGAGTATTTCGTCAAATAGTCTATTAAAGAGAGGGTTATGCTGAGCCCATTCTATTGTTGCAGGAGTAGGAGTACTTGGGTTTTCATCATTCGCATTTCCTCCAAGTGCTTCTTGAAATTCATTGAGATTTTCCTCTTCTTCTTCTTCCATTTCTATTTCTCGTTGCCTTGATTGTGATCGGGTTTGGGCCATTTTGTTTATAAGCTTTTGTTGAAGTTGTGTAAAAATGATGATGAGTTTTTGATGAAATGAGAGATTGATGGTTGGTGAATTGTGTTGCATGTAGATCTCTAGCACTTTTAAGGTAGATGTAACCGAAATTCCTTCTTTGAATTGCTTGCTTGTTTGATAAGTTTGGATGTGATAAGGTGTAGAGAAATCTGAGATGTGTTACGGATTGAACTACCTAGTAATGAGAGGATTCACTCATGAACTAGTTTTAACCTGCGTAGATGTGTCTCTTAGGATGAGCTTATCCTAGATGTAGAAACAATCTAAAAAGTAATGTGATGCGATTGATTCAAGCAATATCTAAAAGAGAACTTGGGACAAGAACCTCTTAATGTTTTGAGAGTTGGAACGGATTGATGATGATGAAGTGATGATGTATGAGTAAGATAATGGATGAAATGTTTTTAACTTCAATAAAAACTTTGTGTCACAAATGGGACAAACTCTACCTCTTCTCTTTCAGGTGTTGGTGGTATTTCTTGAGCTGTATAGTATGTGATACAGACATTTGGGATAAAGTTGGGATTAATCTTACCTCCTTGATTTTTGTGATAACTTAGAGCTCTATATTGCATAAAAGCTCTGGGGTTCAATGATTCTGAATCAAATTCGTTTGTTTTGCCTTGAAGGTAGAGACGCATGTGATGCAAAAAGACTCTATGTGAGACAAAGATCTGTCTATTTATATAGAAGAATTTCCTCCTTTTGATCAAAGCCTTTGAGCTTAATGGTCTTCTTTTCAAGTTGATATTCTGATGACGCTTCTTCCTTCGCAAGATGTGAAGAATGGTCATAAAGTTTTGATACTTTTGTTGTTTGCACTTTGTTTTTGATGTGTTTGGTTGGATGAATACTTTGTTTTTGGAAGTGATTTTCTAATTTTTCTTTGACAAGAAAACAAAGCAAGCACACAGACACAAGAATGTTGCCTCAAAGGCACAAATGAGTATGGGTCTAGATCAACCCAATCCTTGGACTTGTATATGACCCTTCCTTTAGATGTATTTTTAAGGTGTATTTCCAAAGCCTAAAGTTGGCTCAATTTGCACTTGGTCTTTAAAACGAACACACTTCAAACACTTTTTATCCCTAAGGTCAAATGGCCAGTTGTGATAAATTTAGCCCACATCTTGATATTTCTTCGACTTTGGTACTAAATACCTTATGAATCCCGCCTTGGCAGGTAAGGATGTGATATACTAAGTCTTGCACAAGCATAACAAATAGATGATCCCTATGATGGGGGAGTCACCACTTTTATCAAGCCACAAGTGACTTTTCAAAAAGCTATGTTTCTACTTAAGGAAATATGTATGGTGAGTATCTTGGGAGCAAAACCATCTATGCTCTTGCACTAAATTATATCACAAATATCCTCAATCAATAGAACGGGTGGGCTACTACTTAAAGGTGTTTAGTCATGTTCGATGTTTTTGGACATAAGTTCATTCTGTAGTGACTCACTTAAGAGCCTTCTAACTGGTGGTGGGGCCCATTTGTCCTTTCAGCCAGTTACACTATAGGAACAGCTATACCCAAGGCTACAGCTTTCGCTCTCACCTAATTTCTATAGTGACTCGAAGGATTTACCGCACGAGGTCGTTCCCAAGAGTGATGTGTCTCTTGGTAGGCCTCTCTTAAAAAGATAAAAATTTGAGTGTTACTAACACTTTTCTCTTGCACCTAGGACCACGAGAGCCAAGGGAGAGGATAGTGTGTGTTAGAAGTAGGACCACTCGAGCAACTCTTTTGCACAAGTGTGCCAAACACAAAATTCACTTGTTCCTTTTAACTTGTCATCGCAATGATTTTCTATCTATTTGGAGATGTTGCTCCAACAATCATGGTGTTCTTTTTAATTTTCAAAGGCAATTGTTTGAGTAAACTAGAATTTGAAAATCCTAGTTAACTTAATGAAAAACATGTTTGCATGAAGTAAAATTGCTGTAAAAATGAGACAAGTTGATTGTGAATTTTATTTGCACCAAAAATGGAAGTGTGGATTGTGAGTTTTAGCTTGATGCAAGAAATAAAATTTGCCTTGTTGATTTTAAGCACCAAAAGAATTTGTTCCTAACTTTGCAAAAAAATAAATTTGCGTGTTTGTTTTTGTGATTCTTTTTAGAGCTCTAAACGAAAGATGTGGTTCTTTTTAAAACTCCAAATGAAAGTGTAGTTGATTTTAACCCAAAAGGAAAATGAATTTATTTTATCCTAACTTGAAAGACAAAGTTAGCAATATGAACAAATTTATTTCCTAAGCTAAAATTGCTAAAAATAATGCTATTGTAGGGGTTAGTTAAAACCTGCACAAAAGATAATTAGTTAGAAAAATCCGCATGTTTTGGTGGGCTTCTACAAGCCTAAAATTTTTGGTTTTCGGTTACAAGGAATTTTCTTACAACTCTCTGTTACAATAGCTCTACTCTGTGTGAAAACAGAAGTGTTATTTAACATGAAAGAGCAACAATATAGACAATAGCGCTAAAGTATCAATTTGTGAAGGTGCTAAATTGAGAACAAAAACACAAGAGAATGACCTGTGTGTCAATTAAAACATTCAAAAGTTAGTAGTCTTCAAAATGATTTCTCTTTGATTCACGTCGGGTTCACCAAATGATGTCATGGAAATGAGGACAAGGCAACAACAAAGTTCAATGTTAATAAGTTAGTTTCAACCATAAAAACAAAACAAAGAACTAAAAACCATTCCAAACATATCAAAAGAGATTTCAAAAAGCATGAAAGAAGTTTAACAAAATAAAAGAAAGGAGAAGAGCCTCCCTAAGATGCTTCTCCCTTGTTTCTCCCCTCTCCAAGTCCCAAATGAGTGTAGCTCTCAGCTTTTAGCACTATCCATGGATGCCATATGGAGATTCAAGATGGTTGAATATGATAAGCAAATGCTATGCAAGTGTAGACAGTGATGCTATGAAAAAGCTCTATGCTAATACCTATATAACAACAATACTCTAATGCTTCCTCTTTTGCTTGAGGAGAAGGGTTCTATTTATAGAAGAAATGGGGAAATGAAGGGTTAAGATTGAACAATCTTAACAAGGGTTAGGATTGAAAGATATTCAATCCATGTGAGACTTTCAACCCAATCCCATGTTGACAAGTGTCACCATGAGGAGGCTTGAGAGGAGAGATAAGGAGCATTAAATGCTTGAGGGGACATGATGGCTACCCTAGTCAAAGAAATAAATGCTTTGAAGAGACACATGGGTTACATGAGGGTTAAGTTAGGGGTCAAAGTCCTTAACCATGGGTGCAAGTGGAATTAACCATTAATGGTCATGTAAGAGCCATAAGTGGTTTGGAAGACTTTAGAGGTTAATTTGTTGAACACACAAAGCATTGATTGCTTTTCAAAGATTTCGGAGTATTTGAGAAGTGACTCCAATTTGCTTAGGAATGTGACAATATTTAGGGGATGGATTAGGTTAATTAGGAAAGGTTTAGAAGAATCTAGAAGGGGTTTAGGCATGCAAGTGGATTTTGTAGGAAAATGCAAGTGGGAGGAATTTTGGTATTTTCAATTAAAATAAAATCATTTATTTCAATTAAATGGTGTAATTTGCATTTGGATAAATATTCAAATAAATACTAATTTATTTAAATGAGAAAAAGGAAGATAAAGCATTAAAATGCTTGAAGACTTTGAGGGAAACCATTAAAGGCTTGAAGACTTTAAGGGAAACCATTAAAGGTTTGAGAAGACTCTAGAAGGAAGCCATTAAGTTTGAAGACTTTAAGGGAAGCCATTAAGTTTGAAGACTTTAAGGGAAACCATTAAAGGTTTCAAGTGGGTGAGGATAAATAAGATTTTAAATAAATAATTTATTTAAAATAGTTGTGCAACTTGCATTTATAGGAAAATGCAAGTGGGTGGAGGATAAAGGTGATTTAAATAAATAATTTATTTAAAATAGTTGTGCAACTTGCATTTGTAGGAAAATACAAGTGGGTGAAGGATAAAGGTGAATTAAATAAATGTTAATTTATTTAAATGTGAGAGGTGGGATTTTGGGGGATTTTAAATAAATATTAATTTATTTAAATGTGAGAGAAGATTTAATTAAACAAATATGATTTATTTATTTAATTAATAGTCTAAATTTGGTTAAGTGAATTAAATCAAATAAATTGAATAATTTATTTAATTAATAGGAGAAGAGGGTTAAGATGAATTAATTAAGTATATTAATTTAATTAATTATTAATTGATGGTTAAATAATCAAATAAATACTAAATATTCATTTAATTAAGTGGACAGATTTATGTGACTATAGTATTTAAATGATGTTATCTAATTTTAATGAAATTTTTAATAAATTATTTTGTCTAAAGTATAGAAAGTGAGAGTAGAAGAAGAAAGTCATGACCACAAAAATTTCTTTATAGAAAGTATAAAAAGTGAGATTAGAAGAAAGTAAACTTAGTAAAGACTACATAATTTAAAATTGGAGTCTTTATTAATCAATGTAAATTTAATGTCCATAGAGTTGGTACTAATCATGATGAAAAGAGGAGGATTATACTATTGCATCTCATAAAAAGGAAGTTTAAATAAGAGAGAAAAGTAATCTCAATTGTGTTAATATAAATATTTTCAATTAAATAAGCTATTTCAATAAGTCTTACAAAGAAAAAAGAATCGAGTCTTTGTAAAAACAATTAACATATAGTAAGAAAACAAAGTTTGGATTAGAGAGACATGCTCACAAGCATAATAGTCTAAGGGGGCAAATATGTTAAGCGATTTAGACTAGTTCTATCTAGATGGTATGGATGATGATAGGGTATGTGCAAGATCATGGTGGGCCAAAACGGGCCCTTAAGTAGCAATGAAATTTCAGAAAATCAGAGTTATGCAACTTGATATGAAAATTTGAATAAATTATTAGCATTATTTTAAGAATATTTAAGAAGAGAATCTATAGCATATTGAATGTAGTTTCTAAGCTACTATTTTTTTTTTGAAAACGAAAAATCTATTTGATGAAAATTTAAAATTTCAATGCAGTGGTACTAAAATTTCAGGAAAAAAAGATAAGAAGTAGGTGTATGTATGACCACCCTAATCACAATCAAATCATAATATTTTTTTACAATATTTATAATATAAGTAGTAGACTCATGTCCGGATGTGACACATATTCTTTTCTAAATTTTTATAAAGTAATTAAGTAATTATGAATTTTTTACTACTACTTTTCAAAATTCAAAAACTCCTACGTTTGATCACCTTAACTTGGTCTAAGCTTTATGAAATTCATTTTTTAAAAAATTTTCTTTTCCTATAGCAGACGAACCATAGAATGTGACACATGTTTCAGATTCAAAAAATGTGATACCGTTTGAAAGTTAAGGGTGTTTTTCAATCAGCGTATCAATAAGGACTTTAGTCAGAATTCAATTAGAAAACAAATAAGTATTTATTAAAGTCAAAATAAGACAAACCTTATATTGTTGGAAAAATGAGAACGTCCTTAAAAAACCCTTTTTGTTTTATCAATTTTGGCTAAAAAAAAGTCGTCAGCCACGAGTGCGAAGTTTGGAAAATCAAAGAATACTCAAAAACACATTTTTCTGTTGAATTTCTAGGCTTGTCATTTCCAAGCTAAATCCCAAAGTGTCCCCGAGCCAAATTTCAAAATTTGATATTTATGTTAGAATTTTTTTTTATCATATTCTTTATTATTCCACTATTCAACATTTTTATATATTCATTATTTAATATAAAGTTTTATCATTATCACTATTAAAATTAACTAAATTTAATAATTATATTATTATATTATTAAAAATCATCTTATGTATAAGATATATAAATGTTTAAATAGTGAACTTAATAAACCATAAATAATAGAGACTTTCAAAATATCAAAATCCCTAGAATGCTTACTGAGTCTTTTCGAAGTCTCACATACTTTAAAATTTTTTCGCAGATTCAGATGACCATGAAAATCAACAAGGCTAAATTCAAAAGGCTGCTCAAGGATGGTCATGCTACCTTTTTTACAAATGAGGTTAAAAATGGATATGTCTGGAGGCTGCACCTGGATAATATACATGCTTTCAATCAAACCTTCAGCAGAATTAGCAAGGAGATTAAAAGAAGATCTCACAATGCTAATAGTGAGATGGCTTACACGCTGAAACAAATCCAAGATCAGAAAAGCATGGTATGGATGGATGGCTCCATGGGATGGGTGGCTTGGGTGGACACCTGAGATGAAGTGCTTTACTAGGTGTCTTGGTTTATGATTTTGTCCTGCTGATTCGTTGTATATACTTCATTTTTGATGGTGTGAGGCTTGGCCTCTGAACTCTGATACTCTGTTATCTTTTGTATTTTTGATCTCCTTATTTCTAATACAAAAAAATAATAGAGACCTCACATGTTCTAAATTTTTCATCCAAAATCTATAAAAAATCTAAAAACCTATTATTAATTAAACTTTAATTTTATATTTAAGTTAGAGCAAGTAGATAACTTATCATCAAATCTCTAAAAGTATTTAAAAATTTAAGAAAAGATTATTATTTAAAAATTTGATTAAAATTTGGTTATTTATTCGGTTATCATGGGATCATATTTCCAACTTTCATACCAAAAATGATATTAATATCAAAACCATTTTTTTTATTAATTTATTCTACATTATATTTAATACACATTTAAATTATTTATTTTTACATTTGATTGGGTTTTCTTATGATTTATACATTTAAAACTTAATTATTTATATTTAGATCTAATAAAAAGTATCACACTTGTTATTTTTAATTTATTTCAATTAATATTCAAAATAAATATCTTATAATACAAATAAATTTCACTACCTTTGTATGTGGAAGCATTTACTATACAACTATTTATTTTATTTATATAAATGAACAAAATGAATAAATTTATAACTTTGTTTGTTTATATTTCTTTTAAAAATTTTATATTGATTTTTAATCAAAAATAGTTATTTATCTAAACTTTTTTATGATATTGACAAACATCTACAAATATTCATACTATTATAACATTTTAATATATATAAAAAAAGAATATTTACATTTTATGGTCCACACAATAAACTATTGAAGCAACTATTCTTTTTGCTAAATGATTTTACTTGAAATCATTGTTTAGTACTTGTTCATTAGGCTAGTACTATTACAATTGGTTGCCATGGATTTTTGTTAACTCATTATTTAAT
Source organism: Cryptomeria japonica (assembly GCF_030272615.1). Lineage (NCBI taxonomy): Eukaryota > Viridiplantae > Streptophyta > Pinopsida > Cupressales > Cupressaceae > Cryptomeria > Cryptomeria japonica. The sequence continues at coordinate 159,292,719 of NC_081414.1, forward strand.
TATTTCTCCACCAATTAGAACTATGAATTTTTTCTTTTGATAGTTTTTTTAATTTCTAGAAAGTTAAGATGGGCAATTTTTAAGTTTTTAAGTTTTTAAATTATAAAAATTATTTTTCTCCAATCTAATTGGCTTAAAAAATTTATATCTTATTATTGGATTTTAGAATTTTTTTTGGCGATTTTCTAGGTATGTCAAGATAATATTTAGTATGTTTAAATGTTCTTATCAAATTTATTTAACACATCCACTAAAGAAATATTTAACAAATTATTTAGAATCTGTATCTAAATATTTTAATTCTTTATATAAATATATAAACATATATATAATAAAAAAATAATAATAATAGTATTTTAGTTGTCCTCTTACAATTTAATAATATAAAAAATTGATAATAAAATAATATTATTAATACTATAGTACTGATATTTATAATAATAAATTAATAAATAACAACAACAACATAATAATAAATAAATGAAAATTTATACAATAATATTATAATTATAATATTATTAATAATATAATAATAAATGTCTAGAAGCATTCTATAATTACAACAAGGGGTGAAGTGAAATGGCATAAAAGTGTTAATGTTAACTTTTTCCTCCTAGTTTAAATTTGATAGCCATTCACATGTCAAAATAATAATGTTAATTATAAACTTAATATTTTTAAAATAAACACCATATAAAAAAAATGTACCCTCATCAAAACTATAAGTTTTAGATAAATATGTAAATATATAATAATAAAAAATATTTTAAAATAATCCACCATTTCATAATTACAATATTCAATTTAAAAAATATATTTTATAAATGTTTATTTTGAATGATTTTCTAACAATGATGAGAAGTTTAAATTTTAAATATAAAATACTAAATGCCATTTATGAATAAAAAATTTGTATCCAGAAAAAATAAATAATAAAAAACATAGATATAATATAATTTAAATATTTTTGTATGTAGTAAATATATTAAAAAATAATTGAAAGGTGAATAAAATAGTTTTAATTGATATCTCTCAGCATTTCTTTAGATAGATGTATTTAAGAAAATGTAGATATAATATAATTTAAATATTTTTTGTATGTAGTAAATATATTTAAAAATGAAATAAAATAATTTTAAGGTGAATAAAATATTTTTAATTGACATCTCTGAGCATTTCTTTAGATAGGTGTATTTAAGATATCTATACTAGTTAAAATACAATAATATAAGAATCATAATGTTTATCTATATTACTTTAACCTTGACTTAATCTTAAATCTAATCATGTCTCTAATTAAACCTTAACATATTTAACTTTAGCCTAACCTAACACAAACTTTAAACATAACTCTAACTTAACCATAATCCAAACTTAATTTTTGGATTGTACTTAATATATCATGTATTTATTAGTATATGATTATCATATATTAATAATATAATAATTAAAATACAATAATATTTAAGAATCCTAATTTTTATCTATATGACACTAACCCTAACTTAATCACAAATCTAATCATATCGCTAATTGAACAATCGAAGCCTAACTTAACACCAACTTTAAACACAACCCTAACTTAACAATAATCATATCTCTAATTGAACTATAAACTTAATTTTTGGAGTGCATTAAATGTAACATACATTAATTAGTCTTAATAATCGAATACTACTACAATATTTAAAATTATTGAACAATCATAAAGTTTGAATTATTCAAAATGTGTTTAATAATGTAAGTTTCTTGTCATTTTATGTATTTATTTTCTAGTGTTTTGATTTTCTTCACTTTACAAATTATTTTGTATTTTCCTCCAAAGCTGGGTACATATTTTGCTATATTAGATACTTTATTTTATTTTATGTAAAATAATATATTTTATTGGTTTATATTTGATCCTTTGTCATCATGGATCTTATACTTTTGTAGTCTTTCTTATGCTAAAGAAAGTCTTAGCCTCTACCATTATGGATCTTATGTTTTTTTTGCCATTATGGATCTTGTGTCTTTTGTGTCTCTATGTACTCTTGACGATGTTGTGTGCTTTTTGCAGCTCGCTAACGATGTTGTGTACTTTTGGTAGCTTGCTCCTCCTCTTACTCCTACCAGTAAATGATATTTATCTGTAAACTAAACTTGCAAACTAATAAATTGTATAAACAAGCTACCACATGACCAAGGTTTTCAATAACTGCATTTTTTTTCATTATCATAATCTTTGTTTTTTTATTTTAATTTAATTTAACCATTTATATACCAATTTTAATAAAAAGATAAATATTATTAAATGTATATGAAATAGCCTAAATCTGAATTAGAAATTATTACTTCAAATATTTAATCCAAATAGCATAAATGAATTATTTCAAGGCCTTAGATTAATTTTTTATTTTAAAACTAAAAAGAAGATATAGATTTAAATTAATATTGTTTTAATTTTACTAAATTACTCTTTATTTTTGTCTTTTATGTCTTGTAGCTTTTTATTAGAGTAATATTTAGATGATATAATATAATTAACTAAAGATTTGTCCTAAGTCTTACTTAACACCAATTTTAAACATAACCCTAACTTAACTATAATCTTATCTCTAAATTTAAATTATAAATTTAATTAGAATAATATATTAAATAATTTAAAATTTTAATTTAATCTAAATCTTTCAAAACTCATGCATTCACACATAGACATACACACATAGACATACATATACATATACATATACATATACATATACATATACATATACATATACATATACATATACATATACGGATATGCATACGCATACACATACACATACACATACATATGTGCACGCGCACGTGCGCGCACATACACACATAAAATTTTAGTTTTAGTCAACTAAGGTTATCTTCACTCAATTAAAAGAAAAAATTTGTAATTAAATAAGATTATTTTTATATAATAAAAATAATATAATATCTAGAATAACAATATATTATTTATTATAATATTAAAATTATTTTTGTAGTTAGGTTGGGGTCAGTCTCATGTAATTTAATATTATATCACTTATAAGAGGAATAGAATTAGATAATATTATAATATATCTTATTATTTCTAATACAGTTTTATTTCTCAAAATCAAATTTAAAATAAATAATTACAATACATATAATTTTAACCTACAATGCATATGTTTCTAAGTTTTAATTATAATTCAAATGGCATTGACTATTTCTATTTTTTAATTATATAAATCAAATCAATTAATTCAAACAATCAAATATAATTACATAAAATTAAAATCTTATATAATTATCTTATTACATTTATTACTTCTATTACAATATTAAAAAAATAAATCTAATGACTATGGGAACTAAACTAAATTAAATCTTAAGATACACTTCATTTCGTTCTGTAATCAGTAATAAATTAATTTTACTTGTTGCGCTTGACATGCTAATTCATACTTGCCATTATTTAGAGTACGTTGAATGGATGGAAATTACTTCGGCCATTAATATGGATAAAATATGGTTTTTAAAAAAAAAATTTAAAAATTACTTGCTTATTGTAACCAATGAAAAAAGAAATAAATATTTTTTTAAAATTTATTAAATAAGATATTAATTATAAACTATAAAACTTGGTGTTTAATTTTTTAATTATATACATTGATTGGGCAAACTAAATGAAAAGTTAAATTGAACTAATATCCTAATACCTACTACTATAACAAAATTTATTGAATGTTTACTGAAAGGAAGGTGAAAGTCTATGATTCTTTTGAGTGTGTTTTCTCGTGACCCTGACTCAAGAATTCACAATACTTAGAGTCAACCAATACTGACAATGAGTACTAACCCCTAAAACACATTGTGAAAGGATGTAAAGTTACTAGACTTTTAATCATGCTCTAAATTTACAATAGGAGTCATGTTTTAGATAGCCTATAAACACTACCAACTCAATATCATTTCAGTTTGTAATTCTCAAATTCACAGGATGGTGATATTGTTGGGAATGTGAAGCCCAATGGTCACATGACCATTCACCTTCTCAACTCTTTGATTCATAGCTGAATATAAGTGCATAAATAGATGTGTGCAATCCATGTACTTATGTATTGGTGTATTGGTTAATAGAAGTTATTCCCTACTTTCCCATGGATGTAGCCACTTATGGTGAACCACATAATTCCATGTGTACTTTGTTGCATGTTGTTTATGTCAGTTTTAGTTTTGTTGCATTATGTTTTCTTTGCTAGTTTATAAACAATATGAGAAACCTAGTTTAAAAGTATATGCCATATGAGTTACATGTAATAAACAAATTGGATCACATTTCAAGACATATACACAATGAACAAGTTTGATCACATTTCAATAGGAAATAACTAAGTTTCAAGAATATCAAGTTTCATATATATCAAAATGGATTGAATATCAATTTTCATATATATCAATGAACAAATTGGATCGAATATCAAGTTTCATATATATCAAAATGAACAATAATAGTGTAAATATAAAAAAATGGCATAGTGTAAATATAAGAAAACATATGGACATAGTGAATTTCATCCTATTGCACGACTACAAGTGCCTTTGAGGAGAGAGGTATGGAGGTGATTGACCCATATTAGAGATACTTATAACAAAAACATAATTTAAGCTCAGACACATAGCAATGTTACTTTGTCTTTTTCCATGATGCCCTCTATTTTGTCTTTTTGTCTTTAGGTTTTCTCTTATTTTAATTTATCTCATCATAGTCTTCTCATTACAAGAAGATGTAGGCATCCAAATCTCGAACAAGAAATTATTCACTTAAGTCCACATGCATGTAATTTATTTACTCAAAACTTCATAAATTTGATACCCAAACCATTATAGTCCAAAATGCAAAATCTAAGTGACTTCGCCAAAATATTAGACTAGATAAATCTTTCACCACTAGAGCTAATCTTCTCGAAGAGGAATTTTGTCCTCAAGAATTCTAAGATGAACCAAGTCCAATCTTCAAAACCATGTAGGGTTTTCAGGCAAAAAAATGATAATCTTCAACACATTGAAAATGAGTCAAAAAATATCTATTTAATTCCTCAAAGACCAAGGCCCTAATTACAGTTTTGTAATATTTAATATATTTTTTAACATCTCCCTGTCTCCTAAAGTTGGCTCCCACCTCTAGGAAGTCACTCTATTTGATAATTTAAAATAATACCTTATAACTCCATAGAAGCCAATATAAAGTGACTTTATTAAATTAAATGATGTTAAGTTAAATATTTAATTTAACTTTAATACTATTAAAGCTATTTCAAATAATACAAGTTCTAAACATCATAAGTTGTCAAGATATCATTAATTAATGTAATCACTAACAATCTCGAAATAGTAACACTGCCTAATCACCAAGTTAGTGCCAAGATTGACACTTGGTAAAAATAGGAAAATCATCTAAAACCCCTCTAGATATTGTCATACAACTCCACTAAACCATCTATTCTCGTTGGTAACATTAGATTGACCCTTTGAACAAGATGAATCAAATGTAGAATGTCAATGACAAATGGGCTGCTAGAAAACCTGAAAATGGGGACATTATAGTCTTCCCTTCCCAAATATTGTTTGTCTATAAGCAATTCCAATACAACCCGACAATCACAATTGACCTAGATCCCAAGTCAAGCTAGGAGATTTGTAGCACCAACCTTTCAAAGCTCTGTCCTACAAGCTACAAACACAAGAGACCTCCTTAAAACCTCCTATAAGAAGAGCAATCAAATATTGCATAAGCTCATTTAACTCCTCGAAGAATTTCTCTTTGAAAGAACCAAAACGAGGCACCATAGGAGTAAACTCCAGAAAGTCAACATTGACTCTCTCAGTCCCAAAAGTTCTTGGACTATAAAAACAATGCAATCCAAGGGTTCCAAGTCAATCTCAAAATGGAACCCCCATGTTGTCGCTATGTCACTTTGATTGCAACCATGAAATTATTATGTCCAACTACACTCTCTTGTCCTGGAAGACCAAAAAGTAATCATTATCAAATCCAGAGTTGAGATACGTAAAAGGGTTGAAATATATACCATGAAGTATATCCTTTCAAGGTATCTCAATGAAGTCCATATTTGCAATCCCAATACCAGATAATTGTGAGCAACGAGGAAGAAATTCTGCAGACCCATAAAATATAAATCACAACACCTGCACTCATGATGTCCCAAAAAGAAGCTAACTAGGAAGTCCCTCTATAGTCTCCAACCGAAAATGTAACATTGACTCTTGGAGAAGTGTGAAAGGGAAAAACACAAGTAACACACCCTACACATTATAATAAACATACCATCATCTAGAGATGCTTACCAACACTATGAAATAAATACAGTAATGATAACTCACCTAAGTGGAAGTGAAAAATAATTGAACTATACCTGAACTGTCTCCCATAGCTAACTATACTAAAGCCTACCAAAGCTCTTAAAAACTATTTGCTCATAAATTTATGTGTCACCATAACCAATGTGGAAAGGCATGGATAGTGGTAAACAATCTAAGATCTCACTCAAAGCATAGGAGATATGAGTATGTAAATAGCAAAAGACTCATCACCTATGTTTAGATCATTTCTACCAATCAAAATCACCCTTAAAGTACTTGACTGCTAGTCTGAAATGACAAACCAACTCAACTATGGGCCAAGAATTGAAGTAATGCAGAGTCTGATTAGAAAGTGGGCAATAGTACTATCTTTGAAATTATGCCCATTATTCCAATCCTGACTCAACACCTCACTCCTAGTAATTGCACCTGGGTCCCAAACCCTTTGATCAACTCCAACCACATTACTAGAATCTGAAAGAGCTCCATCATCCAACTCGAAGAGTGGATTATCATAAGTCAAATTACAATCCACCTCAAACAAAGGATTTTCAACAAACTAAAGATTATACTCAACTCCAAAATCAAACCAATCTTCCTATTAGTCCAAACTCCTATTTTTTTATTTACACCAACAATGTGTAATTTCAAACTCCTCCTAAACGTTATCAAGCTCCTCCATTACCTCTTTGATCTCTTTATCCCTTTGTGTTTTCTCTTGCTCTCTGAATTGATTGGCCTCGTAGATCTATCCATTTGCTTGAAGAAGTGCCTCTTGGACACTTTCCAAAGCAAGCTTCATGGAATCTAACTCAATAATGATGAGCTCACTCATCCCTCTCTTTAATTGCCTAGTCATAGTGAAAGTCTCATTTGCAATTTTGTTGGTCACATCCCTATCATGCATCAATCTAAGAAAGTTAATTTTATTTAATCTATAGTGTTCTTAATAATTTGTAAATCAACAATGAAGATATTAATCTTAATTTGAGGTCTCGGTACATTTTGAATTATTTATTCCACATGCCTATGTGTGCTATCCAATCTAGACAAAACTTGCACTTCATCATCAATAGTTACCAAAAATTATTTTCTCCAATCATGATCATACAAGGATAGTGAAATAATTTTCTATGACGAATACCAAAATCAGACCCATGGTCATATCCATCAGCAATAACTCCAAGGATGTACCAAGTCTCATGTACCTCAGCTATGAAGCTTGTACCATACTCATCTTTTGATCCTTGATTAGAGTCTACTTTATGTAATAAATTTTGTCATTAACATACAAGACTATGCCTCTCAAATTCAGTTTCCTCAATGCCATTCAATTAGCATACATTATGCTCTAAGGTAAGGAAATCATCATGATCAAAAGGAAATTTATCCCACATACGTTCTTCATCATAATTAGATGGCACAGACCCAGATCCCAAGGATTAAAAGGTTGATTTATTTAACCAGATAAAAAAATTGTACTCCTCATGAATGGTTGCCTCTCTAAATAAGTCACTCTCCAACTCATACCTAGCAAAAGTAACTCCAAGGTTATCCCAAGTCTCATATACCTCACCTACAAAGCTTGAACCATCATCATCTTTTTGTACCCTTAGATTAGAATTAACTTCATGCATTAAATTTTCTAATGTGCATCCAAGACTATGCCTCTTAGATTTGGTTTCCTCAATGCCATTCACCTGGTATATATTATGTTCTAAGGTAATGACATCATCATGATCAAAAGGAAATTTATCCACATAGGTTCTTCATCATAATTAGGTCGCAATACACATTAACCCAAAGATTGAAAGGTTGATTTCCCATAAGAGAGTGATACTAGGTAGTTGTGAGAGTTGAGAATGTAGAGCCTACACATGATAGATTACAAAGTTGGCTAGACTAGGCTACTTTGATCATTTTTAGCCGATAGACTTATTTTTTTGGGTAGAGAATGCACCACCAAAATTGTCTAATGCTGGTATATAGCCAATTTTTTGTTGGTATTAGTATAGAGTCCTTTTCACGCCAGTGTACAATTTGAAGATTGTCGAGATCTGCCAATTAACACATCAAATTTGATTGTCATAAGATTGTCAAAATTATTTTTTATTTCATATAATCAAATCAAATTGTGAAAAGGCCGCATAGACTAGAAAAATCTTGGAAATCGATATTGACACCAACATGCTTACTAGACTTCAGTCTTTCTTTTCTTCTTCTCGTTTTGTTTCCAAATTTTCACAAGAATATTTAGAATTGTTATCAAACACCTTGCAAATAGTACCTAATCACACTTATGTCATTTCAACTGTGAGAAAAATAACTTGAGTGCAAAAAACTGCAAAGAAGAACAATAGCACATAACTCACAAATTTATGTGGAAAAACCTGGTAAAAATATACAAATAAAAAACCATGGGAAAATTATCTTTTGTATTGATTCTCAGGATTTACAGAGTTACAACAATATTCAAAAATTATACTTCAAAACATGACTTCGAGCAACCTAAAACAACCGAGTTGCAGACTCCTACTTGAAGACAACTTACTAAATATAATAAGTATGACTCACACAACTACATGTAAAACACATGTCGAAATTATTATTTATAGAAAGTTTCCTAACAAAACTTTCTATTTATAGTAAGTAAAAAAAAATTATGCCTCCGACAGGATGCTTGATGACATCTCGCCTAACGACACACTAGTGGGCAATCCATGATGATGCAACCAATGCTAGCTAAGAAGGCCATGATGACCCAACCATTTCTACATGGAAATCCAAGATGGCTCAACCACTGCAAGCTAAGAACCCAATTTAGACTTCACATTCCAACATCAACTGATGGTATGCCATTTTAACTGATGGGATCAATAAATGAAAATGGAGAAATTTGTTGTATCTGATACCAATTCTTATGAAAAGATAAGACCATTAAATCATCATTATGTTAACTTTTGTAGCAATCTTACTTTAATAACGAGAGCCTTACCTCCACAAAACCTCTTTCAATCAAAGTAAACTTACAAAAACTAGACCGAAGGTCTATGATTCTTTTGAGTGTGCTTCCTATGACTAGGAATACTCACAGTCGACCAATACTAATGATGAGTACTACTTAACCCCTGACAGACATTGTAACATGAGAATTAGTTACCATCAAACCCCCGGAACATGCATCTTGACATTAAGTCATGGTGACACTGAGTGAGGATGTCGATTTGTAATACTCATATTCATGGAATGGTAAAGACACTTTCAGTGTAAATACATCTCTTATAAATTTATGATGGAAGAGACACTTTCGACAACTTGCAAACAGTACCCTATCCCACTTATGTCATTTCAGTCAATTATTTTATATACCTAAGAATTAAATTTTTAACTTCATAAATCCTATTTATCCATTTGATGACCACCTTAAATCTTTGAAAACCTTAAATCAACCCCTTATCTAGAAGTTCTTGCACTTGTCTTGCTATCTCTTCATTCTGACTAGGAATCATCTTGTAGGAAGCTTTGTTAGGCAAGGTTACAATAGGAATTAGATCAATTTGATGACTGATATCTCTTATTGGAGGCAAGTTATCAGGCATGTCTTTGGCCACAGCCCCTTGTATCTATCCATCATGACTTTTACTTTGTTGGGACTCATTAAATTTGAGTAATTTGAGAGGCCCATTTCAAAATTTTGCACTGCATTTCCAAATGAGTCAGTTTGAATGGCCTAGTTAGAGGGCAAAATGGAGCCACTTGATTTTAAAAGGGCAAGGCTCAGGAAACATGTCATACACCTTTAATTTAGCCTATGAAGTGATGTGAAACTTTCAGAATTCAGTTTGGATCAGTTTATCAAGTACCCATTTCGAGGGGTGAGCTGAAAGTGCATTTTAGGCACAAATGCAGATTTTATTAAGTAGCCTCCTTTGAGTGCTTACATCTTTTGCCCTGTTGATTTTCATGAAGAAATTCAAAATGGATTCAATTCTATGCATAAATGTGAGTCAGCTTGCAAAGTTTCAAGTCTTAATGAATCCATTTGCTCAATTTTTGAAGATCAATCCATTTGCAGTTTGTGTGGTTTGACAAGTCCCTGTTTCAGCTACTAGTTGGAGCCCTGTTTTGCATAAGTGTAAGAGTTGCCTCAGTGAGTTTCATGGTAAAATGTTTGTTCTGGGTTATTATTGGTATAAATGAAAAGCTATGTTTCCAATTTCAGGCTCCTACCAATCCATTTAGTTGGTTTTCAAAAGGGTTCATTGAACCATCGTTTTCAGTCTTCCTCACTTTCATTGCTATATCAGTTAAAGTGGTCATTTTCATGAGTGCAATATTTGTACCCAGTCAGTCTTTTGATTGAACTGAGAATTTAAAGATTTAATATGTACTTCAAGGTACTTGTGTTTCAAATTTGAGAGTCTACGGAGGTCGTTTGATATTTTTGAGAAAGGCATCATGTGTTGCCAGAACATTGACTTCATCAGGTTTGCAATGTCGACAAAGCCTATTGGTCATTTTTGATGATTAATATCTCTTCGCTCAGGACTCGTATTGAGAAATCATTTGGTAGAATTCATGCTTGTATATTAGAGTACACGCCTATCAGATGGCGAGGTCCAGAAAGGTGTTTTGACCGGTTTGAAAAATATGTCTTCACGATTAAATGCAAAAATGTGGCACAAGTGCCTGAAAATTGCAAAACTCAGTTTGATGATCTGAAAATGGTGTCAATCAATTCCAAAGGTAAGTTTAAGGTTTCTGAGGTATTTCAGAGGTCAATTGCATGAAAACGAAAATATTTTTAGTCGGACCCACTTTGGGGCTCGACCTGGCCTATGCACGTACATTGTTTTTATTGGTGATTTTTGTTTACTGGGGGAATTTCAAAATATTCAAATAATGATGCAATTCACAAGTCATAGTTATGAAAAGTAATCACAAAGGGTAAACCTACCTAAGCTAGGTGAAAGCTTGAAGTGTATTAGGTTTCTGTATAAACCTTGTTATATGTTGTCTTTTGTTCTGTTTCTTGTTGTTTCTCTCTATAAGCGACAGAGATCTAAGATTCGAGTAGGGAAAACAAAGCAATCAAAATTTGAGAACAACAAAAGTGGTGACTTTGCTAGGGAAGAAATGAAATGTTAAGAGTCTTTGGTTAAGAAAATTTGCTTTATATAATGATGAGATTACCCCATTCGAGTCACCACAACAAAAGTGGCAACTCCGCTGGGGAAGCTGAATAGAAATTGCCTAATTTCATCCAGCCAGTCTATCCATTGTATATGCACAGAGTTTGAAATTGATTTCATGGTGAAATAAATGTTCCTTATTCTAGATCTGTAGAATGATATGTTTTCCATGTCATATTTTATAAAGGAATAACAGTAAATTCATGTTGCTGAGTTGTGAGCAAGTCCTTGCAGCTGTATGCAAACTTTTCCCCAATTCCTTATTTGGGTGGCGACTCTGTGGTTCATACCAGTGTTAAATAGCCCAGAAGAGTGTTGGTTGCAATGAGATTGAAGGAGAAATAGAGAATTAAAATTTGTGTTGAATAGTATTTTGCTGTTCAAAATATCCTCTATGCAAGAGGTGGCGACTTTGACGTAAAAGACCATGCTGAAAGTTGAAATAAATGTTTAGATTTGAAGTCCTACAACTGCAAATCTTCAGGTATTTTCAAAGGTTTCAAATGCAAAACAATTTGTTCTAAAAATTTGAATGAGTAAAATAGTTTTCCCATTTAGTGAATAGCACTAGTAAAGAGGGAAAGAGAGGAATTACCGGTCAATTTGCATATCTATTTTGCTCAAATATCCAGCGTATATGTTTTGTTGTAGTATGCAAATTTGGAAAAGCTTTGTGTTAAGCAATGTTATGAATAGATTAGTATCATGATATATGCTTGAAATTTTGTTATTCTACACAAGGTTGCATAATCATTTGTGGAAGTAAGGAAGAAATGTTTAGTGAACTTTTTCACCCCCAATCTTATCCCCATATGACCATGCCTAGTGAAATGTCACAACCATGTAATAGGAAGAGTCTCAGTATGAAGTATTATGTTGCTGTAAACTTTGAAGGTATTCTGGGTTACCCAAATCCCTTACCCACAGAAATCAGAAAGTATTTGCCCATATTCAGTGGGAAGAAATCAGAATTAGCTAGTCAACATTTGAAAAGATTTTCAGATTTGATAGGAGAGCTCGAAATTTGTCAAGAAGATGTGTGCATGTAGTTATTTGTTTAGTCATTGAAAGAGGATGCAAGGGATTGGTTCTCTTTTCTGCTAGTAGATTGTATTTTCTCATGGGAAGAAATTATTTCAGGTTTCATAGACCAATTTGATGAAAAGGTGAGTGATTGTGATTTGCTGAAAAAGTTCACGTGTATACAAATCAGGGAAGATGAATTGGTACCAACATTTAATATCATATTTTCACAAGCTTTGTCTAAAATTTCCATAAAGTATAAACTTGATGATAAAGTATGTTTGGATGTTTATATGAGTGCATTTGATGAGAAGATGGGTTTCTTATTGAGAAACAAAGAACCCAAAACTTTGTATGAAGCTTTTAACACAGCTAGGGACACTGAAAAATAATTTGAAATTTGGGATCTCCAAGAGGTTTGTGTCTGTTGTTGTTTCTTACCAAAATACCTTCAATGGTGAAATGCCATGTGAAGCTGAGAAAATCATTCCGTGTCCAGGTGCATCAAGCTCTGCAGTTCCAAGTGATTTTGTTGATGCATATGATTCAATTTTAGATGAGAGTCAAGAACTTTTGCTATCAATTCCGGTTGTCTCTCATAGTAATGATGGAATGATTAGTGGAAAATTTTGTGATAATGTTGATTCAGAGGTAGATTTGTATAAAGGATATGTACCATTTGATTTGTATACCAGTTATGCTGATTATGTGACTGCAAATTATGAAGTAAATCATGCATCTCCTAAGGTTAACAATAATGAAAATAATGGTAATGATGACCATCAATCTTTACATGTTGTTGATGTATTTGATGTTGCAATACCAAATACTGAAGGATCACCAAATGTTGTTGATTATGTAAGTGAAAATGTGCAATATGATGAAAATCAGATTTTGTTTGTCTAATAAATCTGAAAATGAAATTGTGAATGATGCCGATAGTGTTTTCAATACAAGTATACCCAGTGATGAATGTGTTTCAGAATGGAGTGGTGCTACTGATTATGAGGACATTGAGTTCTATTCCCAGCACCTTGAAGGTATACAAATGAACAATGAAGATCAATTTCAGAATAAGAGTGATCTTGGCACAAGTTTTTCACTTTCTTATGATCAGCAAATGAATGGCAGTCATACAACTGATGATGGTTATGACAATTCTTATTATTCATCTTGTGAAGATGATGAAAGAGGAGACCAAGTTATATACTTCACTCATGAATCTAAAAACGAAAGTGTTTTTGAAGATAAAAATGTATGTGATAGTGCGGATAATGTTTTATTTTCAGATTTAAGTGAGCCCATATTTGAATGCTTTCAGAACTTGAAGTACCATGAAGAGAATGTGAATGTTGATAGTATGCTTGAGCCGGATATGGAGTTCTTTGCCTTTGATATTAATGTTCATAGTGCTGATCTTATTGGTGAAAATACTAAAATTCCCCCTTGTGTTGAACAAGTTTGTAATGCTGATGAAGTTCCGAACAACAGTAACATGTGTTGTAAAATTTTACATCATGATGAAGATAAGAGGCATGGGTTGTGTGATGATTACTTCAGACCACAAATGGAAGTTTTTTAGATGGATGTAAGTTTGAATGAGAAAAATTTAGTTGAGGATTTGCTTCAGCCAGAGGTATGCATTCTTTTCCATGAATGGGATATTGAGGATGCAGATGTGTTGAGTTGGATGAACAAGGATAGTAAGGAGTGCGATTAGCCTAATGAAGTATCACATCAGGATTGTAACATTTATATTCCTTGTTTGCATCAATTGGTTGTGAATGTCCCTCATTCTATGAATGTAAATGATAACAAGGTGAGTGTTGACGAAAGCTACAGTAGTGAGAATGAATGTTTTATTTTTGAAGTTCAACATGATGATGCCCTTGAAAATGGTAGAATTGAGTGGGATAGTGAAAGGTATGGCAGCTTGTGGGAAGGCCTCTATAGTGGTTTGTCTCATGATTTTACTTTTGTTGAAGTAATGTGTGACTATAAAGTTCAAAATCAGGCAAAAGGCATGCACACCAGCTGTTATAGTAGTATGATGGTAAGGTTTGATTATAACGATTATACTTAGTTGTTACTGGAAGGTGCCTTTGTTTGGATCATAACATCAGGAGATGAGAATCAGATTTTTGACAGAGGTAAATGTTGAGGAAAGTGGAGCAGTTTATAATCAGTTGTAAGTATGTTTGTATATTTTGTACAGTTGCTTTGCTTTGGTTGTGTGGTTTTCAATAAAACGCCCTGTTGTTTTGGGCGGAATAAGGAGCCCTCAGTTTTTGAGAAGAGAAGAGAATGATTTGTTTTTGGGTGGTCTGCTTAACCATAGATTCTAGATTCTTGTGTTGATCTTGCGATAAACCATCCCCAGTCAGAGCCACTGTTGGGACTCATTAAATTTGAGTAATTTGAGAGGCCCATTTTAAAATTTTGCACTGCATTTCCAAATGAGTCAGTTTGAATGGCCTAGTTAGAGAGAGGGCAAAATGGAGCCAGTTGATTTTCAAAGGGTAAGGCTTGGGAAACATGTCCTACACCTTTCATTTAGTCTATGAAGTGATGTGAAACTTTCAGAATTCAGTTTGGATCAGTTTATCAAGTACCCATTTCGAGGGGTGAGTTGAAAGTGCATTTTAGGCACAAATGTAGATTTTATTAAGTAGCCTACTTTGAGTGCTTACATATTTTGCCCTGTTGATTGTCATGAAGAAATTCAAAATGGATTCAATTCTATGCATAAATGTGAGTTAGCTTGCAAAGTTTCAAGTCTTAATGAATCCATTTTCTCAGTTTTTAAAGATCAATCCATTTGCAGTTTGTGTTGTTTGACAAGTCCCTGTTTCAGCTGCTAGTCGGAGCCCTGTTTTGCATAAGTGTAAAATTTGCCTCAGTGAGTGTCATGAAATTTTTTTTATTCTGAGTTATTATTGGTATAAATGACAATCTATGTTTCCATTTTCAGGCTCCTACCAATCCGTTTAGTCGGTTTTCAACAGGGTTCATTGAACCATCGTTTTCAGTCTTCCTCACTTTCATTGCTATATCAATTAAAGTGGCTATTTTCACGAGCGCACTATTTGTACCTGGTCAGTCTTTTGATCAAACTGAGAATTCAAAGATTTAATATGTACTTCAAGGTACCTTTGTTTCAAATTTGAGGGTCTACGGAAGTCGTTTGATATTTTTGAGAAAGGCATCATGTGTTGCCAGAACATTGACTTCATCAAGTCCGCAGTGTCGACAAAGCCTGTTGGTCATTTTTGACGATTAATATCTCTTCGCTCAGGACTCATCTTGAGAAACCGTTTGGTAGAATTCATGCTTGTATATCAAAGTACACGCCTATCAGATAGTGAGGTCTAGAAAGGTGTTTTGACTAGTTTGAAAAATATGTCTTCACGATTAAATGTGAAAATGTGGTGCAAGCGCCTGAAAGTTGCAAAACTTAGTTTGATGATCCGAAAATGGTGCCGATTGATTCCAAAGGTAAGTTCAAGGTTCTTGAGGTATTTCAGAGGTCAGTTGCATGAAAATGAATTTTTTTTTAGTTGGACCCACTTTGGGGCTCGACTTGGCCTATGCCCGTACATTGTTTTTATTGGTGATTTTTGTTTACTGGGGGAATTTCAGAATATTCAAATAATAATTCAATTCACAAGTCATGGTTATGAAAAGTAATCACAAAGGGTAAACCCGCCTAAGCTAGGTGAAAGCTTGAAGTGTAGAAGGTTTTTGTATAAACCTTGTTATATGTTGTCTTTTGTTCTGTTTCCCGTTGTTTCTCTCCATAAGCAACAGAGATCTAAGATTCAAGTAGGGAAAACAAAGCAATCAGAATTTGAGAACAACATACTTCACTAGGAATCTCCTTCTTTTCACTGTTTCTCGGTTTAGGTGCATCTCTTGGGTGCAAAACTAAAGAAAATCCTTGGGTCCCCTCTTTCTTGAGGATCTCTAAAAACTCCTTACCACTAAGAAACATGACACTTGGGCTAACAATATTCTCTTCCCCTTGGTCAGGTAAAGGATCCATCCTAAATTGTCTACCATTCTTAGTAATGATGTACACATTCTTCTCTCCATCAAGTTGTGCTTTGACATCATATTGCTAAGGGCAGCCTAATAATAGGTGACAAGCATCCATAGGTAGGATATCACACAAGATTGTATCGTTATATAATCCCCAATTTCAAAATCAATCCAAGTTTGTTCATCTACTACTACATGGTGCCCCTTGTTAAGCAAAGACACCCTATAGGACTCACATGTGGTAAACTTTTCAGTTTTAATTTCTCTACCATTTCCAAAGCAACAATATTCTCTGTGGATCCAGAATCAACAATTACCTTACAAACCTTATTATGAGACTTACAAGTGGTCTTGAAGAGTGACTTCCTTTGTGGAGTCTCCTTGTGTTGGGGTACCTTCAACAATGTTCTCCTTAGCATAAGACTATCTCCACTCAAGTTAGGATCTGCATTTCCCATGGGAGAATTAACACTTTGACTATCATCCTCTTGCACAAGTTGGTTCCTTCTTTTTGATCCATGTGAACTAGAAGCTTTCTAAGGGCATCTACTCATGGTATGGCCCACTTGATTGCAATTGCAGCACTTGCCAGTGAAAACACCCAGACCTCTGCCTTGAATTCCTTGTCTACCCTTGCCAAAATGTCTTGTTTCTCCTCTAAAGCCTCCATTCCTATTATTGGATTCTCCATTGGGCTCTTGTTGACTAAAATCACCATTTTTAAAAGGAGTATTTCTTCCTCCATAGCCATCTCTACCTCTGAAATTTCTGCCTCCTCTTCCTCTATTATTTTTCTCTACTCTCCTCCTTATCTTATCTTCCACTCTCAATGCCAATTGAAAACACTTGTGTATAGTGTCCGGACCCAAGATTCTTATCTCATCTTAAATGTTTTGCCTAAGCTCATTCAAGTATCTAGCCACCTTCTTCGCATCCTCTTCATGCTTCCTTGATCTAAGACTTAGTTTGTGGAATTCTTTAGTGTATGGACTCACATCTTACTCTCTCTATCTGAGATTTTGTAGCTTCTTGTATATTTGCACCTCATAGTCTATTGGTAGGAATTGGCTCTTGATTTTATTCCTCATCCTCTCCCAAGAGGATATCTTCTTCTTCCCTTCATTCACCCTTTCTTCTTGTAATAATGTCCACCACAACAAGGCAGACCCCTTGAGTCTAGATTTAGCCAAACTCGCTCTCTTATCCTCAGGAATTTCTTTGTATTCAAAGTGGTTGTTGAGTGCTTCTATCCATTCAAGCACCTCTTCTCCATCCATGCTACCACCATAGGTAGAAAAACTCTCCACATTGTCTATATTGACTGACTTCAAAGCATCCAAGAACATCTTTTGATTAGGTGCCATCTTCTAAGCCTCTTTAGCAATAGCCTCCTACTCTTCATTCTCTTTCTCTTCCTCCAAGTCATCATCCCATGCTTTGTCCTTTCCATTGGATTGTCCGGTCTCTTTGAGTTTCTCAACAAGCAACTCCTCTACCATCTTCTTGATGGCCTTTGGGTTCATTGCCTTAGGAGGCATTGTATTAGTCTCTTCTCCAAATTTTGTGTCTGACATACACTACTTCACCCCAAGTATCAGCTCTGATACCAATTTGATGCAGAGGGTTTGGTGTGGTACACAACTTAATTGGTTTCACCCCTCAAAGGGTCTTCAATAGACACCATCCAATGGTGTATTATCTTCAGCCTTCCCAAGGACCACTCACAACAAGACAACTCCAAGTTGACAAGGAGTCTTCTACTCCTATGGTCTCAACCCCTCCAACCAAGAACACCTAACAACCCCAAACCCTTAGAATATAGGATCTTTTGCTCAAGTGGTGAAGTATGACGTTTATGAATGAAAAAAACTATGTGAGACATGGCACGTGCATTGACTTGGACCTCTTGAACAGATTCTACAACATCCCCAATATCATTTACCCTTAGAGACCTAGTGAGGGCTAAGCAATTGGGCCTCCTATTTGGTTTTTTTTACAATAACTTCCAACCTTTCTTAACAACCCCTAGAATAAATCATAGATTTGAGTACCCTTTTGTATTCCCTTAGAAACTTCACACTTTGGCGATTTGGGTTTTGAGTTTAAGAGGTCTATCCACATTACCCCTAATTAGACCTTTCTAGCCGATATGGGAAGTTTGACACCAAATGTCTTCAACAGTTATATTAGAAGGAATATTGGGCACTTGTAAAAGGTTTGCACATGTTCAAGGGTCCCTCTCATGTCAAATACACACACCCTTCAATCCATTGTCCAAGGGTTTCATCCACTCCTTCTGCTACACAGGCTTGCCACACAAGAGATGTCAAGCCTAGGGCATCATCTTAAAAATTGCAAATGACACTTCCTTCCTCCCAAATCACTTGGATAATTTATTATACAAGGAAATTCAACATTCCCCAAGGTTTCAGGCCATTCCCAAGATGGAATGTTGAATTGTGACCCTTCTAGCATCAAAACCCTGATTTTAAGGGTTTCTCAGGCCAACGATAAAGAATTTGCTCTAACTTTCAAACCAAAATATTTCAATACCTCACTCCAACATAAAATTAAAGGAAATCCATAGCCCCAACTGTCACTTCCCTCAATTCATGCCTATCGTCCGTACAAATCCGTACAAGTGCAGAAAACTCAAGGAAAATGGAATAAAAATGTAGTTTTAGATTGGTTTGGAAATAAGAATTTCATTACTTGCTTCTCTTAACCTTTTGGAACCATTCCTCAATCTTATATCATTCTAATGAACTCATCCAACCATCCCCAATGTATACATTCAACCAACTAACCATTGGGTAACCAAAAATGCAAAAACTTGTCAAAGTTGCTCATGACAACATTGCAACTTTTGACCATTATTATGATTGGCTCTTGCCTTCACACCAAAAGGCCAAGAATGAACACACAACACATATAAGACTCCTAAACAACAAAAACACAACTAAAATTCCCATATAAGGCTTTGAACCAAATTGACACATTTTGGAGCCTTATGGCTTATTACATTGTCTTGGAACCACCATGGACATCACCATGGATCAACACACATCCTAAGACAAAATATCACCATAGAACAGCACACATCCAAATGATGCAAACATGTCTCCTTGTGCCCCTACACCAAGGCGTGAATGCTAGTATACAAGCTTTTGAGAAGGCCCATGAGCACATAGGGGTCAGATTGGAGGAAGTGTTGAATGTGGCTCCACTACACAATGTGGATGTTATAACTTCAAAGGCTAGAGATATTGATATGCAACTAATTCCATAGTTTGGTATGTCATGCATACAGATACAAGGGTGGAGAATTCTAAAACGCAGACAAATTTGAGTTCATTGGAAGGTTCACAGGGGATGTTTGATGGTGCTAATGCCATGTAGGTAATGAAGGAACCCAACAGCCACTATTTGACCTATTTCAGTTAGTCTTTAAAAGTAAATACTAGTGTCTCCTCACAGGGTATAGAACTGATATTTCCAAGAAACAATAATAATATCAATGTTATATTGTGGTTATTTTTCTTGGGCAATGTTAAATATGAGCATAGTCTTGTGGTTCCCTTGAAAATTCATTGCCATGTAGGAAATATGTTCATGTCAACAGGTGAGGATTAACACCATAATGAGGTGTTTGATGAAGCTAATATGCAGGGTATGAACTCAGTGCAAGGGGTGAAGAAATTACAATCATATTTTGGTATATAGGGGAACAACAATTTGCAAAGGGTTCGTAATACTCAAAATATTGGTGATGTCTACCAGAATGCAACTATTGTAAAGGTAGACAGTGCAGATAAAATAGGGCATTCTACTATTTTATATGAAGTAGTTGATCGAATTGGAGATTTTACGATGCATGGTGTGCCTAACAAGATTGATGTTATGCAATGTTGTATTGATATAATGAAAGAGTAAGATATTAACTTATTTATAATTCAATGACTCATTGATGTTGATGGAAAAGTCAGAACTGATAAGTGCTACTCTCTAGAATTAATGGATGTCGTGTTCAAGAGTCATGTGGATGAAGGGGGAGTATATTTTGAATCTGCAGTGAGTAGCATTTTTTATTGTAAGTTTGTGCCTATAGTAGGAGAAGATGTCTTTGACTCCGATTTCATTTGGAGAAGACTCATTTGGAGTGTGCTGGAACAAAGCCTGGAAAAATTAAAATCTTCTCAAGGCCTGGTTGTAATGTGAGATTAGAATTGGGAATGCAGGGGATTGCACAGTGCATGGTTGTACCGGTTAGATTTTATGGGGGAGATTGTTGGGAATGTGAAACCCAACAGTCACATGACCATTCGCCTTCTCAACTCTTCGATTCATAGATGAATATGAATACATAAACAAATGTGTGCAGTCCATGTACTTATGTATTGGTGTATCGATTAATAGAAGTTATTCCCTACTTTCCTATGGAAGTAGCCAGTTATAGTGAACCATGTAATTCATTGTGTATTGTGCCATGTGTTGTTTGTGTCTGTTTTAGTTTCATTGCAATGCTTTTTTATAATTAACAAGCATCACAATGAGTTGTCCAAGAGACAATGTTACCCCCCAACCCATGAAAGATGCTATCAAATTTGATTGTTCGCCTAATATTCAAGTCTACAAACAACTCTTATAAATGTATAATGTAGTACATATTTTGGACAAATTGTAAATAATACCCGATCAATCATATGGGACCAATAAATGAGAATGGAGAAGTTTGATATGTTTGATGCCAACCCTTAGATAAGACCACCAAATGGATCATTATTTTAATTTATATAGCAATCTTATTTCAATTATAATTGATATGGATTGTAGCAATCTGGATTTTTGAAATCTGATCTCTCTTAATCTTATTTCAATTATGAAAGTCTTACTTCCATTAAAAAAAAATCTTATCAATTTGATAGAGAGTAGTTGGAATAGGCTCCATCATACAATCCATGCTTGTCTGGAAGAAGATTATACCATAAAATCATGAGCTGATGAGACAGATAAAGTAATAATTTTTAAATTAACAAAAGTTTTAATAAAATAATTTCTGGAACATATAGATAGTTAGATTAGAAGAAGAAAGTAAAGACTACAAAAATTAAAATTGAAGCCTTTAAATCAGTCAATGTAAACTTAAGAAAACTAGAGCGAAGGTCTGTGATTCTTTCAAGTGTGCTTCCTCATTACTAGGAATACTCAGTCAACCAATACTAACAATGAGTATGAACACGCTGTGAAATTAGATAAGTTACCAGCGAACCCCCAGAACACGCAATCATCGTTTACTATTCCGCTTGACTTTAAGTCATAGTATGAATCTCTTAGGAAATTACGATGGGAGTCATGATTTTGACAACCTACAAACATGGCCAAGTGCGTTAATGGCCATAGTTGTTAAACTATGACTGACTCACCACTAAAGCGAAGGTCTGTGATTCTTTCAAGTGTGCTTCCTCATGACTATGACTCAAGATTTGACATGCTCAGTCAACCGATACTGAATGAATACTAACCCCTCAAACACGCTGAGAAATGGGACAGTTACTATCAAATCCCTGTAACACGCTATCCCAATTGAATTCGTACTACTCAGATTCGCTGAATGGTGCCATCACAATGAGTACTAGTCAAACACGCTGCCAAAGAGACAAAGTTACCACCTGACTAATGGATAAGTGCTTCCTCACAATGAGTACTCGTCAAACACGCTGCCAATGAATAAGTGCTTCCTCACGACTTTAATGGCTTAGTATGATTTTGACAGCCTACAAACATGGTCGGGTGCATTAATGGCCATAGTTGTCAAACTATGACTGACTCACCACTAAAGCGAAGGTCTGTGATTCTTTCAAGTGTGCTTCCTCATGACTATGACTCAAGATTTGACATGCTCAGTCAACCGATACTGAATGAATACTAACCCCTCAAACACGCTGAGAAATGGGACAGTTACTATCAAATCCCTGTAACACGCTATCCCAATTGAATTCGTACTACTCAGATTCACTGAATGGTGCCATCACAATGAGTACTAGTCAAACACGCTGCCAAAGAGACAAAGTTACCACCTAACCAATGGATAAGTGCTTCCTCACAATGAGTACTCGTCAAACACGCTGCCAATGAATAAGTGCTTCCTCACGACTTTAATGGCTTAGTATGATTTTGACAGCCTACAAACATGGTCGGGTGCATTAATGGCCATAGTTGTCAAACTATGACTGACTCACCACTAAAGCGAAGGTCTGTGATTCTTTCAAGTGTGCTTCCTCATGACTATGACTCAAGATTTTGACATGTTCAGTCAACCAATACTGACTGAATAGGGGATTTGCACCCTAACTTTGCGCTTCTCAAAATCTTACGTGGAAAATTCAAATCACTTCGATTTTTTACAGCAGCTTATTTGGCAAGTCCTCTGCTTATAACTAAGGTTTTAGGGCCACATCATCAAATATGATGTCGCATCAGCGTGCTTTTTGCAAAGGTGTCCAAAACAGCCCCCAAAAAAAGTGAAACCAATAAGTGTGCAAAAGGGCCCCAATACTTGTCTAGCTGATGTGGCATCACATGATTGGTTACTTTTCACAAAAAATGGTATATTTTATTCAATTATTGGTATTTATCATACAACTATTGGTGCAATGTTATACAAAGGTTGGACATTAAATCAGCAAGTATGGGGGTATTAAATCAACAACTTCTATCACAAGAATTGGAACACGCTCAACTACTGGGTCCTTTCCCCTACTAACCCCTCAAACACGCTGAGAAATGGAACAGTTACTATAAAATACCTGTAACACACTATCCCAATTGAATTCTTACCACTCAGATTCGCTAAATGGTGCCATCACAATGAGCACTAACCTGTCAAACACGTTGCCAAAGAGACAAAGTTACCACCTAACCCATGCTACTCTCTAGAATTAATGGATAAGTGCTACTTTCTAGAATTAATGGATGTCATGTTCAAGAGTCCTCATGTGGATCAAGGAGACAAAGTTACCACGTAACCCATAAAAGATGCTATCAGATTTGATTGTTCCGCTAATATTCAGTGTAAATACATCTCTTGTAAATACATCTTAGTGTAAGTACGTCATTTCACCTGATAGGACCAAAGATGAGAATGGACAAGAAAGATTCTCTGCTATAAAATGGACAAAATTGCTTGATTGAAAGAGGATTCTAACAAAGATATCTTATAAATTGCTTGTCTGATTATAAGAAAGATTCCCCAGACAAAAGTGCTTATATAAGAGTTAGACTAGTTACTATCAAACCCCGGGAACACTCAATCATTTTGGATTGTTCCCATTGGTATGCAGTCATTAGCAATTTAGACTAGTTACTATCAAACCCCAAGAACTCTCAATCATTTTGGATTGTTTTGATTGGCATGTAGTCATGGTCTGCATCTCTTAGAAATTTTGAAATAAGACAAATTTACTATGACCTGGAACGCGCTATCATTTTGGACTGTTAAGCAATTTAGACTACTTCTATCTAGATGGTATGGATGATGATATTCTCTAATGTCTCAAGGTTTGGATTAATTTTGTATATCAAATGAGGTAAAAAATTCCCTTGGAAAAAATTTCAGAATTTCACATTGATTGAAATGAAATTACATAATGTAAAAGTTGTAATAAGATTTGCAAGGGAAAAACATCAGGTAAACACTGAAATAAAGAGAAAGAGTAGCCAACAATAGTAAACAAACACCAAAAACACCAAACATGTAAAGAACAAGCAAAAAAGAAGCCCATATAGTTAGTCACCGATCAAAGTGACAACAATTAAGAACACACCAAAAATAGTCAAAGTTGACAATAAAGTTGGGATATTAACATGCTATGACTAGATAATAACCATGACCAGAGAGCATCCCAACAAGTAGGAACATATGTCCCATGGAACCTAGTGATAAAAAAGAAAACCAATGTAGAAAAGAGTATAAGAGAATCATGATTGATTAGTCATAGAGAGGACAATAGTTGGTGAAATAGAATCCCCTAAGTGGGTATATGCACCAAAATGTGGTACCAAAAAGGGCTCTTAAGATGCCACTTTTTTACATGAAGTAAGCAAAATTTGAACTTCTACGATAAATTGAAGATATTTATGCTCAAAATTTGAAGACACAACAAGAACAAGAGTTGTAATGCTCTGAATCTACTCACTAAACTACATGTTTTGTTTCAATAAATTGTGAAGATTAAGGGTTTCAAAATGAGGGGGCACACAAAATGGTCTTATTTTTATCACAAAAAGCATAACATAGCATCTATCACAACCCCTCCAAAATGTTAACTTATTTTTAGAATTTCAAAAATCACTCTAGTGAGAAATTAGCCAACACCATGTAGTTTATGACTAATTTTTTGGTGATTTTTTTAATGAATATGTGATTTTTTACTAATTTTTGAAGTGGACACATCTTAAAAAACAAAAAATTAAGTATGTTTTTCCCTAAGTTTTTTGAAAACTAATTGAAAATCAATTTTTTTTCAATGCTTATTTATGAGCTGAAATAATAGCTCTTTTATTCCTATAACTGATAAGTTTTTGCGATGTTTTAAGTTGCATATTTGGATAGTATTTGAATCATGTGATGTATTAAAGTTTGACTATGTGCATTCTAGATGATAACTAAACCCATTAAATCCTGTATTGTTTTGACCTATTATTCTTGTTGCCATGCAAATTATTATAGGTAATATCATGTGTGAGTGTATAAGTGTTATGATTAATGAAAATAGATATATATATAATGAGATTTTGCAGAAGCGGTTATTGCAAGCTAGATGTTGAATTGCATCATAAAAGCAATTGGAGACATTCAAGGGCATTTAAATTATTCAAAACAATAGAGAAGATGGTTTGCGTAAGAATCGACAAAGGAATAAAAAGGTGCTACCAGATTCATTTATGTTTGTCTTTAGCAATCATCAATCTTGTAACACTGCCATGCTATATTCTTGGCCGTGGTTTAGCTGAGTTCCACATTTTCTATGGATTAACTTCTTCTGTTGGCAGTCATCAATATTTTCTGCCTCATTTCATTAGTGTGATCTAGATAGTAGGGAGTTGTTATAGTTTTCTTATAAATAAAAGCCTGCATGTCTTCTCAGAGCTTAGACAGGGGTTAGAGACAGGATTAGACAACTTTTTTAGAACTTGAAGCATTTCTTTCATTTCATGTGTTGTATCGACTTTTGAAAATAATGAATAAAAGTGATGTTATTCTAAGTATATAGAATTATCTTTGAAGTTTGGATACACTCATCTAAGGGGGCCCACTTGGTGAGTATTCTTTTGCGTTTGTTAGATTCAGTTTTCCTTTTGCTGTAGTAGATGTTCTAGTGATTGATTGTTCATGCAACCACTAGAACCAGATCTTGTGACTGTTCCTGCAGCCAAAGAAGATAGAGTAATTCCTGTTTGCTAGCTCTAAACTTAGTTAACAATTATTTAATTAGAATCTTCTATTAATGTTAAGCTTTCCTATAGCCATTCAGTTGTTATGTTTTCTCTTGTTTATTTTGAATAGATTTAGTTGTTGTAGTAGTGTAGAATAACTATTGCAGGAACTTAGTGCATATATAGTATAGACCCATTTCAAGTAATACGTTAGTTCTAGTTATTGTTCCTATTGGCAAGGCAAACATTTTTGGCGTTGTTGTCGGGGATGGTGTCAAGCTAAGAATGTGTTATAGTTATGATTTTTCAAGTTTTCAGTATAGTTGTTTTTGATAACTCGATTTGTTTTAAGTAAATCTCATGAATCTGCATGCATAGATGAAGAAGAGATGCTCAAGGTAAATTCCTTCCTAACTATCCTAATTATACAAGACTCAATCCATATGAAGCACTAGATGTAAATCCTTTTGCTGCACTTTACCAAGCCCCAGATAATTTGAACCTACTTGGATTTGAGATTTTTGAGAACAACCTTCATTTCCTATTTGGACCTTCTAAAGAGGAACTTCATTCAGTAACTCCTCCTCAAAGACCAATGCAAGGAAATCCACCCCCTGGTGGGAATAACCCACCTCCACTTGTGAACCCAACATTTGAGTTCCCTATTTCTAATTTGCATGATAATTCTAATCTCAAGAACATCCCAGCTTCTTCCCTTCCTAAATTCTATGGATTAGTGATAGAGGATCCCAACACTTTCTTATTTGAATTTGATGTCCTTTATAGGAGTTATGATTATACTACAGATGCCCATAGACTCAAAATATTCCCTGCTACTTTAAAAGAATCATCTTTGAGATGATTTATGAGTCTAGGGAGTAGTACAATCACTACATGGGATGAGATGAAATGGTTGTTTCTTGTGAAATATAAAGATTATTGTAGAGCGACTGACCATCATGGGGATGATATTTTTAGAATAACACAAAAGGAAGATGAGAGTCTAGAAGATTATCTGGAGAGATTTTTATTTAGTGTCAAGAAGTCCAAGCATAGTACTCTAAATGAAGATTCTCTTAAGTTAATATTTTTAAGGAGAATCAATGATGAATGGACGAATGCTTTAGACCTTATGGGAGGTGGTGATATAACACAATCAACATGGAATGACATTGGTTAAATCTATCAGAAGTATTCCAGATCTTCTTCTAAGAAGAGTAGAGTTTTCAAGTCGGGAATTTATTCATCAACATCTAGTAATGGAGTTTCTTGAATGGAGCTTAGTCACCTTTTGAAGGAATTTAAGGACGATATCATAAACAATATGGCTACTCATTTAGACACACTTCAAGCTAAGAAGAAGCATGAGAAAGCTGATGCAATTCTTGCAGAATTTTGCCCACATTGTAGACAAAAGAAAAGAGACTGCAGAGGTAAGATGGTTGCAAATCTTGAAGTTTCTGATATCAAGACAGTGCACTGAGATGATGAACAAGTTTTCTATGTTGCTCAAAGGAGGCCAAATTTTCCAAGACAAGGTATGCCTCTTGATCCACTTTCTTTTTTTGGTTATAGTGGAAATTCTTATGCACAAATAATCAATGGAAATCTCCATATGCTCAAAATTTTGAAAATTATCAAAATTGGTACAATCGTCAAGGCCAAGGGCAAAATTTTGCCAATCAAACTCCATAGTGGCAGTAGCCACAAGGAAATTGGTCTCAGCCTTAGGGACCTTGGCAACAATTCCAAGGGAATTGGCAACCTACCCCTCAATGGAGAGGAGGTCAGCCATGGACAAATCAGTCATCTGGTTATCAACAACCTCAACAACAACCACAACAGCCTGCTATAATGCCTCCTCCTGCTGCCAATACCATTCCACCTAAACATACACAACTGCCCACTCAACCCATGCCAAATCCTAAAGCAAGCCTCAACAACAACAACAAGTTTATTTCGCTGACCCTAATCAGTACCCAACTTATTTACTTTCTATTAGTGATATTCACCTTAGATCCGGGACAACTTTGCCTAACCCATTTCCTCCAGTTATAACTGAGATACAAAAGGAAAAGGAAATATCTAGCCCAGCAACCCAAATACCTCAAAATCAGCAAATACCCTTATTTCCTCAGAGGTTGCAAGCTAAAGAGATTCCTCAGGAAGAGGATATAAATTTTGATATCATAGATCAGTTGAAACACGTGTTAAAATTCCATTATTTCAAGCTATTAAGGATGTCCCTATTTATGGAAAAGAAATTAAAGAGGCATGTTTAAAGAAACCTGGTAGAAAGAAAAAGGATCTGCAAAGAGTGCATGTAATGGGTCAATCGGTTGATATTATGTTGGGAAAAGTTTCAATTCCTAAATATTCTGACCCTACTAGTCCTATTGTGAAAATAGTCATCAATGGCACTTAGATAAAGAATGCTTTAATAGATTAGGGAGAAGCCATCAATGTAATGAAAAGAGATATTATGCAAAAACCTGACATAACCAACCTCAAGCCTACACCTATAGTCCTTCAGCTTGTTGATAGTTCCACGGTTCGGCCTGATGGTATGATTGAGGATGTTGTCATTACTTTAGACTCTTGGGAATATCCGATAGATTTTATGATCCTATCTCCTAAAGCTACATTGGGGGGATATCCGATTATTTTAGGGAGACCTTGTCTTGCTACAACCGATGCATATGTTAGATGTTGGTAAGAGGCCATGACTATTTATAATGGAAATACTACTAAAACTTTGGCTCTGTATTCTCCTACTTAGCCCTAACTTGATCAAGAACAAGTTGTTTGGCCTAATGTGGGAGAAGAATTTGAGGAGGAAGTCAACTCTGTCAATCATCTTATGATGATTAATAGAGAATCATTCATACGACTCCAGAATGATGATTCGATCCTCTCTAAAATTCTGGCAAATTAGTTTAATTTGGAGCAGCAGTCGCAGGAGTTAACATCAAATATTACAACATCGGTTTTTCCTACAGCCATTGATATATTGCATACCATGTTGCCACAGGAAGTCTACACTTCTCATCTTTCTCAGGCATCTCAAGTTGATCTTACTATCAAAGTGGAAGTTGATCCAAATAAATATTTGAATATCAACAATCAACTCACAAAGACACAAAGGATAACACTGGTTAAATTGCTTAAATGTCATCAACACACTTTTGTGTGAGATTACACAGATATGCATGGAATTGATCCTACAGTTTGTACCCACCATATTTATATCAAAGAGGACTGTAGACCACTTAGACAACCACAGAGAAGATTTAATCCTGCATTAGGAGAGATAGTCAAAGAGGAACTACAAAATTATTAAATGCTGGATTTATCTATCCTATATCGGATAGTCAGTGGTTGTTGCCTCTAGTCATAGTTCCAAAGAAATGAGGTAAATGGCGGGTATGTGTAGATTACAGAGATTTGAACTTAGCAACTAGGAAGGATCATTTTCCATTACCATTTGTGAATCAGGTATTAGATTCCTTGGCAGGGAAGCGGCAATTTTCATTCTTGGATGGATTCAGTGGCTACAAGCAGATTCAAATTCCTCCCGAGGATCAGGAAAAGACCACATTTACTTGCCCTTGGGGGACATATCCATATTCCGTTCGACCTTTTGGGTTATGTAATGCTCTAGCTACTTTTCAAAGAGTAGTAATAAGCATATTTTCAGATATTTCCCAGGACAAAATGGAGATCTATATGGATGATTTTACCACTTATGGTTCAGAATTTGAAGAGGCATTGAAGAATCTGAAGAAAGTTTTGTAGAGGTGTGAAGACTACAATTTATCATTGAATAGTGAAAAGTGATTTATGATGACGCATGAAGGCATAGTTCTTGGTCATCATATTTCTATAACTAGAATACAAGTTGACCCAGCCAAAATTGAAGTCATTCAAAACCTCCCTGCACCTATAAATAAAAAGGATGTCAGAAGTTTCCTTGGTCATGCTGGATATTATAGAGGGTTTATTAAGGATTTTAGTAAAATTGTAGGACCTTTATATTGTCTTTTGACCAAGGATATGGAGTTTAATTGGACCTCTGCATGCCATGAAGCTTTCTTGAAGCTCAAACATGCCTTGACTCAAGCACTAGTGCTCAAGGGTCTGAACTAGTCATTCCCTTTTCATATTCATATAGATGCACTAGACTATGCCATAGGAGCAGTTTTGGGGTAGAAGGTTGACAATTTGGAGAATGCAATTTATTTCATCAGCAAAAACATGCAGGGACTCGAGCTTAATTATACTGTCA
Source organism: Cryptomeria japonica (assembly GCF_030272615.1). Lineage (NCBI taxonomy): Eukaryota > Viridiplantae > Streptophyta > Pinopsida > Cupressales > Cupressaceae > Cryptomeria > Cryptomeria japonica. The sequence continues at coordinate 159,323,058 of NC_081414.1, forward strand.
CCGAAAAGGAGATGTTAGCAGTCATATATGCACTTAACAAATTCAGGAATTATATCACATGATATCAGATATATGTGCACACTGATCATACATCAACCACATATCTCATGAACAAACCTTCAATTACAGGAAGATTGGCTTGATGATTACTATTGATGTGAGAATTTGATATTGCAATTGTTGATAAACTAGGTAAATCTAATGTAGTTGTAGATTATCTTTCTAGGCTTCAATTGCAGGATGATCCCGCAACCATAGATGATGCTTTCCCAGATGAACATTTGTTCCTGATAAAAGAACACACTGCCTGGTATGCCGATATTGCAAATTATTTAGATGCTAATAAGATTCCTTCTCATTTTTCTCCTAAAGAAAGAAGATCGCTAGTTGAGAAAAGATTTAATTTCTCATGGATTGCTCTGATTGTTTATTTTATACTGGATCTGACCAAGTCATGAGAAGGTTAATGAATAATAATGAATAGTAAGTACCAAACAGGTACTGAGAGGAGGGGTGAATCAGTACAGACAAAAACTTCTTTAATAACTTAAACTGCAAAGACTGCACTAACCGGTAAACACTATCACCAATCTAAATCAAGGCACTACCGGTAAAACATAGTATGACTGTAAAAGACATAAATCGGTAATAGATAGATCTATTCAAGACCTAATATCTCATCACAACTTCACCCATATGCTTAAGCAATTAATACATCAGAACTACAGTGACCATTGGATCAACTTGCATTACCGCTTAACAGGAAACACTAAAACATCACATGAAAAAGCATCACACATAGCACATTGATTTTTCACGTGGAAACCCAACTGGGAAAAACTATGGTGGGGATGAATACCCACAATTTGTTCTTGAACTCTTCTAAAGTTTGCTCTGTTAGGAGCCTAGTCCGGTTAAAGACTTTAGAATAGGTTCTGCTAGGAACCGATCCTGCTAGGGATCACCTGGTTAAGGGATGGCTAAATACCCAGTTAAGGGTTAAAACCCTTTTAAAGGTTACCTTGTTAGAGGATTTGAAGAACTCAATGATTTTGAGTCACCCTGTTAAAGGATTTACAAAAATCCTGTTAAAGCTACCCGGTTAAGGGATTTTCCAACTACTGAAATGGTTAGAAGTCAACAGGTAATATACTGATCTGTTAACAACACTCAATGCCAATGCAAATCCACTTTAGTTCTTTTACTTCTGCAATCACACTCTGTAGGTATCAAGACACGTCTCTAGTTTGGTAAGAATCAAATATCTCTTCACTCGGATACACTTACAACATTTGTCAAGAACCTCAAAATGAAAAACATCATCGACCTTATAGAAAACAGATAGGTCGGTAGCATAAACCCTAAACCCTAAACATTTAGGTTAACAATACAGTCGATTCGATCCTGACCATTAATCACATTACATAGGGTAAGATAATCTTGAACAGATCTCAAGACATTCTGCATCATTCGTTCTTCACTACTTCTTGGAGGCTGATAACCCATCACGCGCTCTCCACCATTTACTAAGATTTCACACATTCCCGAGGTAGAAAAAATCAATCTTCTTCATACAAGATCCTCAAGTAAATCCTTCACGCACACAAGGCTGATGTGGCAACACAATCTGATCTTCATTGCAGTGCTAACTCATCACAAGATGTCATCGGTTGAATCACACGGGATTGGAATGCATCAAATGGAAACCCTGAAGCTAAGACTACCAATCGGTAGTCATACCAAATGAAACCCCGATACAAAACTTTCCATATATCGGTTCACATTCCAACATACTGCTTCACTTTTTCACATATACCGGTTCACATCATCATACCGGTTCTCTTGCCAGTTTTCTTACTTCAATATACCGATTAATACTTCAGCATATTGACATCAATGACAACATACAATATCATCATGTCATCACACTCTGCACATATGCCAACAATCTCCCCCTTTGGCATTGATGGTAATATACAAAGATATCTCTACATATCTTTTCCGCTTCACATCTTCTCCCCCTTTGACAATAATGCCAAAGTGGAGGCACAAGCTTCCATGTTCCACTATGTTGCTCGCCCTGAGGAGTAGCATCCTTCAACACATCAATCCTCAAAATATTTGACAATGAAATACCTAACTGATGTGGAGCACATACCTTTAGTTCACCTCTTGAAGGGGCAACACCCCTAATTCACCTCTTTAATAGGTAAATGTAGCCTTCGGTAGAGGCTTGGTGAATATATCTGCCAACTACTCCTTACTAGAAACATGTTCCAATACAACCTCTTTGTTTTGAACTTTTTCCCTCAAGAAATGATACTTGAGCTTGAAGTGCTTGGTTCTATCATGCAATACCAGATTCTTGGAAATATTAATTGCACTTTTGGTATCACAAAAGATACTTACCAGTTTAGATACAAACTTTGAAACCACTTAATACATGCTTCATCCAAATTGTTTGAGTGTAGTTCATAAATGTTGCTACACATTCTGCTTCTTCTATCGACTAAGAGATACAACTCTACTTCTTACTCATCCATGAGACTAGTCTACCACCGAGAAAGAATGCACCACCAGTTGTGCTCTTCCGGTCGTCCACATTACCAGCCCAATCGGCATCAGTAAACACTTTGAGACTAAAATCATTACTGTATGGATACCATAATCCATAATCTATAGTTCCCTTCAGACATCTAAGAATCCTCTTTATTGCTACCAAGTGGGATTCTCTGGGACTTTTCTAAAAATGTGCAGCAATGCTTTCTACATGTGCAATGTCTGGTCTGCTGTGTACTACATAGTGCAATTTACCAATCATTGATCGGTATTTCTTCTCATTTACCAATGCTGAGTCATCTTCTTTTGACAATTTACAACAAGTCATCATCGGTGTACCAACCGGTTTACTGTCTTCCATGCCAAAGGTCTTCAACACCTCTTTGACATACTTGGACTGAGTGATAAAGATACCATCTTTCAGCTGTTGAATCTGTAGTCCAATGAAGAACTTAATCTCTCCTATTAGTGACATCTTGAATTCCTTCTTCATTTCATCTGCAAACACATGGCTTATCTTATCATCTCCACCAAAAATTATGTCATCAACAAACACTTCACAAATAAGGATCTGATCTCCTTCTGACTTCAGATAGATATTGCTATCTTCACTTGTTCTTTCAAATCCAATCTTCACAAGATGGGAGTGTAGACGGTCATACCATGCTCTAGGTGCTTACTTCAAGCCATACAAGGCTTTATGTAGCCTACACACCATATCACTGTCTTTAGATAGGACAAACCCATCTGGTTTCACTATATACACTTCCTCTTCAAGTATTTCATTCAAGAATGTAAATTTTACATCCATCTGATACACTTTGAATCCCTTGAAGGCTACATATGCAAGTACCATTCAAACTCCTTCCAGTCTAGCTACTAGAGTAAAGGTTTCTCCATAGTCTTCTCCTTCCTCTTGAGCATATCCTTTATGTTGGCATTATAATAGACAAAGGGAGATTGTTGGAATTTCTATAAGGATATTGAGAAGGTTTTTGATGATTATGGATATAACTGATTAAGGATGTTTACTGTCTTAATATTATTATTTTGTCATTGATGTCAAGAAATTGATTTTCTAATTCAGTATGATGTTGCCATATCTTAAGAAGTATGATTTGGTGAGTATAAAGATGTCAGTAAAAGACACAGAAAGAATGTGATGAATAAGGGAGGAATAAGTTATTCAATGGGCAACTATTACCGAGTTAGACAATGATGAGATCATGATGTTTAGATTATTTTTGATATCCTACATATTCTATTGTTTATAACGTTAATACTATACTATGTTACCGAGAAAAGAGCCTAGTCGGTAAACCCTAAGGAACCTAGTCGGTAAACCCTAAGGTTATCGCTATCGGTTAATGAAGGCAGAATGTCTACCAAGTGAAGTTTAGTATTTACCGAGTTGCAACCGAGTAGTAACAAAATGCATTGAATGAATATAAGCATTATTTAATGAAGCTGATAAGCTGGAATTGATTAAATGATTGGTATGCCATGCATGAAGTTTGTTAAAGAATCTATGGCAAAGGAAAATTGGCAAGAAGATCTACAGCTCAAATTGAACCGCAATACCCTAGCACAAGTTCCAAGAAATGTATGCAAGTTCCAAGGCGAGGTAAAACATTTTCAGATCGAAGGATACATTGAACCTGGTCAAGTTTGAAGATCTGATGGCTATGATTGATCATGGGATATGTGATCAAGGAGATTAAGCGGTTGGCAAATTGTTTATAAATAAGGAACTGTTGATAAACAATGCATGCGGGCAAGTGTATGCACAGGGATGCTACATAGTGATTACTGAGCACAGAAGCTTGAAGACCTGTTTGATTAACAGAGTATAGATCCTAGCAGATGGACAAGATAAGTCCTATGACTAGATTGTATTAAGCAAATAAGAATCTGCTTTAGCATTTTAGATGTGAAGTTGCAGATAGATTTTTATTACTGTTATTTTGTAAAGTGACAGAAAATCTCTTAACCAAGTGGACTTAACAGTCTTATTTGTAAAACCCTCTAGCAAGGTGACATTCTGATTGAGTGTTTGAAATCCTTTAACAAGGTCACTTCTAACAAGGTGAAGATCCTAATAGATTTGAGGGAAATCCCTTAATCAGGTCACATCTAGCAATGTGTTAGTAATCTTTACATGATTTGCTTTTAACCGAGCATACTCTAGAAGAGTATATTTCTTAGTGGGTCCAAAATCCCATAGCGGTTTTTCCCTATTTGGGTTTCCACGTTAAATCTGGTGTTATGAGAGTTATGATGTTTATATGCTTATGAGTTTGCTGTTTAGCAATTTTGGTTATATTACTGAAGTATATGTTACCGAGGTTGAATCTGTTGTTTTTGTGGAAGATTAAGTTTGTATGATTCACCCCCCTCTCATCTTGTTAGCTTGGCATCTGTACTTAACATTAAGTATCAGAACTATCAATTGGTATCAGAGCTTGGACTCCAAAAGAAAAGTTTAAAGGTACTTGAGGCAAAGATCCAAAGATGTACAAGAGGGATGCATCGAAGCTGAAAAAGTCAAGTTTCTCTACATGGCAAAAAAGGATGAAGCTGCACCTATCAGGATTTGGAGAATATGTTGTATATTATCTAGAGAATGATTTCATTACACCAAGCACCTATCCATTGACAATGGAAGAGATAAAGGCAAAGCAAGAACATATCCAAGCAATGATTGAAATAGCATCTACATTGACCGACTCAGAGTTTAATGATCTAGAAGGCTGCAATGATGCAAAGGCAATGTGGGACAAGCTCATATCTATGTATGGTGGTGATGAACATGTTCAAAGAGAAAAAGTGGATAGTCTAAGAGGACAACTTGAATCTATGAGGATGAATGAAGGTGAGAACATAATCTAGTATAGTACAAGACTAAAGGAGATTGTCAATCAAATCAAAGGAGCAGGTGGAACTATTGAAGAAAAGGATATAACAAGTAAGTTGTTAAGAACCCTTCTACCAGCTTATGCAATCTGAGTCTCTGCAATCAATGAATTGAGATCTGTACCCAATATGCCAGTTTCTTTAGATGCTACTATTGGTAAGTTACATGCATTTGAGTTAAGCAACTTTGATAACAATGGGTCATCAGTAAATAAAGTTGAGTCTGCATTTAGTTCTTTTCATATTTGTGAATCTGATGATTAGAATGATAGAATGAGTAAGTACACTGAAGGGGATCACAGTGGAGCAAGTGAGAGATTTCACAAGAACATGGAAAAAGTACACAAACTATATGAGGAAATTAGAAAGCAAGAAGAGTTTGAAGCACTATTAGCCAGAAGGTTACCGAGAGGCAAAGGTAAGTATAAAGGAAAACTACCTTTGAAATGTTTCAATTGTGATAAGATAGGACATATGGCTTCTAACTATCCTGACAAAGAATCTACTGAAAAGAGAGATTACCGAGATGATAAACAGAAAGATAATCATTACAGAGGACACCAAGACTTCAGAAGAAGAGATAGAAAGTCATGCTTAATAGCTGATGAGGAATCCAATGATGATAAATCAAATGAAACTGATACAGAGGAAGTAGTTTATGTGGCTATCAAAGATGGCTCAGATGAAAAAAGGTATGAAGAAAAAGCCCTAATATCTCACATAAATACTAATGATTCTTGGATCATAGATAGTAGATGCTCACATCACATGACAGGTGATAAACACAAGTTTGTTATATTAGAAGATTATGATGGAGGCTATGTAAGATTTGGTAATGATGCACCATGTTCGGTAAAAGGTAAAGGATCTATAACACTTCTTGACAATGCAAAATGCAATGATGTTTATTGGGTTGAAGGTTTGAAATACAATTTGTTGAGTGTAGCACAACTAAACAACACAGGTTACCGAATAGAATTTCAGAAAGGAATTGTCAAAGTTCATGACAAGCATGGAAAGTTAGCTACTACCGGGACACAAACAAAAGGTAACACATTTCACCTTGACTCAACTCGGAATAAGTGTCTATATGCAAAGATAGATGATACTTGGTTATGGCATAAAATGTTTTGTCATGTAAATTTTGATAATCTGATAAAAATAAGCAAGAAGCACTGAGTAAGAGGTCTACCGAGTCTTGAAAAACCTGAGAATGCTATGTGCCGAGGATGCTAGATGGGAAAGATGACAAGATCAAGCTTTACAAGTAAGTCCTACACTTCTAAGGGAATTTTAGATCTTCTGCATACTGATCTTTGTGGTCCTATGAAAGTTCAGAGTTATTATGGTGATAAATATTTCATATTATTTGTGGATGATTACTCAAGGATGATGTTAGTAATGTTTTTAAAAGAAAAATCAGAAGCTTTTCAAATGTTTAAATGGTACAAGGCAAGAGTTGAAAGTGAAATGTCTTATATCAGATAGAGGAGGAGAGTTCACATCTGATGAGTTCAACTTATTCTGCAATGATCATGGTATAAAAAGACAAGTCTCTGCACCGAGAACTCCACAGCAAAATGGAATTGCTGAGAGAAGAAACAGATCTATTGTGGATTGTGCCAGAACCCTGATGATTGAAAAGAAAGTGCCACAAACATTTTGGAGAGAAGCAATAAGCACAACAGTTTACACCCTGAACCGAGTACAACTGAAAAAAGGAACTTTGAAGACACCATATGAGATTTGGTATGACAAGAAACCTAATGTGAGCTACTTCAAAATCTTTGGAAGTAGATGCTATGTACACAAAGATGATAGAAATGGAAAGTTTGATCAGAAAAGTGAAGAAGGAACATTTCTAGGTTATTCCTCTAGAAGCAAAGCATTTAAATGTCTAATCAAATCATCTAACAAAATAGTAGAAAGTGCAAATGTGAAAATTGATGAATTTGCAGAAAGAAATGATGAAGGAAATTCTAAGGAACCTGAAGATTATGATGAATTTGTCTATGTTCAACTAACAAGTCTTACCGAGAGAACTGTTGAAGAAAATGAAGAGAATATCCAGTTACTGAGTGATGAAGAAGATCATACAGAGCCTATTGAGCCTGTATTAGCCAAGTATGTCAGAAGACATCATGCATCAAGTCAGATTATAGGAGATAAGGATGATCCAGTGATGACAAGGAACAAACTGAGATAGAACACATGTCTGATATCTGAATTTGAACCAAGGATAGTGAAAGAGGCATTTAACAGTGAAGATTGGATAAATGCTATGACAGAAGAGATTGATCAAATCAAGAAGAATGACACATGGACACTGGTCCCAAGACCGAAGGACAAAAATGTAATCGAGACTGTAGCATCATAAAATTGTGACACTTGCAATTTTGACTGCATTTGGGTCTTCACGATGGCGGCGCAACGTTGAACCTGAATGGAGACCCTGAAACCTGTTTACGACATCAAAAACTACACCTTTTCTGCACCTTGGCCTGATCCTCCTTGCACCCTGCTATCCCGGGAGGTGGGACCATGGTGTCCAGTGCCCTGGTCCCTGGCCCTATTTTGGGGCCCGGTCTCTTGTTGGGCATCGGGTCTTCAAGTTTGCAATTTGGAAAATAATGTTCCTAGGTCAGCCTAAGGTCAGAAAAATCAGTCTCCTAACCCTAATTGACAAGTATATAAACTACATTTCTTCTCCCAGAAAAGGAGGAAAAACATATGTGTACAAGAGGCGGAAGCAATAGGCAAACATTCAAACATTCAAGCATTCAAGCATTCCTTCAAGCAATTGAGCATTCTAGGTCTCCATTCAAGGCTAGGTGTTGCATTCAAGACAAGGATTCAACCATTGAAGAGGACATCACTTACAACATACAACATACAACAACATTACACCTTCACATGTAAGAATACAAACATTCTTACAACAAGGTATTAGTACTTGATTACATTACAAACATTTACATTTACAACATTCTCATTTCTTGGTTAATTCCAAAACCAAGGTTTGACTTGAAGGAAAACCCCTAATCCCTAACCCCCCAATTGTCCTCTCTTTTCTGTGTGTAGGTTGCAGGTACGCAGTTGTAATTGAAGATCTGGAATCCTTGTACAGAGACGAACAGATCCCCCTTCGTTTCGCGGATTTTTCGGAGGACCGTGTGCACTCCGGATGCCATAGTCCCGTCAACTTTTGCTCAAACTTGCAGGATAGCATCGTCTCGACATTTTACTGCTAATTTCAGGTCCGTAGCTTCATCCCATGTCTCTATCTCCATCTATAAGCGAATCTTTCTTACTTTCACATACACTCCTAGTTCAATCCTTCTATCTACATTCTTTACAAAAGAGGGTATTCTTGTTGTCTCAACCCTTGAAACTCATTTAGAATTCAATCTTGCATTGTGTGGGATTGGATCTTGTGAGCTTCAACCCCTCAATTGAATGTAAAGTCTCTCCTAAGTGAAAACCGTCAATCCTAGTGACCTCCTTTCTCTCTCCTTGGAGTGGGGGGAACACCTAGGGTTCGATTTTCTGCTTTACATTTTAGTGAACCCGACGTGAACATCCTAATTCTGATTATTTATGGTTAGATCTGAAAATTTTTGCTTCCTTAATTACATTTCCATGTTTGATCTTTTGCAAATTTTAGAGGTTAATTGCATAAAAACCCTAAATTTTCTTTTTAGTAATTGAGCTTGTGAAATGTCTAATTGTTAATGCTTGTTTCAAATCTACTCTTCTATTGCAAATTATCAATTCATATTTGTGCCTTAATTCTGAAAATTAAGTGGTTAAGTGTCAAAACCCTAATTTTTAACCCTCTTGATTCAACCTTTGACTGATGGTTTCACTGATCAGAACACCTCCAAATCGGCTGTAACTTTGGATTCCGCAACAAAATCATAATATCTTTCATCCCTGAAAATTTTGAAAAAAGTTGAGGACCGTGTGCACCCCGAGCGCCATTGTCCTTGACATTTTTTTTGAAATTTCGAGAGCTAGATCTTACTGTATTTTTCTGCTAGAATCGAGAATCTTGGCTAATTTCATCAATTCTAACACTTTCAAAATTAAAGTCAAAGTTGGTCTAGTGATTGCTTGGATTAAGGCTTCTAATCATTCAAAAATTGTTGAAATTGAAATTTTGTGTCAAAATTGTGTTTCTTACTGTCCTAAATCTGAAAAGTGTGTTGGCATTCATTCAAAGTTTCAGTGCTTTATTCAAATTTTTTGCAATTTGTGACTTTTGAAATTAAGTGTTTAATTGCAGCAACTTTGATTTCCGCTTTCAAAATTGAATTTTGCATGAAATTGAGTCAACTTTTAAATTTCAAAGCTTGCATTGCTTTTAGTATTCCCTCTAAAATCATAAAATTCAAAATTTCAGTTTCCTTCTCTTTTTCAAAATTCAAATTTTGCATTTTTCAACAATCTTGGTAGGATTCAATTTTGAGATTGCAACTTTAATTTGGCCTATCTACAGATCGTAAAATCACTCAATTTTTTCAGATTAGCTTTAAAATCATCATAACTTTCATCCTTGAAAATTTCGAAAAAAGTTGCGAGGACCATGTGCACTCCGTTCGCCACGGTCCCTGACATTTTTTCCGAAATTTCGAGAGATTGTCATGATTGCATTTAACAGCGTAAATCTAGGAGATTGGCTGGTTTTATTGAAATTTGCTACCTCTAAATTCAAAAATAAATTCAAAATTCAAGATTTCAATTTTCAAGATAACAATTAAAATTAAGAGCTACCACCCTTGACCCTAATTTTTCAATTGTGCCTACCTTTCTTGGAAGTTGTGTTTCCCTCTTCTTTCACAAAGTTCAAATTGGATAATCATTATCTCATTGTTCAATTTTGCCAACTTTATTTTTTCAAAATTCAAAATCTTCTCTCCCTCTCTAGTGCATGAGTTTTACAACAATAAGGCCTACTTACACTATTCCCGTTAGACGAAGCCTTAGAATTAAGTCTTTCCAAGGTTTAATTACCGAGGAGATGGAACCTAATTTGAATGGCCTTTTTAACAAGGACATGGGTAATTCCTCTAATCCTCTTAATGATGAAGAAGCTCTCCATGAGGTTTCTGTAGAACAACTTTCGAAATTGGATAACCAATTTGATGATTTTCAGCAATGGATGTCTCAAGAATACCCCGATAGTCAAGCTCTTTCATTAATTGAGGGTCTAAAATGTATGGTTCAAAGTGATAAGAATGGAATTGATATTTTGCGTAGTATTGCACACATCATGGATTCAAATGTGATGCCTATGAAGAGTTGTGCCGAAACTTTAGGTTATACACAACCTCCTACTCAAGTCAATCATTCTATCCCTTTGACAACTTCTATTGCTAGTATACCTACTTTTACATCAAACATAATGACTACTTCAATACAAAACATTCCACCTATGATCACCAGTCATGGGGGCAATCCTTCCCCTTCAATCAACCCTCTTCCTTCATTCAATCTGACTTCTTCATTCATTCCTTCAATGAGTGTCCCTATTACATCTTCACAAATGAACATGACACAAGGGGGCAATTCATTCAACCATTCCGATCCTCCTTGTAGTGCTCCTTTTTTCCAATCATCTCCTATGACTAACTGTCATAGTGTCCCGCCACCTTACTCTCAATCAATACCTTCTTTCAATAACATAATACCTCCATCACAATCTAACATGTCTAATATGAACTCTTCGACTGAAGCGACCATTAACAATCTTGCACAAACTGTCTCTTCTTTACAGGAACAAATTGCCTCTATGAATCAACCTAAGTCTAGTGTGCCCACATTTGATGTTGCGAGCCCACTTTCTCTTGACATTGTTCGAGCTATCCCTCCTAAGCATGTTGAAATCCCACAGTTGGAGATTTATAATGGTAAAGGTGATCCTCTAACACATGTTAAGACCTTTCAAACAATATGTACTGATTTTGCTCATGACCAAAGGTTGCTTGCAAAATTGTTTACTAGAACATTAAGAGATAAGGCTCTACAATAGTATTGCTCATTGCCTTCCTATTCTATTACTTCTTTCCAACAACTTGCAAATGCTTTTATTCAACAATTTCAAAACAATATAAGTCCTAAAGTTACTTTGATTGATTTAATGCACTGTAAACAAGGTGTTAAAGAAAAAGTGACTGATTTCATTGGTAGATATAAGCATTTGTGTGCTCAAATTTCTTTTCCAGTACCTAACAATGATATTCAAAGAATCTTTATTTCTAATTTACAAAAAGATATTAGAGAAAAATTTCCGTTTTCTGAGTTTACTTCTTTCCAACAGTTGTGTGCAACTCTTCACAATTATCAACTGACTGTGAGTCAAATGGAACAAGCAAATCCTATGGCTCCGAGTGATAAGGGTGATAGTAGTCAACAACCATTTGGGAATTTTAAACCGAACAGAGGGTTCGTTAAGTTCAATGAAAACATCATCAACAACAATGTGAATGCAGCATCAGGTGTGCCTCCTATTTCTAAGTTTTTCAAGAAAGAAAGAAAGTTTACTCCTTTGAATGAATCATTGCATAGTATTATGAATAATTTATTGGAACAAAATGTGCTTACCCTTCCTCCTATAAAGAAAATAGATCCTACAAAGATTAATTCACCCTATTTTGATAACAAATCTTTTTGTCAATTTCATCGTCAACCTGGGCATGATACTGAAAAATGTTTTCCTTTAAAGGGTAAAATTCAAGATTTGATTGATAATAATACTGTCTCTGTTTTAGGTGTGAATGATAAAGGCAACACATCTATAGCTCTTCCTAACCAAAATCTTAAGATTTTTACTGATCCATTACCTTCTCATACCTCTAATGTGATTGAGACTAATGATTCCTCTTTCTCACCTGATGGTCTTGTGTCTATGACTCCGAATGTGATTAACTTTGTAGAGCAACAGAAAATCCCTAAAGAACCTTCCATCACATTTGATTCCAGTGAAACTATCAGGGCACCTGATGGTCCTTTATATATAGTTGCAAAAGTCAAGAATACACCTTGTCGTGGAGTGCTTATTGATCCTTCTTGCATGGTTAATGTCATTATTGAAGAATTTATTTTTACTTTGCAATTCAATCAAGTGATCTATGACAAAACAAATGTGGTTGTGAAATTATTTGATGCATTTTCTTCTCCTGCAATTGGTTCTATTACATTACCTATTGAGGTCCATAACAAATCCCTTGATGTGAGCTTTGCTATTATTCCATCATCCGAACAATTTCGTGTGAAGCTAGGCTATCCTTGGCTATCTTCCATGAAAGATATTGCTTCTCCTATTGACAAGTGTTTGAAATTTCCCCATAATGGTGAGGGTGTTACTATTAATCATAGTCTCTTTAAACTAGCTAAAAGAACTTCTAGCGTTCCTATTGATTATTTTTGGCCTAAACAATTCCAATCTCTTCCACCGTGAAGTGATCATCTTTTCAAATCTTATCAAAAGTTGAAAAAAGATATGATCCTATCTCTAAGTGAACCTCGAACACCCAAACTTGATATTCCTATCATTCTTGAGAAGGAAGTTCTTCCTTTGAAAGATAAAACTAATGTCTTTCCTCAAGAAGATTCCCAATCCATTCCTATGGATGTGACTATGTCTATGTCTAATAAACTTTCTAAAAGTAGACCTATACCTCCTCATCATGATGGACTTGGTCTCCTTCCTAAACCAAATATTCCTCCTTTATATGGAGCAGTTCCTCCTCCTTCCTCTTATAGAGAGAAGAGACCTTCCTCTTCTCCTATTATCCAACCTAAGAGACCACAACCTAAACAC